>NC_138291.1:164820000-165392500 GCF_965601325.2 Salmo salar | reverse complement strand
CTACAATGACCATAATCCATTGCCCGCCTACTTGTCCGGTTTCTTTTACACTTGCTACATAAAAGAGACAGAAGAATGTATGATCGAGAGGCATTGAGCAGTTGTTTCACAAGGTATCGCAACCTGAAAATACATTATCTAAGTGATTGATAGTTGGTTTTCAGCAGTCATAAAAGTATGCCTTATTTACTTTGAAGAACAAAATTGTGATTTTGTCAGACAGCATAGGCTGAAGCTTTATAGAGTAGATTATGACTTGGAATGAAATAACGCCATCAAATAAAACAAATGTAATATACACAACTGAAATATTTTCTTAAAGTAAAGTGAATAAATTATAGTTAATAAGTGATAAAGAGTAACGGGCAGTCACTAACATCATGGGACTTTTATTAATTATTATTCTGTGTCGTTACAGCATTCAACCCAAAAAATGCAGTTAATGTAAAAAAATAATCAAAACCGAAAAACGTTTTCATTAATCAAACCCAAATGACCTCAAAAAGCACTAATTTCTCAGCTACTACTATGTTGGCAAGCATGACCGAATAAGATCCCTTGTGTTACCATGTAAGTGTGAGATCACCTCTGAGTAGAGGGGGTCTGTTATGGAGTCCGTACCATCTGGGAACCCCCACTGTGACAGGGGTCTTGGGAACAACCTGCCTGGGTTGAGAGGAGGAAGGATGAGGAGATGACACACAAAATAAATGAATGAGCAGAAACAACAGGAGGAGAAGAGAAACAAACAAACACAGGGCTAGTCTTACAGCCACCTGCTCCATAGACCACTGACCCTACACCCTAAACCGTACTCAGCCCCAGTAAACCTATAGCTATTAGTTGTAACTGCCAACTAACCCTAATCACCAAACCAGATCTTAAACCATTACAATCCACCAGTGCATAAAAGCCCCTTAGATATTAATTTAGAATCCTAAAAATGTAATTAGATCTACAAGGACATTTTATTGATCTGCCAGTATTTTCATTTAGAGATTCTGGTAAATTCTTTGATGTTTCCTACCAATTATTATTGGATTATTTACCATGGCAACCACTTGTTAGTATAAAAACAAAACTTATTTCTCAGTTCGGTTGGCTTTTGTGGAGATCAGACCGTTTTCATTTGCAGGGATATTTGTGAGTTTTTGACCAAGTACTGGGCTTCTGTGTCTGTCATCACTCTTTGACCAGAGTGCAGTCCGGCATCCATTTACTCCAAGTAGCCTATCCACACATTAGAGAGCACCAGACTCCGTTTTATGGTCCTTTGAGCCGGATGATGGACATCGAGACTGAGGACAACCAGATCTCCCAAGGGTCCCATCCCAGAGGAGAAGACCGTCCACTATGGCAGATACAGCAGCCAAAAAGAATGGAGGACTACATAGTCAACCACCCACGCACTCTAACAACCGCTCCAAGTGGGCATGCCCACCGAGGTGAGGGCATTCTAACTGGTGAGCCCTCCCCCACAGGTCAGCTTCAGGCAAGCCACGCCCCCAAAGAAGAAGACCTTGAGGAGGATTTTGATGAAGAGGATCATCATCAACCTCAACAAAGCGAACTGTTGAGCCCAGGCCAGCCAGAAGAAAAGGCGTTAAAAGCCCAGTCCCTCCAAGGAAGGGGGTGGCCAGCCCCCAGTCAACAAAGCAGTAATGGAGACAACAGTTATCACTCATATATTCAAGTTCATCTTAAGAAGATAGAACTGGAACACCAGTTAGCTAAAGAGATAGAGGCAGCACGGTTCAAGTCTGAAATAGAGAGACTCCAACTCACCATGGAGAGAAGATACCAGAAGATGCAGCTGGAGAGTAGAGAAAGATAATGGT
Organism: Salmo salar; assembly: GCF_965601325.2. Classification (NCBI taxonomy): domain Eukaryota; kingdom Metazoa; phylum Chordata; class Actinopteri; order Salmoniformes; family Salmonidae; genus Salmo; species Salmo salar. The sequence goes on along the minus strand of NC_138291.1, from coordinate 165,390,662 downwards.
GAGTGCAGCACCAATGTCACAGACTGTTCTCTTTGCTACCACACGACAAGCAGTACCGGAGTGCCATGTCTGGGACCAAAAGGCACCTGAACAACTTCTACCCCCAAGCCATAAGACTGACAATTTATGTTGACCCCCTTTATTATTTATTTATCTTAATGTTATGTTATTTATATTTGAGTACCATAAGATGAATTAATCAATCAATCATTGCACATGCAAAAACACAGATATTGAAACAAACAACTTGAAAAATCAACCTGCAATAGAGCATGCCGGGAAATGATAATGATGGGCGTGGCTTTGGTTCAACTCTGGTTATTAACACCAACACCATGGTTCTTTTACACCACGGAGTGTTAATTTAACCATCACAAATGTTACACTGAAAAATCAACACTAGTAAACACTGGCCAATTTGCTGTGTACTATGAAAGGGACACATCTGCAGGCTACCATACATTTCAATAACCTTTTCAAATTCTGAATAACGGTAGATGCCCCGTCAATAACCCCCCACTTAACTCAAAGGTTCTTTATTGGGCAAGAGTTCTCCAAGGAACCTTAAGAGCTGAGAAAGAACAATTTAAGAACCTTGGAGTTAAGTGCATTTAAACTCCATGGTAACTCCATGGCAACACTGATTGTTATTCTTCTTGAAGCAGAGAAGACTTAAAAGAGTTATCACCTTCATGGCTTTGAGTTTTCACATCACACTCACTGAGACAGAAACTCTGAGATAAGATTTCATTACTCAAACTTTAATGAAGATGGACTGACACCATAAGTTATCAGGGCGCCACCCTGCTACAAAGAGCACATTAGGAGTCTCGTCTGAGTTTGCATTGGGGGGGCACACACACTCATTCACACAAGTCATTGATTAGGCTGTTATCAGAACACTAGACTACAATGTGAGCAGGGATAATACAGACACACACACACTGCATTGATTTAGCTGTAAAAGAGACCCAGTGCAGAGCAATCTTCTTTGACAGTGTCAGCCCAGACACACTAATGTTAAACCCCCCCTTCCTCCAACCCCTCCCCGCTCTGAATAGTTACCGTATGTTTACTACACCTGGACATCGTCGAGTTCCCACACACTCTGTGCCACCCGGTGGACTACACTAAACAGGGGCAGAGAGGGAAAGACCTGACACAGACAGACAGCTGGAGAATGGCTCCTAGCTGGGCACATACGTACGTCAATTCAATGTCTATTCCACATTGAAATGACGTAGGAAAAAAAAACATTGATTCAACTAGGGTGGACCCCATTGCACTACTTACTGCGATGTGCCATGACAGCAGCATGGGGGAGGGGGGGCTGAGGTCGCTGACCTCCCACATCAGAAGTCTTTAAATCTTTACCCCTCCATCAGTGAAGGAGTGGAACATGCCTTTACATAGATTCTGCTGACTGGGGAATCTGAGTCGGGCTCTGGGGAAACACACTGCTCCAGCGCACATGCTGTATGTGGAAAAAAAGAGGGAACAGAAAGAAAGAAATAGGGGTCAGTACTTCAGGACTCTCGTTCACTATGTTGAGATGTGTTTTGGCCGTATACATTACAGCCTCCCAAACACTACAGATGGCCCCAATGACAGACGAGGAGAGGAGGCGTGAGGGAGAGGAGTGAGAGAGAGGAGTGAGGAAGAGGAGCAGTGAGGGAGAGGAGGAGTAGTGAGGGGGAGAGGAGTGAGGGAAAAGAGGAGTGAGGGAGAGGAGGAGAGGTGACAAGAGTGGAGGAGCAGGTGGAGGCATGGTGGAGAGACAGAAACATTGCTGACAAACAACATGTAGCCTGCAGTCTGTGGAGTTAAGAAAGGAAACCCAAATCAGCAGGCTTGTTCTGCACCCCAATCCAGGCCCAGGGTGGTCAAGAATGAGGAATGGCTTTTGATTTACTTAAGTCCTAGAAAATAAATGTCTTTGTACGGCTCCTGCAGTCGGTATTGTTTGTCCCCACTCTCTCTCTTTCTGTCTTGTTTCTCTCTCTCTCTTATCTCTCTATTCTTTTCCTCAGTGCTCTACAGTATGCTTGTAGAGCGTTTGCCCCCTACAGAAACCTCAGCACAAACTGGACACTATAACTATATTATTTTCCAACATAACATTGTCATACCAGCAAAAATAGTTGACCATCCTGTTGTTCTCTCTCTCGCTCTCTCTCCTTGCCACCTTTCTTTCTATTCCACATCCCCAGTCTCAATCTAACCTTCATTCTCTCTCTCTCCATCTGCCTATCAGTGTTAGTGTGACTCATATATTATTGCAGTGTTAACGTAGGAAAGCACCCAAGCCCTGGGCCGGAAGGTCTGCTTCTGGAGATTGAGTCACTGCAGGCAAAATAGCCTTTCCTGTCTCCCACCCTATATATCTCCCGCTCTAATATAGACCTATAATTCATTACATCAACACCAGAGGCTTATAGTGCAGTTCACAATATACAATATAACTGTTTATGTCCAATGGCCGATGAGCACCGACATGTTTTATCACAATATACAATATAACTCCCGCAAAAACGAGCCTCTGCATGTTGTTTGTGTCAACATTTCGGGTTGGAGACTTTTATCAAGACAGATATAGTTTATAGTCCCCAAAAACACTTCAATTACTAACTCATAAAGTGTAGATTAAAGCTCGTTGGCAACATTTATATTAGCTATACCGATATACAGCTTTCCTGCCATTGAGCATCCACGCCTAATGAGGAACTGTAGCTTCCATGATGCTGAATGACAGCGCCTTCTGTCCAAGAACTTTCATTCTCGGGTGGTTGGGTGGAAGAAATACCACTAACTGTTCCACAAGAGAATGTCACTGATGTGCATATTTTATTGGGTTGTTTGCAGATGATTTTGAATATTCTTCACATTTAAGTGAGTGTGACAAATTCAACAGTCAAGTGGAACAGCAGGTCTTTTTTTTTTACCTTTATTTAACTAGGCAAATCAGTCAAGAATTTGTTCTTACTCTCAATGACAGCCTAAGGAACAGTGGGTTAAGTGCCTTGTTCTGGGGGAGAACGACCGATTTTTACCTTGTCAGCTCAGGGATTTGATCTTGCAACCTTTGGTTACTAGACCAACACTCTAACCACTAGGCTACCTGCCTTATTTAAGGGTTAGGTGAGTGTCTGGCCCTTGACTGGCAGGGGGTTGGGAGGGGGGTGTAGGTGCATTTTAATGGGGTAGAGTCTGGCGTTTGAGAGTGTGTGTGTGTGTGCCTGTATGTTTGCTTTGGTTGCTGGGTGGGTGTGGTGGCCGGCTGCAGGGTGCAGGGAGTCCAGTCTGCAGGGTCAAGATAAATGCAGAGAGAGGAGGGTGAGGAGGTGAGACAGGAAGTCCTCTAACATCACTTCCTGTCTTTGTTTCAACCACTCTATTTTCAAGGCTTGGAATGTAAATCCTGTTTAGAGGTGAATGAATTCAAAACAAGTTTATTAACCCCTACGTCGGGGGTGGAACAGGCTTCTGAGTGTCTCTGTGTGTGCGTGTGCGTGTGCATGCGAATGGTTTGGTACCACACCCTGTCTACATCCTGTACCAGGCCTTCTGTCCTTGTATCTCAGGCCAGGGCACTGAGGAATGCCAAGCTCCACAGTCCCACAGCACGCTAGTAGAAACACTCATTGACCCTAAAAGGAAGTGTGTGTGAACATCAAACATAAACAGTGATTTACAAAGTGACCAACGCCAGCCCAGGGCTAACGGACAGACAAACACTGCCATACTCTTTACTACGTTATGGAAGCCTACAAAGACAGTGTTTTCCTAAGACAACAACCACATCTCACTTTTAAACTACAGTGTGTTTTAACCCGACTTACATTTTCATGGTGTTGGGCTGGTACTGCTGAGGAGAGAGGACCTCACACACACACTCACTTCTATCCTACGTGGTTAGGGGGTTTTAAGTGGAAGGGTTTGTCTCCTATGGGACGTCATGGAGATACATGTCTCAGGCTGAGGCTCAACATCGACAGAGGACAGATTTAGGGTAATCCTCTGTTCCTTTCCAGAAAGACTCAATCACCCTAATGAGTCTAGGAAACTGCTGTCTGTCAGCAGTACAGGGATTTGGGATTTGAGGCAAACAAACCTTTTCCAACTTCTGTTCACACTGTGGGAAAATTTGTTTTTGTGTGAATACAATGTGAATTTGTGCAAGTTGCAGTGATGTTGTTCTATTTTAAGTGCATTGTACTATTTGAGCGTATTTGACAGCGCTTGGATGAATTATTTTGTATGTGCGTGTGTGTTTGAATGTGTGTGTTTGTGTTTGACTGATATAATAGGTGTTATGACCCATGACTTCTATAGGATTAATAGTCCCTTGGGTGAACAACCTCACATGGAAAACAGTGTGGATTTAACAATCGCTTGGCTGATGGGTTGTTGTTCTTACCTGTGGGGGTCAATCAGCCTTCCCTTGTTTTAACACCCTCCCACCCTCCGTTAACTACCCTCTCTCCTTCCCTCGCTTACCAACAGTGGTGGAAAAAGTACACAATTGTCATACATTACCAGTGCCTGGTTGTTGAAGTGTGTTTGTTGACAGCATGTCGCTCACATATTATGGGCACATTAGGGCCAGGCTGCATGTCCTTGACATGTTTAAGAGAGCACCTCGCCCCATAATTGGACTGAGGATCACCAGGCTGGTCAGGGACACGGCCATGACAAAGAAGGCCATTTGTCAGGCTTGTTTTTCAAATCTTTTTGCTACTGTGTACATCTACTTTAACAATCCTCCTCACTGACTGACTCAAGGTCTTTTAGACTCTATGTGCTACATATGTAGGATCTTAATTTGCAGAAAAATAATCTTGCATAAAACAGGATTTTAACATTTAGTCCATAATGTTGCTTGATCTGTGGTTAGGCTATCAGCTGGCCAAAATTAGACTACATGAAAAGTGCAATACTGTTAATATAACTGTGTAAGTGTGGGTTTTCAGTGAATTTATGTAAATCACAAAGCTCATCTGCATTTTCTGCAAAGAAGGAAAATTCTCAGCAACAAAAAGTGATCAAATTAAGATCCTACATCTGTACTGTGTCAGATGGGCCTTTACTTCTCATCCAGGGAAAGAAGCCATAGGGTACGTCTGAAATGGCACCCAATTTACTATATAGTGCACTACTTTTGACCAGGGCCTGCATAGGGCTCTGGTCAAATGCAGTGCACTATGGATCTTGGTCAAAAGTAGTACACTATATAGGGAACATGTAAGATGCAGACGTGATCTGCCTCAGCATTAACCCTCTGTCTTTGGGATGATTGGCATTGGGGAAAGGTGTTTCAATTTATTATACAGTAAGACACATTTATGTAAATGGCTCCATATTTCAGAGATATGAGGTATCTGAGAGGCTCATCGCATGTCGTCTGTCAAAATCCAGGTGGACGAGAAAAAGAGAGGCTGGGAAAAGACGAGAGGCTGGGAAAAGACAAGCACTGACAGGACAACCGCTGGTAAGCTTGACAAACAAGACGAACTGGCATAGACAGATAGAGGATAAGTGTGGAAGATGGGCAACACCTGGAGGGGGTGTAGAAAAGCACAAGGACAGGACAGGTGAAACACATGTTGAATTTCTTACATGAGCTTTTTCTGAAGACAACTTTATTTTCAAGAATCAAATTTCTTCTTAACTTTTTGCTTAAGGAGAAACATAAGAAATAGCTCAAGAAAATGTCCAAGAACCTTTTTGAGGAATATCAACTTGCTTAACTTTCTTCTTAAGTCTATAGCTAAGGAAAAAATGGCAGTTAAGTAGACATTTCTTCTTAAGAATGTTTTGTGAATCTGGGCCTGGAGGCTCCATTATATACACTTTAGTTTAGGCTCTGGCTTCAACGCTACACAAAGGTGCTATCTAGAACCTAAAATGATTTGTCAGCTGCCCCTACAGGATACCTTTGAAAAACCCTGTTTGGGTCCACGTAGAACCCTTTCCACAGAGGGTTCTAAAGGAATCCAAAAGGGTTCTATCTGGAAACAAAAAGGATTCTATGGGGACAGCCAAATAACCCGTTTGGCACGCTTTTTTCTAAGTGTGTAGCTGCTAACATTACAGTCTGAGGGAATTGTAAAGTTCTTACTCTCTAGTGGTGGAAACTACTGGACACCTCTATCTCCTTACATTAGTCCTGGTTTACCCACTGCCCAGCCTCTCCATTTAGCTGCCGCCAAACCTCTATCTATAAAACACAAAGTGATCCCATCAACTACCTATGTGGATTTGATCTCTAGCCTATACAGATACAGAACCCTTCTTGGCACCACCTGCCATTGATTCACAGCAGCTTTCTCTATTCTTACTGCCCCACCACACACAGTCTCTTATGAGTGGGTTAGGAAACCATGGGATACTCTTTCTAGAAATAGCATAACACAGCAGCAGAGTGGCATATATTATTGATGGCAAAACGCTACAAAAGTTGGCAGACCATGGGATATTAAATAGCCAACAAATACTGTGCGTCTCTATATAACTTAATTCCTTGCTGGAATGCATCAGTGTTCCGTAACAAATATTTGCGCAAAAACTGTAGATTAAATCACAGTTGATCTGAACTACAAGAGATCCTTTAGGACTATTTTGGTGTGAATGTCCACAGTTCACACTCACCAGCCTCCTGAAACAACTCTAGGGAATGTTTTGGATCAAATACAAGATGTTCCAAATGCTAGCCTCATGGAGAGAGAATTTGATTACTATGGTAAATAAGCCAATTACTGTCACGTGTTTCTGAGGGAGCAGAGTTTGGGTGGAATGTGTATAAAATCCCCATCCCTCCCTGGCCACCGTTGACAGTTTCTGACGAGGATTGTTGGCAACAGCAACAAGGGGAAGAAATCTGAGCGGGATGGGAGGGAGGCCATAAAAAGGCATGTTTAAAAAATGTGCTCACATTGATATGCAGGACAAAATTAGTCAAGGCTATTCTCATGTATTTTTGTGATGTCTAAGCATTTTTACTGTAGGGGCCCAAGGCATGGATGGTAAAACCAATTGCGCAACATTGATACACTAGTGACAAACTTACCCACCCTACTACTCAACTAGATTACTAGTTTCCCTTCTCTCTGGTCTTCAGGAGAGGGTGAGATTAATAAAGGTTGGTACCTCTAAAAAGGCTATTCACACATCCAAAACTGGGAAGTATATCAAAGCATGACTTTGCTTTAAAAAAAAATGTCAAATCCCTTAGGATTTGTTCACATTTTGTTGTATTACAAAGTGGAATTGAAATAGATGTGTTTTTATTTGTAATTGATCTACACAAAATACTCCACAATGTCAAAGTAAAACATTTGATAAATTTTTACAAAATAAAACAAATTAAATAACATATATAATATAGTCATTGCATAATTATTCACCCACTTTGTTAAGGCAAGCCTAAATTAGTTAATGAGTCAAATTTGGCTTAACAAATCACATAAGTTACATGGACTTTATGTGAAATAATAGGGGTTAACATGATTTTTGAATGACTACCCCTTCCTCTGTACCCCATATGAGTGGCAGGTAGCCTCAAGGTTAGAGCGTTGGGCCAGTAATCGAAAGGTCGTTGCTTTGAATACTGGAGTCGACAAGGTGAAAAATCTGTCGCCGTGCCCTTGAGCAAGGCACTTAACCCTAATTGCTCCAGAGGAGTTATACAATGGTGACCATTGCCGTCACACATATAAGCACCTACTCCCATACATACATCTGTAAGGTCCCTCATTAAAGGTTTGAATTTCAAGTACAAAGAATAGGGAGGTTTTCAAAAGCCTCTTAAAGAAGGGCAGTGATGGGTAACAATAACACAGACATTGAATATCTCTATAAGTTAATTATTATGCTGTGGATGCTGTATTAAATCACAGACATATCAAAGATACAGTCAGGCTTCTAAACTGCAGGACAGGAAGGAAACTGCTCAGGCATGTTACCATGAGGCCATTGATGATTTTAATACAGCTATGGAGTTCAATGGCTGTGATGGGGAAAAACTGAGGATGGATCAACAACATTGCAGTGACTCCACAATAATGACCTAAATGACAGAGTGAAAAAACCCGGCAAAGGAATACACTTTTTGGCTTAAATGCAAAGCCTTATGTTTGGGGAAAATTCAACACAACACTGAGTAATTGCCTCCATATTGTCAAGCATAGTGGTGGCTGCATCATGTTATGGACAATGTTGCCTTAGGCAGTGTGCGAATTTAGGTCTGCTGAACGCAAACTTGTGAAAACTTCCAGTGCGCATTTACTGTGAACACTGAGGCTGTACCCGCTTTAAGTTATAGCTTTAACAGTGGCTATGTAGGTTACTGTGGCTATTTGATCATAATTTAGCCCTACCAGAGTGGCCTACCATAAAAAAACAATGGAGAAAATGCATCCTATAACATTAACAAGCGCATCTACTCACGACTGCTCATGCTGTAAACATAGTCCAGTTCAAAGTAAATGGCACAGACCCATATATGTAATGGTCTATTAGCATATAGACCTACTGCAGCTCTGATTGTTTATGTCGCACAGGTCTGCGTAGAGTACGGGCTGAGTAGTGCGTGTCAATGCAATGGAATCCTAATCCGATGCGTTCTACCTACAACAAAATCTCTTGCATAGTTCGTGTTATTTCGGTATGTTGAATTGAATGTGGCTAATATTGCATTGATTTGATCAGTTGCCACAATAAACGGAAACGTTGATGGGGGAAACTCTTGAACAGTGGTTACCAAACTTTCCTGATTCAAGATCACTTTGAGTCCAAATGAAAGCTGAGATCTATTGCTCACCCAATTTTTTTTTACATGACTTAAAAACCGTAAGCATATGCAATATTAACCAATTAAAAACAGTACTGTAGAAATGAGGTTTGTGCAGTAAGCTATAGGCCCAATACATTATCACTGCATATTAGTTTTGCTTGAAATGCCCTGCCTATGCATTGTTGTTCGGGCCATTTAAAAAAATTATATTTCAACATTTGAGGTTGGCTATATGATCACACCGGTAATAGAGCCGTTGTTATATTACTTGTGAGGCACAGCTGAGTGAGCATGCATTTAAATAATCTTTTGTTAATTTTTTTTTTTTACTGGGCTGATGGTGCCTGCAGACTGAGGTTCTGCCTCTCAACATCCATCCGCTCTCCCTTTCCTCCAGTGACACTGACCAAAAAGGGACACAGTCTTCCAGCTGATAGGGAAAACCGAGTCGTACCGCATTATTTCTGCCTCGTGCACAAATTCATGTTGTTATTCCTATGAACAGAGAAAGTTAAATATTCCTCGATATTAAAAAAGACCCAAGCCACCAATAATAACAACAATGCAAGAATATAGATACACTTTCCTATTCATTCATTACTGCTGCATTGTTTGTTGTAGCACTGAGTGGAAATAGGAAGAACGAGGCATTTTATGGTTTATAAAAAAGTGTTGACTACAAAGTGTTGACAGTGCTGAGTAAGAACTTTAACCTGAACTCACTCAAAAACTGCAGCTCTGCTGTATTCGTTGACAGTCTCTCTCTAGTGATGGTTTTAAACGTTGTGAAATCTCACAGTATTAACTCCGCTGTAAGCTTTATTTTATGCCTGCTTCGTCACTTTAGACATGGTAGTCTGAGACATCCGATTGGTCAGCAGTAGGCCTATAGTGCACTTGATTTGCTCTCTGAACCTGCCGGGAAGGCAGAGTTTTTACTTTCAGACACATGAAATGGTTCAAAATGGCAACAGTTTGCCTACCCGGCACGCAGGGCAGCTGAATTGGGTGCACCCACCACCAACAGCCCGAGACGAATACAAAAAAATTGGAACACAAGGCTTTATCTTGTTTGTTTTTTTACAGAAATGGTTGGCGTTCGACAAGGAATGCCTTGGTGACCACTACTCTAGAAAGTTGAGTGAAGTTCACTTTTTTTAATTTAACCTTTATTTAACTAGGCAAGTCAGTTCTTATTGTTATTTACAATGACAGCCTACCAAAAGGTAAAAGGCCTCCTGCGGGGACAGGGGCTGGGATTAAAAATATAATAAAAATAAAGGACAAAACACACATCACGACAAGAGAGACACCACAACACTACATAAAGAGAGACCTAAGACAACAACATAGCATGGAAGCAACACATGACAACACAGCATGGTAGAAACACAACATGGCAGCAGCACAACATGGTAGCAGAACAACATGGTGGCAGAACAACATGGTAGCAGCACAAAGCATGGTACAAATATTATTGGGCACAGACAACAGCACAAAGAGCAAGAAGGTAAAGACAACAATACATCACGCGAAACAGCCACAACTGTCAGTAAGAGTGTCCATGATTGAGTCCTTGAATGAGAGATCAATATAAAACTGTCATGTTTGAGAGTTTTTTGCAGCTCATTCCAGTCGCTAGCTTCAGCGAACTGAAAAGAGGAGCGACCCAGGGATGTGTGTGCTTTGGGGACCTTTAACATAATGTGACTGGCAGAACGGGTGTTGTATGTGGAGGATGAGGTCTAAGAGGGTTTTTATAAATAAGCATCAACCAGTGGGTCTTGCGACGGGTATACAGAGATGACCAGTTTACAGAGGAGTATAGAGTGCAGTGATGTGTCACATAAGGAGCATTGGTGGCAAATCTGATGGCCAAATGGTAAAGAACATCTAGCCGCTCGAGAGCACCCGTACCTGCCGATCTATAAATTACATCTCCGTAATCTAACATGGGTAGGATGGTCATCTGAATCGGGGTTAGTTTGTCAGCTGGGGTGAAAGAGGAACGATTACGATAGAGGAAACCAAGTCTAGATTTAACCTTAGCCTGCAGCTTTGATATGTGCTGAGAGAAGGACAGTGTATCTTCTAGCCATACTCCCAAGTACTTGTATGAGGTGACTACCTCAAGCTCTAAACCCTCAGAGGTAGTAATCACACAGTTGGGGAGAGGGGCATTCTTCTTACCAAACCACGTTACCTTTGATTTGGAGGTGTTCAGAACAAGGTTAAGGGCACTAAGAAAGCTTTGTTGTAGAGCATTTAACACAAACTCTAGGGAGGGGCAAGCTGAGTATAAGACTGTATCATCTGCATATAAATGGATGAGAGAGCTTCCTACTGCCTGATCTATGTTGTTGATGTAAATTGATTAGAGTGTGGGGCCTAGGATCGAGCCTTGGGTTACTCCCTTGGTGACAGGCAGTGGCTGAGACAGCAGATGTTCTGACTTTATACACTGCACTCTTTGAGAGAGGTAGTTAGCAAACCAGGCCAAAGACCCCTCAGAAACACCAATACTCCTTAGCCTGCCCACATGAACGGAATGGTCTACCGTACCAAAAGCTTGGCCATGTCAATAAAAATAGCAGCACAACATTGGTTAGAATCAAGGGCAATGGTGACATCATTGAGGACCTTTAAGTTTGCAGTGACACATCCATAACCTGAGCGCAAACCAGATTCAATACCAGGGAGAATACTAGACATTAAAAAAGCCAGTCAGTTGATTATTGACAAGTTTTTCCAACACTTTTGATAAACAGGGCAAAATAGAAATTGTCATATAACAGTTAGGATGGGCTTGATCTCTCCCTTTAAATAAAGGACACACCGTGGCTGCCTCTCCTCAGAGAGTTTAGACAGGTTAAAAAGGTCAGAAATAGGCTTGGCGATGATAGGGGCAACAACCTTAAAGAAGAAAGGGTCTAAATCCAGATGGTTTTTGGGGGTTAAGTTTAAGGAGCTCCTTTAGCACCTCGGACTCAGTGACCGCCTGCAGGGAGAAACTTTGTAGCGGGACAGGGGAAAAAGAGGGAGGACCATCGGGGCTCGTCGCATTAGAAGGGGTGGGAGATGAGGAAATGTTGGATGGGCAAGGAGGCATGGCTGAGTCAAATAGGAATCCTGACTTGAAGTGGTGATTAAAGAGCTCAGTCATGTGCTCCATGTCAGTAACAACCACATCATCAACATTAAGGAACATGGGCAGCTGTGAGGAGGAGGGTTTATTCTCTAGGTCTTTAACCATTTTCCAGAACTTCTTGGGGTTAGACCCACAGAGAGAGAACTGCTCCTTAAAGTAACTAACTTTGGCCTTCCGGATAGATCACGGTCGAACCAGGGGCTGAACCTGTTTCTAATTCTCAGATCGGTGTGGAAGAACTTGACTGGCCTGCACAGAGCCCTGACCTTAACCCCATCGAACCCCTTTGGGATGAATTGGAATGCCGATTGCGAGCCAGGCCTAATCACTGCCCGGCCTCACTAATGCTCGTGGCTGAATGGAAACAAGTCCCCGGAGCAATGTTCCAACGTCTAGTGGAAAGCCTTCTCAGAAGAGTGGAGGCTTTTATAGCAGTAAAGGGGCGACAAACTCCATATTAATGCCCATGATTTTGGAATGAGATGTTTGACAAGCAGGTGTCCACATACTTTTGGTCACGTAGTAGCTGAGGGTAGAGTTTAAAACTGTTGTGTTGTGGTGAACAGTTGTGCTGATTGGATAGAAATGAGAAAAGATGGCACGAGACAAAGCAACCAGACGTAGTAGTGCCTGACTAATGTGATTCGCTTGGTGTATGACATGCTGACACTAGGCCTATGATTTGAGCCCCACTAAGGAGTAACCAATCACCTGTCATGTAAATCTGATGAACTGCCAACTTTGAGTGTGAAAATCCCCCCAAAAGTACACGGATAGGAAGCATCCGTAGTAGTACCCGTACTAAGAGCCAACTGTGTAACCCATAATGAGATCTGAGATCAGGCGCTATTGCGACGTTACCATAGGACCAACCATGAAAAGGCACTTGAGTAAAAGTGTTATTAAAACTGAGCACTACCCAAACCCTTGCAGGTGCCAGATGAACCTTGTACACTAGCAGTAAAGGAACCAGTGTGGTAAACCCATTCCTGGATGTGATGTAGCCTGGGATCAGTTGTAAAGATGGCTGGATAGCCACCAGTGCTGGGTCGTTGGTCATAGGAGCCGAGAAAGGGGCCCGGGTGGAAGTGGTGGAGGAGCCACGGAGGCTTCATGGGAGCAAAGGAAGCAGGAAAAGCCTGGTCAGAGGAGCCCATAGCCTTGTATCTTGGAATTTCCCTTTCGCTGGTGAAGTCGAATCTAGAGCCTTTTCTTCCGTCTGGGGGAAAACCTCTTCTCCCGCAAAGGGGATACCGTCGTCTAGGAGTTGCAGAGATAAGCCGAGTACATCCGTAGCCAGAAGAGAGGAGCTCGTGGCTACTAGATGAATTAAAAGTGACATGCCATTCAGACCAGCCTTCCTGATTGAACTTTTGTAAACTACATTTCTAACATGTATAGACTCAGGGGGTTGAATACCTAACTAATCAAGGGATATTAGTGCTTTCCTTTTCATTAATCTCAAAAAAATTATTATAATTGTTCTTCCACTTTAACATTACAGAGCATTTTGTGTAGATCATTGACAAAAAAATTACAATGAAATCCATTTTATCCCACTTTATAACACAATAAAATGTGAAGAAATCCAATGGGGGTGAATACTTATGATACCCACTGCATGGTTCATAAAGCTTTCATCATTATTGCTTGTATGAAGTGAGATGGGTTGATGACAGTAAAATGAAGAAAAAAGGGGTGTTGGTGAAAAGAGGGGTTTGATTGAGGCCTTGGATGCAGGACGTCTTGTTTGGCTTGAATGAATGGAAATCATGTCATCACTGTGGTAGTGGTGGGGAGAGGTCTAGAGCACAGGGAGAGGGGGGTGAAGAGTATTTGTGTGTATTGGGGGGAGGGTCCCAGAGACTTTTCTTCTCTTCTTACTCATCCTCTCCTCTGTCTTATCTAAGCAACACGCAGTGTCATGACAAGGATCAGTATGCAGGATGTGTGGTTTGATAGCAGTGTGTATGCATCATTGTGTAGGGACAATAGGTGTGCATTTGCACATATCTGTACACACATGCATATCTCAGTGTCTCCCTCACACATGCTCAGAAGCCTTACAGTACAAATCTCCACAGCATCCAGTCTCTCCATTCTAGTCTCCAGCATGTAGACAGACCGAGACCAAGCAGCACATCATCATGTAGAAGTACTGTATCAAGTATCTGGAAGCGTCAGTAATGTTAAACTGAGCCCATTCTGCTGACTATGTTTGTGTCCTCAAATTCTTACATTACTGGTGAGGACAGCCCAACCGTCTTAGAGTTGGCCAGAGACTTTAAACACAGCACTGATCCACAACTAAGATAGAGAAGGGGAGGGGGGAGAGAGCAAGAGGGGGGTAGAGAGGATTTTGTTTTCTGTCAATGCTGTTTATCCATTCATGTTTTAAAGAGCAGGTAGATATCAATGGTGGATCTTAGTACCTGCAGCCACAGAAGAGACAGGTACAGACCAGGGCCAAACTCTGTAAACACACTGGTGATGTCATTAATACTCAGACAGGGAGGGAGGTGTTCACTATAGTTCAGTAGCCAGGGAGAAATACCTGGCGTATCCCGTTGGAGAAAACACACACACACACACACACACACTGGCACAACCGGCGCTTTCTACATAAACACACCCCAATCCTATTGTGAAGCCAGATAATAAACCAGTACCGGCATGTGGTGGGAACGCTCCAGACTTATTTGTTTGTCAGCAACAATAATATTTACTGTATTGTATGCCCTTCTTTACCCCACCACTCACACTCTCTCTCTTTCAGCCCTCATCAGGAAAGTTTGTTCATGTTTCTAACCCTCTTCAGACCATAGCATGGGCACAGTGACCCTTCTCTCGACTCTCTCCAGGGTAAGTGCTTCTGCCTTTTAGCCAAATCTGTCAGGTCCCCTTTGACGCACGTCCGCTTCCTGTACAAGTGAGATTTTTATTGTTCCAAGGGACCCGACTCCAGAATCTCACTACCACAGCCATTTCCTGCTTCCTCTTCGGCAGGAAGTGCTGCTTCGCTTCAGTTGTTTTTGTTGGTCTCAGCAATCGGCATACAAAACTTTGCTTGCGTCAGGCCAAGCCTTGATTTCAAAGAAAGAAAATAGTTCCTTGAAAAGAAACATACACTCGCTTACACACTCGCATATTTTGTGTCTCACGGTCCTTGAACCTTTCCTGCCACTCACCCTTGGCAGAATGTCCTGAGTGTGTGTTGGTGTGTGTGGTCAACCGGGACCCCCAGCCATGGTGCTACAGCACATAAACTTCTTCGTTGTCGCAGTAAAAACAGTATGTGTGCAGGTACAGTAGAGTCACATCGCTAGGCTACAACCCAAATCACTGGGCCCTTAACTAACCTCAGGAATAAAAAGATACCTCACTTTAGCAAGTTTGGTATTTTCGTTTAAAACGCATATGTTATTATATTTCTCTGGTAGTTTTGTAACGTATCTGTAGACCAATATCAACATTTTACCAGCGAAAGGTTTAACCAAATGTTAACCTCTGAACAAATTTCATAACATCTTTTAAAGAAGCTTTGAAGGAAAAATTTTGAATAAATTCAGCATACAGTGCCTTCAGAAAGTATTCATACCCCTTAACTTATTCTACATGTTGTTGTGCTACAGCCTGAATTCAAGTATATTTTTTTCTGTCACCCATTTTATTCTGTCACCCTAGGATTAAATACTTTCAGGGTAATTTTCAAATGTTGCATCCCAAGAATAAATCCCTTTTCTCCTGGGTAACCCGGTATTTCTCTCCAAATCCGGAAGTGTTATTCAAAAGCATATAAATAGGCCTATGTCTGGATTTGATTAGAGCTTTGATTGAAGATTCAAGTCTGATGCTACCTGAGCCTGATTAACCATATATTTAATAGATTTTATGAGCCCAAGTCCAAAAAAGCCCAAATGATTGTGCTGTTATGCAATACATATTTGATATAGGCTACTGCACATTACACATGACAGAAAAACAAAAGCCCATAGATGAAGCTATATGCTCTCTTGGGTAAATACATGAAACTAGCTCCAGTAGGCTAATCCGTTTGAGTATGGACTGTATTAATGTACTGTATTGTATTACACTGGATTATATGACTGGAATTACACACATCATTCAATCCATGATAAAGCAGGGAGAGAACATGCCATTCCGGTGCAGCACATACGGCCTATAAAGTTACAAGTATAGGTTAGCGAATTTGATTTGAATTTTGAAATATAATAGGGCCTATTTGTATAATTGGTAGGCTGATGCATATACAGTGCATTCGGAAAGTATTCTGGCATTTTGTTACATTACAGCCTTATTCTAAAATGTAGTAAATTGTCATTTTTTTCTCATCAATCTACACACAAAAACCCATAGTGATGAAGCAAAAACTGATTTTTCTTTTTGCAAATTTACTACAAATAAAAAATATCATTTACATAAGTATTCTTTCCCTTTACTCAGTACTTTGTTAAAGCGCCTTCGGCAGCGATTACAGCCTCGAGTCTTCTTGGGTATGATGCTACAAGCTTGGTACAGGTGCATTGTCTTGGCTGTGTGCTTAGGGTCATTGTTCTGTTGGAAGGTGAACCTTCGCTCAAGTCTGAGGTCCTGAGCGCTCTGGAGCAGGTTTTCAAGAATCTCGCAGTACTTTGCTCCGTTCATCTTTCCCTCGAGCCTGACTGGTCTCCCAGTCCCTGCGGCTGAATAACATCCCCACAGCATGATGCTGCCACCACCATGCTTCACTGTAGTGATGGTGCCAGGTTTCCTCCAGACATGACACTTGGCATTTAGGCCAAAGAGTTCAATCTCGGTTTTATCAGACCAGAGAATCCTGTTTCTCATAGTCTGAGAGTCCTTTAGGTGCCTTTTGGCAAACTCCAAGTGGGCTGTCATGTGCTTTACTGAGGAGTGGCTTCCGTCTGGCTGTTCCACCATAAAGGCCTGATTGGTAGAGTGTTGTCCTTCTCGAAGGTTCTCCCATCTCCACAGAAGAACTCTGGAGCTCTGCCAGAGTGACCATCGGGTTCTTGGTCACCTCCCTGACCAAGGCCCTTCTCACCCAATTGCTCAGTTCGGCCGGGCGGCCAGCTCTATGAAGAGTCTTTGTGGTTTTTAAGAATTATGGAGGCCACTGTGTTCTTGGGGACCTTCAATGCTGCAGAAATGTTTGGGTATTAATAATTATATATTTAATATAAGTAGACATGCACTCATTGACTGTAGCCCATATAAAGCACCCACAAGCCACCGGTGGCTGAAAACACAATCATCGCGGGATGAACTAGTGACAAATTTACGGCCAAGGCTGGTCCATTTAAAATAATTCCTTCCTCCCTCCCTCGCCCTGCAAGTGTATACTCGTCAGACTTCATGATACGTCATCAGAAGTGTCCACTTAATTTGAGGGCTGAGGGGATAGGGTGCGTCTTTTAAGTGTTTGGACTGCAGCCTCTGTCTTTATATAACTGTAGCATAAGCTATGCTGCAGCAAATGTAGGCCTATTTGTCACAATAAAACAAAAAGTTACCATGATGAGATGATAGGTCTACATGAATTCACACCATGCTGTTCATATAAATAATTTGTTATAATTTACCAGTTATTTATCCTGGGAAAAGGGAGTGGTTTTGGTTGGTAATTCCCAGTAAATCTTGGGAACCGTGTTCCCGCCTTTCAACCCTAATGTACACACAATATCCCATAATGACAAAGTGAAAACATGTTTCTAGAAATGTTTGTAAATGTATAGAAAATTAAATACAAAAATATAATTTACAAAAGTATTCACACCCTTGAGTCAACACTTTGTAGAAGCACCTTTGGCAGCGATTACAGCTGTGAGTCTTTCTGGTTAAGTCTCTAAAAGCTTTCCACACCTGGATATTGCAACACTTGCAAAACATTTCAAAATTCTTCAAGCTCTGTCAAATTGGTTGATCATTGTTAGATAACCATTTAAAGGGCTTGCCATAGATTTTCAAGTAGATTTAAGTCAAAACTATAACTTGGCCACTCAGGAACATTCAGCAACTCCAGTGTAGATTTGGCCTTGTGTTTTAGGTTATTTTCCTGCTGAAAAGGTGAATTCATCTCCCAGTGTCTGGTGGAAACTCCCCAGTCCTTAACGATTACATGCATACACTTAACATGGCGCAGCCACCACAATGCTTGAAATTATGGAGAGTGGTACTCAGTATGGTGTTGTATTGGATTTGCCCTAAACATAGCACTTGTATTCAGAACAAAAAGTGAATTGCTTTGCCACATTTTTTGCAGTATTACTTTAGTGCCATGTTGCAAACAGGATGCATGTTTTGGAATATTTGTATTCTGTACAGGCTTCCTTCTTTTCAATCTGTCATTTAGGTTAGTATTGTGGAGTAACTACAATGTTGTTGATCCATCCTCACTTTTCTCATATCACAGCCATTAAACTCTAAGTGTTTGAAAGTAACTATTGGCCTCATGGTGAAATCCCTGAGCGGTTTCCTTTCTCTCCGGCAACTGAGTTAGGAAGGATGCCTGTATCTTTGTAGTGACTGGGTGTATTGATACATCATCCAAAGTGTAATTAATAACTGCACCATGCTCAAATTGATATTCAATATCTGCTTTTTAGGTGCCATTTTTAGGTGCCCTTCTTTGCGAGGCATTGGATAGCCTCCAATGGTTGAATCTGTGTTTGAAATTCACTGCTCGATTGAGGGACCTTACAGATAATTGTAGGTATGGGGTACAGAGATGAGGCAGTCATTCAAAAAACAAGTTAAACACTATTATTGCACACAGAGAGTCCAGCAAATGTTTACTTTTTAACTTATTTAGGATTGCCATAACAAATGGGTTGAATATTTAATTACTCAAAACATTTCAGCTTTTCATTTTTAATAAATTTGTCAACTTCTAAAAACATGTTTCCACTTTGACAAAATGGGGTATTGTATGTAGGCCAGTGACACAAAACCTCAATTTTATCCACTTTTAATTCAGGCTGTAAGACAATTATTTATTTTTTTAAGTCAAGGAGTGTGAATACTTTCTGAAGGGACTGTAGATAGAGTAATTTGAATGCATGGGTTTTACAGTCCCGTCCATAGAGAGCAGTGGCAGTCGGTGCCGTTTAAGATTATGAGCACGGCCTTACTTTTATTACAGCATATTGGATGACTGTCATTCAAATTCCATTCACCCAGCTCAATGTAGCATCGATAGGTTTAGGCTACTACATGACACTCAAATTTTCCCTGAACCCATCATGTAGTTGCTACAACCTAGCCACAAATAAAAGTTTATAATGTAGGTGCACAGGACGAGAGACAAATTGAAGTAATCAAGGTGACAGACAGTGACACATTCAATAAGGCCTTGAGGGTGAAATCATTCATCCAGTTGCAAACGAGTTTCTATTTGAAAGATTCTGGTAGGTTTATCCCCGTTTTGTTCCATTTGCTTCCGTTTAAGAAAATATTCCAAGAGAATTGGCATAATGAATACAAACCTGATTACCCGTACACACAGTTCACTTTCATAGCAGCCACATACAAACAGCAATATTATTTTGCTCGTTGTATAATTCTCACATTTACACACTCTCCTCCTCTCAACTTTTCCCTTCGCTTGTGGACCTTTCCAAGCCAAACCTTTGTACCATATCCGCTACACACTGCTTACATCGTTGTCACCATATTAGCAAACGTCATAGTCAACATAGCTACTAGAACTAAAGTGTTAGTAAACCTGCCACAATCAAGCAGTAGTGTATAGCAAGCAGCTTAGCAGTTATACCGGCGGGTCCCAGTGGCAATAAATGAATACAACCGAAAGCTTACCTTGACTTGGAGGCGTTCCAGTGTTGGGTTAGCCTTAGCTAGCTAGCTAACATAAATAGCAATCCACTCTGTTTGAGCCGGGTGTTTGAGGAGGCCTAATTAGCTTGCTAAGTGAAAAGTGGAAAAAGTGGAAAAAAATTACAACCAAATATATCTAGCTCTTTCTGCTGGTGCTGCTGCTTCTCCTTAATTTTTGAAGAAATTAATTTGTACAACTATTGTCTTTCTCTCTCTTGGAGTCAACTACTCACCACATTTTATGCACTACAGTGCTAGCTAGCTGTAATTTATGCTATCAGTACTAGATTACTTATCTGATACTTTGATTGGGTGGAGAACATGTAAGTTCATGCTGCAAGAGCTCTGATAGGTTGGAGGACGTCCTCCGGAAGTTGTCATAATTAATGTGTGAGGGGTTGAGAACCATGAGCGTCCTAGGTTTTGAATTGAAGTCAATGTACCCAGAGGAGGACAGAAGCTAGCTACCCCTGAGAGTGCTGTCGAGGCTATTGTAGACCTACATTGCAAAACAGTGTGAATACACTGCATTTATATACTGCTTGCTCTCAAAGTGCATGAAGTTTACAATCTGTGGCTTAGATTGAATTCAAAGTTGACACAAATGATAAACTAAGCAATGCATTGCAACAAACTACTACTCATATGAAAGACTAACCCACAGGCAAGTACAATAGCCTACACATGGAGAGGAACCTAAAGGCACATACAGTACCAACCAATACTACTCGCAGTGCTGCCTTGGCTGCAGTCTTCTGGTCCGCAGCTGCTCCCTTCTTCTTAGCAGCCACCGCCTTGGCATCAGTCAACAAGTTCAACTTCAACTTTAGAGTGGAGCATGCTTTATAAACTTAGCAAAAAAAGAAACGTCCTCTCACTGTCAACTGCATTTATTTTCAGCAAACTTAACATGAGTAAATATGTGTATGAACATAACAAGATTCAACAACTGAGACATAAACTGAACAAGTTCCACAGACATGTGACTAACATAAATTGAATAATGTGTCCCTGAACAACAGGGGGGTCAAAATCAAAAGTAACAGTCAGTATCTGGTGTGGCCACCAGCTGCATTAAGTACTGCAGTGCATCTCCTCCTCATGGACTGCACCAGATTTGCCACTTCTTGCTGTGAGATGTTACCCCACTCTTCCACCAAGGCACCTGCAAGTTCCCAGACATTTCTGGGGGAAATGGCCCTAGCCCTCACCCTCTGATCCAACAGGTCCCAGGCGTGCTCAATGGGATTGAGATCCGGGCTCTTCGCTGGCCATGGCAGAACACTGACATTCCTGCCTTGCAGGAAATAACACACAGAACCAGCAGTATGGCTGGTGGCATGGTCATGCTGGAGGGTCATGTCAGGATGAGTCTAAAGGAAGGGTACCACATGAGGGAGGAGGATGTCTTCCCTGTAACGCACAGCGTTGAGATTGCCTGCAATGACAACAAGCTCAGTCCGATGATGCTGTGACACACCGCCCCAGACCATGACGGACCCTCCACCTCCAAATCGATCCCGCTCCAGAGTACATGCCTCGGTGTAATACTCATTCCTTCGACGATAAACGCGAACCCGACCACCACCCTTGGTGAGACAAAACCGCGACTCGTCAGTGAAGAGCACTTTTTGCCAGTCCTGTCTGGTCCAGCGACGATGGGTTTGCGCCCATAGGCGACGTTATTGCCGGTGATGTCTGGTGAGGACCTGCCTTACAACAGGCCTACAAGCCCTCAGTCCAGCCTCTCTCAGCCTATTGCGGACAATCTGAGCACTGATGGAGGGTGTTCCTGGTGTAACTCGGGCAGTTGTTGTTGCCATCCTGTACCTGTCCCCAGGTGTGATGTTCAGATGTACCGATCCTGTGCAGTCGTTGTTACACGTGGTCTATCACTGCGAAGACAATCAGCTGTCCGTCCTGTCTCCCTGTAGCGCTGTCTTAGGCGTCTCACAGTACGGACATTGCAATTTATTGCCCTGGCCACATCTGCAGTCCTCATGCCTCCTTGCAGCATGCCTAAGGCACGTTTACGCAGATGAGCAGGGACCCTGGGCATCTTTCTTTTGGTGTTTTTCAGAGTCAGTAGAAAGGCCTCTTTAGTGTCCTAAGTTTTCATAACTGTGACCTTAATTGCCTACCGTCTGTAAGCTGTTAGTGTCTTAACGACCGTTCCACAGGTGCATGTTTATTAATTGTTTATGGTTCATTGAACAAGCATGGGAAACAGTGTTTAAACCCTTTACAATGAAGATCTGTGAAGTTATTTGGATTTTACGAATTATCTTTGAAAGACAGGGTCCTGAAAAAGGGACGTTTCTTTTTTTGCTGAATTTATATTAATAACATCTAAATGAACCCCGTACACAATAGTGATGGTGGACAGCTCTAGATCTGAATGGTAGGAGTATGTATAAGCTTTGTTCCAGCCCAGCTCATACCTGATTACATATCATAGCCTATCGCTGTGATTCGTTATTTTTATTTAAGTCAGGTGTTAGAGCTGGACTGGGACAAAACCCTTCACACACTCCTGCTCCTCGGGACTTCCTGCAATGACTGAAACAGACGAGAGCAGGAGAATAGTGTTCCAGGTTGAAACAGCTTACCTAGTTGAGAGGTGATAAGACTCAGGCACACCCATTGGTTCTGGAATAGACAAGGTGCAAATAAGATTTGCAATTTGGCAACAATAACATGACAGTAAATCTACCTAAAAAACAAACGTGTGAATACCAATTAATTTAAAACTAACCATACCAGGTAGGACTAAATAAGGTTACATAACCTTGCTTACTAGCTATACTAATGATCTGCTGTTCAGAGGGTAACAACAAACAAATCAAAGTCTTCAAGCAGTAAAGTAAGCACACTGTTGACTCAAGAGAGGATGCTAATCAGTCAATCTCTGAAACCTCACAAAAAGCCAGACCAAAATAATACAGCTAGCTAGGGTAGCTACAAGTCAAGTAGTTACTTGAAGTAGGCTAACCCACAGCCACAGACACAAACATTATAAAGAACGATACATTCACCTTCTTTAAGTTAGCTAGCTAGACTGTTGGTTTATAAAAGCCAAAGAAAGCTAAACTTGTTTTTATGAATTTCTCATTCATTTAAATGGCTGGACAAATAGACGGCTAATGTAACCATCTAGCCAGACTAATGTTGCTAACTAGCTAACCATGAGCTAACTAGCTAGATAACAGGTATTGTGTCAATTTAAAACTAGTCCAAGTCAGTTCACAGAATTGTCCCCATTTTTTTTTGGGGGGGGGGGGGGGGGGGCAATTTATGAATTACTGAATGTAGCTAACATTAAATAGTTAATCCAGAGATTCTTACCTTTGCATCGATTCGGCAGTCTCGTCCAAATCATCTGGTCCTGGTGAGTGACGTGAATCTTGAGACAGGCATATGCAGTTCAGTATGATAGTCACATTAGCAGCTAATTAGCATTTCATTTTTGGGGAGGTTAAATACAGGCGAATATATTGATGAAAGTCACCTTGACCGAGAGAGATTTACACAGTTATCAAAACGTCACGCCAGGGTAAGCCTACACAAAACACAGCCCTAATTTGAAATGTTTCTAAAATCCCATATGGGAAAAATTTATGGTGGAAAAACGATTGGAAACATTTCTGTGTTTGACCACTACGTTTTATGGGTATTATGACTCATACTGTGGTACTCTATTGTTGTTGGTTGCATTGGGCCTAGGCCTATGTTTTCACTCCATGTTCTCTGCAACCCTGAACAGGAAGTGTCTCTATTTACAGTAATAATGTATGCTGATTAA
The DNA here is from genome assembly GCF_965601325.2 of Salmo salar. Classification (NCBI taxonomy): domain Eukaryota; kingdom Metazoa; phylum Chordata; class Actinopteri; order Salmoniformes; family Salmonidae; genus Salmo; species Salmo salar. The sequence goes on along the minus strand of NC_138291.1, from coordinate 165,367,067 downwards.
ACTTACGCTGTAACGGTGTAATGTAATGCAATCTTTTGTGGGTTAAAATCTGAAGGCCTACAGTACAGTCCAGGGTTGGGATCAATTCAAATTGAAGGCAGTCAATTCAGGATGTACTGAAATGCCAATGACTTCTCAATAAATTGAAAAGTATAAGCTATTTATTTGATTCGTTTTTCAATGTCTTTTTTTTTGTCTTTATGCCTTTAATTCGAATTAACCCCGTCTGACAATAGTCAGAGTAAGACGCTTTTTCTTGTCCCCTTCAAACTCTGACCATAGACTATAGGCCTAATAGGGGCAGAGAATGCTTTAAAAAGTAATTGACAAAGTGGTTTAAGCAGGATGGAGTGTTTGTACAGTAGAACGCTTTTATCAGCGTGAAACACTCACAGGAATTCCGGTTTGGGATTGTCCATCCAATTCCTGCGTTCCACAGGAAGCTCTGGATAAAAAGCAACTGAAAAACGCCCAAAGGCATTTCATTTCTCTCCAGTCGGTTCACGGGGAGCATCTAAACATTAACCGTTGAGGTTTTATTCTAAGAAAAAACCGTGGGGACGAGCTAAAAATAAATTGCAACGATGGAAGAGTCCACTAAACTGGCTGTCAAGTGGTTGGAGTTGGTTCCCATGGCAGCATCTGCTCAGCGTGCGCGAGACGCAGCACCACATGACCCCATACTGAGGGGGTAAGAATAGTTTTTTTCGTTTATCTTAACTCATAATTTGATTAACTTTTGGAGAGAAAAAAAACGTATTTACTATACTTATGTAAGATGTTTTAATTGTGTTGACGAAACAAAGGTGGCTATTAAGCCCTCTTTTAGGCCTATTGCCAGTATTAAAAAGGACACTCAGTTTTATATTAGACATGCATAGCCTAACCTTACAACTCAAATATGACAAATCATTGCCACATCATTGGGACCCGTTTCGATCAAGCCACAGCCGACCACGACCAAGGGCGCGAAACAGAATAGCTTTATGATATGCTATGAGCATTTATGGGCCTGTCTAAATGGAAATGACCTTTTTGTCGTGGGTGTGGCACAATGGCGGAGTTGGAGGGGATTGTAGCCTATACTTGAGAAAATAGCTTGAGACATTGGGATATGATAGGCCTTCATGGTATTAACTGAATGCGCTCCCAAGCATTGTGCTAGTCAACTCATTGCAAAAATATATATTTATTAATGTATGAGAATGTGGTATGCTACAACAACAATTAGCCTACATTTAACAATCTATTTAGAAAGGTGGCATATTTCAACAAAATGTATCACATTTGATGAGAAAATTCCCACCGGGCACTGGTTGAATCAACGTGATTCCACCAAATGAAATGATGTTGAACCAACCTGAATTAGACGTTGAATTGAGGTCTCTACCCAGTTGGTTGTCATTTTCCCTGGTAGGCCTAGGCTATCAATAGCTCCGCTAGAAATGGACAACAAAAGTATGAATGTGGATGATGCTATTTTTAGGACCTGTTACAGGCTACAGCAGCCACGTATTTTCAAAAGACGCCCAAACCATATTATCTTTCTCCAATGCAACTCCAGCTTCTTTCGCTCTTGGCCACGGTAGCGCTTGTAATAAATAGCCTACAAATAAATTCAAGTGAAATCTCTGTGTAGTAACGCGGGGAGTCCCCCGTCGCGGTTGCGAGATACCCAGCTGGCTCGAGCCGGAGGGGTGCTGCGGCGGGTACCCCCCCACGCGCACTCTGACAGTTAGTAGGTTTGTAGGCTACTCACGGAGACGGAACCTGCATCTGGACTGACAGAGAGATATTACTACAAGGCTATAACACAAGACGACTCACAGGGAAACGCTCACTAGGCTTCTAACTAGCATAGCGAGTGGATTAGACCGAGGTTTTCCGTTTTGCTAGACATTTCACATTTTGGACAAGGGAACAGTGCGTTGCTACTTAGCTGCACATGGGACAGTTGTAAGTTCAAAAGTGAAAACCAATATCATTTAATTTCACTAAATTACAAGGAGCACATTGGAATTACTATATCAGACTTGTAAGTTGCACGTTTTCATTCAATTTCAGCCCATTACGCACATTAATTATATAGCCAATGCGTACGATCCGTTTACTTTTGATATGACCATATCAATGATATAATTTATATAGGCTAAGCTTGTTATACTTTGTGACTATTATTAATATCGGTAACTTTTGCATTATGTTGTAGGCTACTGAGAAGAAGTGTGTGTGTGTGCGTGCGTGTGTGTATGCGAGAGTGAGATAGAAAGAAGAGCAAGAGCATCTCTGGCTCAGAGGCAAGTTTGCGGTGTGTGATCTAATGATGAAAGTATTGTAAAACACTGCCGTCTGTTGGCCACTGTAAGAAATGTGTCGCATGTGCCAACTGATTAGTTACATAATGATGCATTGACTGGACCAGTGTTGCCCTAGCACTTAACAGCTGATTCAAATAACCAACTTTGCTAGGGCAAAAAACAAAACGTGCACCCAGGGTAGGCCCCAGGACCGACTTTGGGAAACCCTGGACTAGACCAGGGCAATGAGGGCATGTTCCATCCATTGAGTGTTGGGATAGCTGTTGTTTACTTTGAATACCAAGCTCGTTAGCAGCAATAACAATATTTGAATATCTCAACTAGATCAATATTTACCTGAGTTCACAGCCTGGTCTCATAGACTAGATGTAACATAGTAAACGTAAATCCTGGACACTGAAATTAGTAAAATATGTTAGATTGGTAAGGTTACATAAGACAGATGGTTACTTAAGGCAAAAACGAAAGTAGGGTGGTTGGTCACGGTGGATGGGTGGGCGTATAACGCAAATGTCTAACCACCTAGAGGTTGCGAGTTCGAGTCTCATCACGGACAACTTTAGCATTTTAGCTAATTAGCACCTTTCCCTCTACTTAGCATGTTAGCTAACCCTTCCCCAGTGGTGGAAAAAGTACCTAATTGTCATACTTGAGTAGAAGTAAAGATACCTTAACAGACAATGACTCAAGTGAAAGTCAACCAGTAAAATACTACTTGAGTAAAAGTCTAAAAGTATTTGATTTTAAATATACTTAAGTATCAAAAGTAAAAGTATAAATCATTTCAAATTCCTTGTATTAGGCACAATTATTTTTTTATATTTTTGTTGGATAGTCAGGGGCACACTCCAACACTCTAATGAGTCCGCCAAATCATCGGCAGTAGGGATGTTCTCTTGATAAGTACGTGAATTGCACCATTTTCCTGTCCTGTCATGCATTCCAAATCAAACTAGTACTTTTGGGTGTCAGGGTAAATGTATGGAGTAAAAAGTACATTATTTTCTTCAGGAATGTAGTGAAGTAAAAGTTGTCAAAAATGTCAATGTAAAGCCTTTTTGAAATCGGACAGTGTGGTTAGATTAACGAGAGTCTTGTCTTTAAATAGCTGTAAAATAGTCATATGTTTGAGAAATTGAAGTAATAGGATTTTTAAGGTTTTGAAAATCGCGCCACAGGCTGCAAGTGGCTGTTACGTAGGTGGGACGAATTCATCCCGCCTAGCCCAGAGAGGTTTTAAGCACACCTGAATATAAGCCGCACCCACTGAATTAAAAAAATACATATTCTTTTGAACATAAATAAGTCGCACATGTCTATAAGCCGCAGGTGCCTACCGGTACATTGAAACAAATGAACTTTACACAGGCTTTAACAAAACACGGCTTGTAACAAAAAATAAAAAAATAGCAGTAAGCTTTAGTTGTCTTTTTGCACTGAGTCAATTCCTCACGCTGCTGTTTCCAACGTCTTATCATCAACTCATTAAGACCAAGCTCCCATGCAGCAGCTCTATTTCCTTTTCCAACAGCCAGATCAATCGCCTTCAACTTGAAAGCTGCATCATATGCATTTCTCCGTGTCTGCCATGATGAGGGTGACAAAATGACTACCGTAATCAGAATGATGGGAAGTTTGAGAGCGCTCGATTTAATCTAAACAGTAAACAAAAAAGTTGTTTGACCTTAACCCGTTCGGCAATTTCATTGGTCTAATGAAAGCTTCATGCCGCCAAAAAACTGAGCACGTCACAGAATGTGTTTTTTTGGAGAATTTTTTTTGAAAGCGGGTAAAATCCATATATTAGCCGCGTCATTGTTTTAAGCCGCGAGGTTCAAAGCCTGGGAAAAAAGTTGCGGCTTATAGTCCGGAATTTACGGTACTGTGTTCTCGGCTGGGGAGAGTTCTGGTTAGATCGTGCTACGTGTGAACTGAAGATGAACTCAGTGTGAACTGTGTGTGTTTTAGGGCTCCATGCGGTCAGGGACGATACACAGCATGTCTCAGTCAGAGTCAATGGTATTGGTTTATGATTCTGCCAGTGTCAAATCCCCACCTCATGCACTCTCACACATCCCCAGGGGTATGACATAATTCTCTTAGGTAATCCATTCAGGAAGATAGAGGTGTGTGCTCTTCATCTTACAACCCACACACTTTATCTGAACATGGAAACGGCAGTGACGTTTGACCTACCCTTATCCTGCCCACCCTTCCCATTTTTATATTTGAGTAATTTAGCAAACACTCTTATCCAGAGCAACTTACAGTAGTGAGTGCATACGTTTTTCATTTATTTTCCCCTGTACTGAGAATTGAACCCACAACCCTGGTGTTTTTTGCATATCCCAACTCCGAGTGGGGTCATGGCCAGGGTCTGCCAATATCAACAGCAACCCTGGAGCAATTAGGGTTTAGAGCCTTGCTCAAGGGTACATGGACAGATTTTTCACCATGTCGGCTCGGGGATTCGAACTAGCAACCTTTCGGTTACTGGCCTAAGGCTCTTAACCAGGGGTGGGCAACTCCAGTCCTCGAGGGCCTGATTGGTGTCACACTTTTTCTCCATCCCTAGCAAACACAGCTGATTAATCAAATTGCATTCTAAACTGAGGATCATGATTAGGTGATTATTGTAGTCAGGTGTGTTAGCTGGGGCTAGGGAAAAACTGTGACACAATCAGGCCCTCAAGGACTGGAACTGCCCACCCCTGCTCTAAACGCTAGGCTACCTGCCTTCCCCTACCATCCCCTCTCTATCTTTCCACAGGGGAGGAACCCTCAGACACAGATGTGGTAGTCTCTTCCCCCACCAAACCCACCGTCCATAACCCCTCCTTGGGCCCGACCTTGGTAACCCCCCGACAGGCACGTTGTGTTGTAAGCTGATCCTGTCTGAAGCCATTAGGGAGATATCCTCCATACAGGGATTCACAGAGCCTCACTCCTCAGACTTACACTTAGACAGATAGACAGCCCCCAGCCATCGTCTGTCTGTCTGTCTGTCTGTCTGTCTGTCTGTCTGTCTGTCTGTCTGTCTGTCTGTCTGTCTGTCTGTCTGTCTGTCTGTCTGTCTGCCTGCCTGCCTGCCTGCCTAGGTGGGGTCACCTGGGACACCGCAGAGAGAAGGGGGGGCACTGAGATATTGGAGTATGGGGTAAAGGGAAAAATGTTTTTATGGGTCTTTATTGCCTAAAAGTCTTTCCTATATGGAGCTTTATCACCTGTGGAGGTGAGTGTCATGTTGTCTGTTGTGCAGGGAGAGTGAACCCAGGCATTGGCTGCTTGGTTTAATATGTTTCTATTAGAGAGGATAATGTCTGTAGAAATAGATTGTATGAAACCAACAAGGTTGTGGATTCAATTACGTGTTGATATCATCCACCTATCAGCCAGAGGTTGTTACATGTACTATATTCCCTGTGGGAGTATGACTCCGACTATTGGCAGCAGTAGCCAGTCTCACAACCTTACATTTAACTACAATCTAATCATCGGCAACACAACTGCTGACTATGATGTTCTCAAACCACACCAGGCACTTTGTCAAGCAGCAAGGCTGTGATAGATGCACACCTTAAGGTCTTCTTTGATACTTAAAATTTGCACTTCATCTACTCTAAAGATAAGAGCAGACTGGAGCTATGCTGTACTGTACTATTGCTGTGGCGATTTGTGAATGAACCCAAGCTGAGTAAGGTTTGCGTGTTTGCTCTCTGGGCGTGGAGCCAATAGAGGATCAGAGAGACATGCATGCTGTCAGCCAGGGCTTAGCGGCACCTCCAGCCTAACTCTGTCTATGTCCCAAATGGCACCCTGTTACCTATATAGTGCGCTACTTTTGACCAGGGCTCATAGGGCTCTGGTCAAAACTAAAGTATGGGTGACATTTGCAACGCAGACTTACTCTTTGTTCCCTGTCAGGCTAGCCCAAGGCTAAGAGCAACCCCCCAGGGTAACATTAGTGTTATGCTATTGGCTAGAACAAGAACCAAAGCCCTGGCCTATATAGGATCAACTCCAGGTCTGCTGATGCATCCCAAATGGCACCCTATTCCCTATATAGTGCACTACATTTGACTTGAGTCCTATGAGCCCTGGTCAAAAGTAGTGCACTATATAGGGAATAGGGTGCCATTTGGGATGTAGCCCAGGTTAACTGTAGTGCCATCTTGGAGGCTAAATCAAAATTCAGAGTACCCCCAGCTCTTCTGAAGGTTAACCAAACTCATGCTATAGTTCTCCATCAATCTAACAGAGTGGAAAGGGAGCTAGGAAGAGATTATGGGACAGAGCTGGAGGTAGACCTATCTTCACTTTATGTTCTGAGAGACGGGCCAGTTCACCCTGGCCTCACACAGGATCTGTCTCTGTGTGTGTGTACATACATGCGCGTTATGTATGTGTGTGTGTGTGTGTCGCCTTGGTATGGGTATCTGTGTGTGTGTGGGTCAATAGACAATATAACAGAGCTATAATAATATCCAGGGTTTTAGGGCGGATCAGGGGTTCAGATAAAACCACTAAACCAGCTGTACAGTCTCTCAGGGCCTCATCATCCAGACCACCCTGTTGGCTCCATGTCTGTCCCAAATGGCACCCTATTCTCTGCATAGTACACTACTATTGACCAGAACCCTATCTGCCCTGGTCAAAAGTAATGACCTATATAGGAAATATGGTGGACACCACATGATGCCACCTCTCTCCCTGGGCCTGGCTGTGGTGGGGAGTGACGGGTTAACAGCCCTCTAATGACAGGTCATCATCCAGGGACCGTAGGGGTGCCGTGTCGGAGGAGTCCACAGGATGTTGGTTAGCAGGGAACATTAACCCAGCAGAGAGAGCATGGTCAATGTTTACACCCGCACACACACACAACCTACCGCTCCGAGCGCCCGACAAACAATCTAGCTCAGACACTCAGCATGAAGCACAAACATGGCTCAAAACATCTTTACAGTCGGTAGCAAACAGTGTTCTGAGCGGAGGGGGTATAGTAACCGCCAAAGTGCTAAATCTGGTTACTGCACCCCCTTACTGCTACCTGTTGTCTGAACTCATTCACTTTTACGACAGCCATGTTTAAAATCACCCACCAGGGAAGTACAATCAAATCTATTTTAAACAAAACTCATAAAATCGGGGGATCGTTATATAAATAAATGGGTTGATTACATTAAGCTTTTAAAGATGAGGGGCTCTGCCGTTCATACAAAGAGCTGTGGTAGGGGAACTGGAGTCATGTAACAAACTAAAAAGTACATAGCTATATATTATGAATATAGTGAAAATATGACCTGTGTGAATTAAGGTTAAATATTTTCCCGGTATTTTACAAATGTTTCGTCCCGAGAATAAATCACTTTTCTCCTGGGTAACCCGGTATTTCTCGCCAAAACCGGAAGTATCATTCAAAAGCATTCTGAAGCATATAAATAAACCTATGTCTGGATTTGATTAGAGCTTTGATCGAAGATTCAGGCCTGATGCTACCTGAGCCTGATGAACCATATATTAAATACATTTTATGAGCATTTTATGACCCAAAAAAGCCCAAATGATTGTGCTGTTATCCAAAACATATATGCTACTGCACATTACACATGACAGGAAAAACATAAAAGCCTATAGATGTAGTTAGCTATATGCGCTCTTGGGTAAATAAATTAAACTAGCTCCAGTAGGCTTATTTATTTGAGTGTGGACTATATTACTGTGTGGTGCAAATAAATAATAAGTACTGTATTGTATTTTTCTGGATTATATGAGTGGAATTACACACATTGTTCAATCCATGATAAAGCAGGGAGAGAACATGCGATTCTGGTGCAGCACATGCGGCCTAAAAAGTATAGGCTAGCGAATTGGATTTTAGTTTTGAAATATAATGAGGCCTATTTGTATAATACGTTTTGTTGTCCTTATCTTCATCATTCTAATGACATCCTTGAATAATATAGGACTGGAATTAGATGCAGAAGGCTTTCACTTCTGATCACGAACATTGAATGGTTATGGGTCTGAATAAATAACTGCTATAGCCTATCGCCATCGCGCGTTCAGTCTTCTTTCAAACTACCCATGAGTTCTATTGGTTGCTGTATTTAACATTCAACAAACGAGCTTGCGTCCCTCTTCGAATAGTCTATTGGTATAAAAAATTCACAAAAAAATGATGTCCAGCAAGCTATTCTAGTCTAGCTTTTCCTGCATGGGACTCCAAGAGCTAAGGAGCCTTTTTTAAGGAGAGAGGTGAGATGATAGGTCTACATTAGAGGTCGACCGATTAATCGGAATGGCCGATTAATTAGGGCCGATTCAAGTTTTCATAACAATCGGTATTTTTGGACACCGATTTCCACCTTTATTTAACTAGGCAAGTCAGTTAAGAATACATTCTTATTTTCAATGACGGCCTAGGAACGGTGGGTTAACTGCCTTGTTCAGGGGCAGAACGACAGATTTTTACCTTGTCAGCTCGGGGATTCAATCTTGCAACCTTACAGTTAACTAGTCCAACGCTCTAACCACCTGCTTTACTTTGCACTCCACGAGGAGCCTGCCTGTTACGCAAATGCAGTAAGAAGCCAAGGTAAGTTGCTAGCTAGCATTAAACTTATCTTATAAAAAACAATCAATCAATCATAATCAGTAGTTAACTACACATGGTTGATATTACTAGTTTATCTAGCCTGTCCTGCGTTGCATATAATCGGTGCGCATTCGCAAAAAAGGACTGTCGTTGCTCCAACGTGTACCTAACCATAAACATCAATGTCTTTCTTAAAATCAATACACAAGTATATATTTTTAAACCTGCATATTTAGTTAATATTGCCTGCTAACATGAATTTCTTTTAACTAGGGAAAATGTGTCACCTCTTCAACAGAGTCAGGGTATATGCAGCAGTTTGGGCCGCCTGGCTCGTTGCGAACAGTGTGAAGACTATTTCTTCCTAACAAAGACAGCCAACTTCGCCAAACGGGGGATGATTTAACAAAAGCGCATTTGCGAAAAAAGCACAATCGTTGCACGACTGTACCTAACCATAAACATCAATGCCTTTCTTAAAATCAATACACAGAAGTATCATATTTTTAAACCTGCATGTTTAGCTAAAAGAAATCCAGGTTAGCAGGCAATATTAACCAGGTGAAATTGTGTCACTTCTCTTGCGTTCATTGCACGCAGAGTCAGGGTATATGCAACAGTTTGGGCCGCCTGGCTCATTGCAAACTAATTTGCCAGAATTGTACGTAATTATGACATAACATTGAAGGTTGTGCAATGTTACAGGAATATTTAGACTTATGGATGCCATTCGTTAGATAAAATACGGAACGTTCCGTATTTCACTGAAAGAATAAACGTTTTGTTTTTGAGATGATAGTTTCCGGATTCGACCATATTAATGACCTAAGGCTCGTATTTCTGTGTGTTTATTATAATTAAGTCTATGATTTGATAGAGCAGTCTGACTGAGCGGTGGTAGGCAGCAACAGGCTCGCACGCATTCATTCAAACAGCACTTTCGTGCGTTTTGCCAGCAGCTCTTCGCAATGCTTCAAGTCTTGCGCTGTTTATGACTTCAAACCTATCAACTCCCGAGATTAGGCTGGTGTAACCGATGTGCGCGCTAATAGCGTTTCAAACGTCACTCGCTCTGAGACTTGGAGTAGTTGTTCCCCTTGCTCTGCATGGGTAACGCTGCTTCGAGGGTGGCTGTTGTCGATGTGTTCCTGGTTCGAGCCCAGGTAGGAGCGAGGAGAGGGACGGAAGCTATACTGTTAGACTGGCAATACAAAAGTGCCTATAAGAACATCCAATAGTCAAAGGTATATGAAATACAAATCGTATAATGAGAAATAGTCCTATAATAACTACAACCTAAAACTTCTTACCTGGGAATATTGAAGACTCATGTTAAAAGGAACCACCAGCTTTCATATGTTCTCATGTTCTGAGCAAGGAACTTAAACGTCAGCTTTCTTACATGGCACATATTGCACTTTTACTTCTCCAACACTTTGTTTTTGCATTATTTAAACCAAATTGAACATGTTTCATTATTTATTTGAGGCTAAATTTATTTTGATGTATTATATTAAGTTAAAATAAGTGTTCATTCAGTATTGTTGTAATTGTCATTATTACAAATAATAAAAGAAAATCGGCCGATTTAATCGGTATCGGCTTTGTTTGGCCCTCCAATAATCAGTATCGGCGTTGAAAAATCATAATCGGTCGACCTCTAGTCTACATGCATTGTGAACTATGCTCCATACTGAGATGGGCTGTATATCCCCACCCTGAGCGTTGATCATTCATCATACAGAGGCCATAGAATAAGGTTGTAACCTAACAAAATGTGGAAAAAGTTAAGGAGTCTGAATACTTTCTGAAGGCACTGTATAATTTAACAGTTCACTTTTCACGCCATGCTGTTCATATAAATAATTTATTATAATTTGCTGGTTTGTCATCGTTATTTATTCCGGGAAAAGGGAGTGGTTTTGGGTGGTAAATCTCGGTAACCGGGTTCCCACCATTCAACCCTAGTGTAAATGTTGAACTAGTCATTTGCTGTCAAGTGAAATGAATGTCAGTGCTGGTAGGTTAATCACTGGCACATTTCTTATTATACAGAGCGAGTGGTACTGTTTCTCTGAGGCTCTGACTTTAACTCTCTCTCTCTTTCTGTGTGTCCACCTCTACCCCATTCCATTACAACATTTTAGGCCAGGATTCAATCCGATCGTCCCTTTTTGGCTATGCACCATTTAAAGGTGATGTTACTGCAGTCGCAGAGATGGCATTCAAATTAAATGCTGCAGATGTTGGCTCAATCAGAAATGTCAACCGCGCAACAACGTGGATCTTCCGGATTGAATCCTGGCCTTATTTTGGTAACAGAGCTACACTCTCCACTGCAGAGTCAACCTCGTCATAGTATTAAAACAGTATGTACATCATCTGTTTTAACTTAAAGTATTACATAACCCATTGCTCAAAGTCAATCAGTAAGTATGTAATTTGTCAGCGTGCTCAAGCCTACCTGCCCTTTAAAGCGAATTGATTATGACCAAGGTGTGGTAGATGGGGGTTGGAGACTGGGCTCTGACACTATTTAATGACCTCTATTAGGACCATTCACAACAGCTCTTCGTCTAATGCTGTCAGGGTAGCTCTGGGTGAAGCTCTAGTGGAGAGTAGGCGTGTTAACCCCAGTGTCCTGGCTAAATTCACAATCTGGCCCTCATACCATCATGGCCACCTAATCATCCCCAGCTTCTAATTGGCTCATTCATCCCCCCTCCTCTCCTCTGTAACTATTCCCTAGGTCGTTCCTGTAAATAAGAATGTGTTCTCAGTCAATTTACCTGGTAAAATGAGGATTAAAAAAATGAAGAGGGGGAGGAGGAAGAGGGGGACGAGGAGGGGGACGAGGAGGGTGGTTTGAGTGTTCTCACTGACAGGACACAGCTGACAGTAAGACTAACTCTGACCAATGAATGCTGTCAATCTCAAGTGGCCCATATTCTGCTACAGAGATGTTTTCTGGAATGGTGTGGGAACTGATATTTGGAGTGTTGTTAGGAGATGGATTCTGTTTGAGTGTTTATAATTGGGGGTAACACTTAAGCCTTCCACATCAGCTATGAGAGTGGCGAAGTAAGCTAGTACTGTCTCTGATGTTAGAACTCCGTGATCTTCTTTCTATCACGGTTTCTCTAAAAGGTTAGATGTTGATATGACTGACTGGGATTCAAACCCGGATCGTCTGCATCACAAGTGGAGTGGAAACGTCAAGTGGAAATGCATGAAAAGAGTGAACAGAAGTTACTCTTCACTTTCTGAAGCCTAACCTCTGTGTTTGTCCCTCTCTGTGTACCTACAGGTAGTTGACATCCTCCTCCTAGAAGTCTAAAACAAGGGGCTCTAACATCAGAGAGAGACACAGCCACAGCCCTTCTCCCCTTCCCCTCATCCTCCTTTCTTCTCCCATTGGACAGAGAGAGAGCGAGGGAAAGAGCGAGGGAAAGTGAGAAAGAAGAGGGAGACATGTATCAAACACTCCTCCTCTCCTCCTCGCTCTTCATCCTCCATGTGACGGCCACTCCACAGTTCCACGGTCACCACGGGTAACAGCTCCCTCATTCCATTTCCTGTGTATGTTATTGGCCGTCACCCATTATTGGTCCCTGGGATGGCTCGGTTACATGGGCCTCTAGCTTCAGTTACACACCAACAATTTACGGAGTTAATTGGGGGCTATATATTTAGAATGGTTATTTGCTTCACTTGGCATTCTCACCCTGAGTAAATGAAAAATGATTGTCCAGATAACAGTTAAACATTTACGACGGTGACATGTTGTATTAGACATATGTCAACTCTAAGGAGATGCAGGTTCCTTGAGATCTGTTGATTTGGCCAGAGAAGAAAACAAACTACAACCCTTACAAAAGATCAAAGGGTGATGAAAGGTTAGAGGTGACTCTCAACTCAAGACGGCTTCAGTGGCGATAACATTGGCCAGTCAGCATCAATTACATGTCAGTTAACTGCCACTGACAGAGACCTCGAGGTCACGTCATCAACTGAGGGTTAAAATACTTGACGGACTGATTAGTTCTCAGACTGGTTAAGAGAGACCACCACAGCAGGTTTTAAACCCAGTCTCAAACTGTCCCCTGACACAGCACATTCTATATGTGAATGCTTCAGAGGTAATCGAGAGTAAGTGGTGTAATTTCACATTTTAAACCATTACAATTCCTGTCAGTAATTTCACTTCCAACATTAAGTAAATTGTTCATTTGACATCAAAGAATTATGATTATGTTGAATTTCATGACTTGGAGTGTAGCTAGCTGTTGTTAAACCTAACACAGTGACAGACTGATGGCAGCAGAGACAGTCCTAATTTAATATAATATATGCCATTTAGCAGATGCTTTTAACAGTCAAGCATGCATTACTTTTTTATGTATGGGTGGTCCCAGGAATCGGACCCACAGTTCTCATATGTTCCAAGGAATACCTCACTAGCCTCTACCTGTGTGAGTGATCTCACCTGTGTGTTCCTACGTATGTTGCAGGAGGAGGGTGTGTGGCAGAGATATTCATCACAGCAGTGTCATCACGACGACAGAGTCGTTCGTCCAGCCCGTTCACAAACCCTACATCACCCTGTGTCAGGGGCACCGCCTCTGTAGCACCTACAAGTAAGTGACACAGCCATGACTCTCCTGACCACTACTGTTGCTATCACTGTCAATATCTCTAATGCTATCAATGTCAATATCGCTATCGCTGCCAATATCTCTTGATAGCTCTATCGCTGTCAATATCTCTATTGCTATCACTGTCAATATCGCAGTCGATATCGCTATCACTGTCAATATCTCTATCGCTATCAATATCGTGATCGCTACTACTGTCAGTATCGCTATCGTTGTCAATATCACTGTCAATATCGCTGTCACTATCGCTGTCGATATCGCTAACAATATCACTATCGCTGTTAATATTGCTATCACTGTCAATATCACTCAATATCGCTATCACTGTCAATATCTCTATCGCTGTCAATATCTCGATTGCTACTACTGTCAATATCGCTATCGTTGTCAATATCGCTGTCACTATCGCTGTTAATATTGCAATCACTCAATATCGCTATCACTGTCACTATCGCTGTCAATATCTCGATCGCTACTACTGTCAATATCGCTATCGCTGTCAATATCTCGATCGCTACTACTGTCAATATTGCTATCGTTGTCAATATCGCTGTTAATATTGCTATCACTCAATATCGCTATCACTGTCACTATCGCTGTCAATATCTCTATAATTGTCAATATTTCTATCGTTATCACTATCATTGTCAATATCTCTATCACTATCACGATAACTGTCAATATTTCTATCACTGTCAATATCTCTATCGTTATCAATATCACTATCACTGTCAATATCACTATCATTGTCAATTTCTCTGTCGCTATCACTGTCAATATCTCTATTGCTGTCAATATCTTGATCACTGTCAATATCTTGATCACTGTCAATATCTCGATCGCTGTCAATATTTCTATTGCTGTCAATATCTCTATCAATATCGCTATCGCTGTCAATATCGCTATCACTGTCAATATCTCTATCGCTATCATTGTAAATAATGCTATTACTGTCAATATCTCTATCGCTATTACTGTCAATATCGCTATCGACATCGCTATCACTGTCCATATCTCTATCGCTGTCAATATCTCTATCGCTACCACTGTCGATATCGTTGTCAATATCTCTTTCGCTATCACTGTCACTATCGCTATCACTGTCAATATCGCTGTCAATATTGCTATCGCTGTCAATATTGCTATCGCTGTCAATATTGCTATCGCTGTCAATATTGCTATCGCTGTCAATATTGCTATCGCTGTCATTATCGCTATCGCTGTCAATATCACTGTCACTATCTCTATCGCTCTCAATATTTCTATCGTTATCACTATCATATCTCTCACGATCACTGTCAATATCGCGATCACTGTCAATATTTCTATCGCTGTCAATATCTCTATCGTTATCAATGTCGCTATCGCAGTCAATATCTCTATTGCTATCACTGTCAATATCAATGTTGTTATCGCAGTCAATATCTATATTGCTATCACTGTCAATATCAATGTTGTTATCGCAGTCAATATCTCTATTGCTATCACTGTCAATATCGCTACCAATATCGCTATCGCTATCAATATTTCTATCACTGTCAATATTTCTATCACTGTCAATATTTCTATTGCTGTCAATATCGCTGTCAATATCGCTATCGCTGTCAATATCACTACCAATATCTCTATCGCTATCACTGTAAATAATGCTATCACTGTCAATATCGCTATTACTGTCAATATCTCTATCGCTATCACTGTCAATATCTATCACTGTCAATATCACTTTCACTGTCGCTGTCAATATTTCTATCGCTGTCAATATTTCTATCGCTGTCAATATCTCTATTGTATCAATATCACTATCATTGTCTCTATCACTGTCAATATCACTATCATTGTCAATTTCTCTGTCACAATCACTATCAATATCTCTATCACTGTCAATATCTATCACTGTCAATATCACTGTCAATATCACTTTCACTGTCGCTGTCAATATTTCTATCGCTGTCAATATTTCTATCGCTGTCAATATCTCTCTTGTATCAATATCACTATCATTGTCTCTATCACTGTCAATATCACTATCATTGTCAATTTCTCTGTCACAATCACTATCAATATCTCTATCACTGTCAATGTCGCGATCACTGTCAATATTTCTATCGCTGTCAATATCTCTATCGTTATCAATAACGCTATCGTAGTCAATATCTCTATCGCTATCACTGTCAATATCGCTATCGCTATCACTGTCTATTGCTGTCAATATCGCTATCACTGTCAATATCACTACCAATATCACTGTCAATATCGCTATCACTGTCAATATCACTACCAATATCACTGTCAATATCGCTATCACTGTCAATATCACTACCAATATCACTGTCAATATCGCTATCACTGTCAATATCACTACCAATATCACTGTCAATATCGCTATCACTGTCAATATCACTACCAATATCACTGTCAATATCGCTATCACTGTCAATATCACTACCAATATCACTGTCAATATCGCGATCACTGTCAATATCTCTATAACTGTCAATATTTATATCGCTGTCAATATCGCTATCACTGTCAATATTTATATCGCTGTCAATATCTCTATCGCTATCACTGTCAATATTGCTATCACTGTAAATAATGCAATCGCTGTCAATATCTCTATCGCTATTACTGTCAATATCTCTATCGCTATCAACATTGCTATCACTGTCCATATCGCTATCACTGTCAATATTGCTATCACTGTCAGTATATGTCACTGTAAATATCTCTATCGCTGTCACTGTCAATATCTCTATTGCTATCACTGTCAAGATCGCTATCACAGTCAATATCTCTATCGCTGTCAATATCTATCGCTATAGCTGTCAGTATCTCTATCGCTGTCAATATCTCTATCGCTGTCACTGTCAATATCTCTATCAATTTCACTATCACTGTCACTGTCAATATTGTTATCAATATTGCTATCACTGCAAACCCCCTGGGCGCACACTGGTTGAATCAACGTTGTTTCTTCATGAGCCTGAACCAACATGAAATAGACATTAAACTGATGTCTGTGCCCAGTGGGAACATCCCACCTAATCTTATCATAATACCATGTACAGTAGAGGTGTGCTGAGTAGTCGGACAAAACGAGTATCGTAAAGGAATATGGGCAATTTTCTGGATATGATTATGATCCGAGTATTTCTTTAAATGATCCGTGATCGGGGGAAAAAAAGTAATTTTCGGGTGCCAGAAGGCATCTTTCTCATGTCAGTCAGTCACACCCCTAATAACAACTTGTTCTCAACTTGCCTACCTGGTTAAATAAAGGTGAAAAAATAAATAAAAGATGAGGTGCTACATAGGCAAACTAGCCAGTTGAATTATTTAGACTGTCTGTAAAGAGAAGGGCAGGCTATACGTTGATTCTGCTGCTCTAATTGGATAGAATGAAGCTCTATTTCTTGGTCCACTTGCTTCATAATTTCACCCAATCGCTTTCACTTCTCTGTTTCGGTCTAATCAGTCATATTCCTGCTGCCCAATGTTCCCTCTAAGCTGCACACGTGCACGGCTGTGCACCTCCTCCAGGACTGCCGCCCAGAAGAAATTAGAGGTCGACCGATTTATAATTTTTCAACACCGATACCGATTATTGGAGGACCAAAAAAAGCCGATACGGATTAATCGGCCTTTTTCTTTTTTTTCTTTTATTTATTTATATATATATATTTGTAATAATGACTATTACAACAATACTGAATGAACAATGAACACTTTTATTTTAACTTAATATAATACATCAATAAAATCAATTTTGTCTCAAATAAATAATGAAACATGTTCAATTTGGTTTAAATAATGTAAAAACAAAGTGTTGGAGAAGAAAGTAAAACTGCAATATGTGCCATGTAAAAAAGCTAACGTTTAAGTTCCTTGCTCAGAACATGAGAACATATGAAAGCTGGTGGTTCCTTTTAACATGAGTCTTCAATATTCCCAGGTAAGAAGTTTTAGGTTGTAGTTATTATAGGACTATTTCTCTCTATGCCATTTGAATTTCATATACCTTTGACTATTGGATGTTCTAATAGGTACTTTAGTATTGCCAGCCTAATCTCGGGAGTTGATAGGCTTGAAGTCATAAAGAGCTGCTGGCAAGCACAGGAAAGTGCTGTTTGAATGAATGCTTACGAGCCTGCTGCTGCCTACCACCGCTCAGTCAGACTGCTCTATCAAATCATAGACTTAATTATAATATAATAACACAGAAATACGAGCCTTAGGTCATTAATATGGTCAAATCCGGAAACTATCATTTCGAAAACAAAACGTTTATTCTTTCAGTGAAATATGGAACCGTTCCGTATTTTATCTAACTGGTGGCATCCCTAAGTCTAAATATTGCTGTTACATTGCACAACCTTCAATATTATGTCATAATTATGTAACATTTTGGCAAATTAGTTAGCAACGAGCCAGGTGGCCCAAACTGTTGCATATACCCTGACTCTGCGTGCAATGAATGCAAGAGAAGTGACTCAATTTCACCTGGTTAATATTGCCTGCTAACATGAATTTCTTTTAACTAAATATGCAGGTTAAAAAAAATGATACTTCTGTGTATTGATTTTAAGAAAGGCATTGATGTTTATGGTTAGGTACAGTCGTGCAATGATTGTGCTTTTTCGCAAATGCGCTTTTGTTAAATCATCCCCCGTTTGTCGAAGTTGGTTGTCTTTGTTAGGAAGAAATGGTCTTCACACAGTTCGCAACGAGCCAGGCGACCCAAACTGCTGCATATACCCTGACTCTGTTGCACAGAACGCAAGAGAAGTGACACAATTTCCCTAGTTAAAAGAACTTCATGTTAGCAGGCAACTTCATGTTAGCAGGCAATATTAACTAAATAGGTTTAAAAATATATACTTGTGTATTGAGTTGAAGAAAGGTGTTGATGTTTATGGTTAGGTACACATTGGTGCAACGACAGTGTTTTTTTTCCGCAAATGCGCTTGTTAAATCACCCGTTTGGCGAAGTAGGCTGTGATTCAATGATAAATTAACAGGCACCACATCGATTATATGCAACGCAGGACACGTTAGATAAACTAGTAATATCATCAACCATGTGTAGTTAACTAGTGATTATGTTAAGATTGATTGTTTTTTTATAAGATCAATTTAATGCTAGCTAGCACCTTACCTTGGCTCCTTGTTGCACTCGCATAACAGGTAGTCAGCCTGCCACCCAGTCTCCTCGTGGAGTGCAATGTAATCGGCCATAATCGGTGTCAAAAAAATGCCGACTACCGATTGTTATGAAAACTTGAAATCGGCCCTAATTAATCGGCCATTCCGATTAATCAGTCGACCTCTAGAAGAAATACCAGGCTGCGCAGAGATGCAAGAGATTGAACTTCTTTGAGTTAGCCCAATTAGTTTGCACTATATAGATCGATTTTTCTGTGATCGAATCAACATTACATCATCCCCTTTTCAATGCAACAATCCAAACCAAATGTAACTTTGCAAGATTGAGTCTATGATTATTTTTTCGTAGGCAGAGCCAGAGCGCAACGAAGTAGAATTCTATTGGCTGGGTAGCCCACGAGCAGTCTTTCAATCACCTGAAAGTGAATGTGCTTTTCAGATCAGTTCAGATCAGAGTACAGAGCTGCGCGTGAGCACATTTGTTGATATTCTTTGCTAGTTAGCGAGTTATTAGCCGGGTTATAGATGCGTATAGGTCAGCAATGGGGAGTTACTGCTTCCCACAAGAGCACAATCTGTAGGCTACATTTCAAGCTGTCTTTAAAAAGTCAGTCAGGTAAAAAGCTTATGTCTTAATTAAAGGGGCAGTGTTGTATTTTGAGACCGGCTTGAATATGCTAATAGGCAGAGGGGTTTCCTACATTGTCTAATTCTCTGTATAGTAATAATAATACATTGTATATTGTAAAGTGGTTTCTTGCATTATAGACAATACAATGCAATTTACAGTCACCTATTTGGCCCATGGTGTTACAGACCAAGTAAAAAATCATTAACTAATGTCAAGCCCTGCATAATATAAAAACGTTTTTAAAAGTCTCATGCAATGTAGGCCTGCATTGAACACCACAGGCTACTGTAAACTATATCATAGAAATCCAAAGCTATTTCCACGTGAAAATAGCTTATTGGCTACTGTCTAAAACTGTAAGGGTACAGCCTCACTGTTCACCTTAAACTCGCATTCAAGTTTCCGCTCACAAGAACAAAAATTTGCTCAGTGCCCCAAAAGAATTGAGGGAACATTGCTGCTGCCTCTTGTTAGCCTGCAACTATGGTGAATCAAATGGCAAGGATGTTTGCTATCACGCTATCAATGTGCATAATATCTAAAAAGAAGGGAAAGTTTGGGAACAAAGATTCTGATTGATAGCAAACTGCCCGCTACAATTTGAGGACACAGAGCCCTCCACGGCTCCTCATCTGCAGCTTGTTTGGTCTGGAAACGTGCAGGGAGGGAGCTTATTTGCCAATATCTACTTAGGCATATTAAAACATTTCATTTTTTTCCCGATCACAAGTAACATCCAATCCAACTATCAACTGTCTATTTACAGATACGATTATGGCCATGTCAGCACACCCCTAATACCACCACAAGGTCCATATATCACTGCCTAAACAGGACATCATTTATTAACAACACAAGCAGGGACCTTCATCCAGTCTGTTTCCAGCTGTACCATATTTTATATATGCCATTTAGCAGACTTAGTCATGCGACTTAGTCATGCGTGCATTTTTTTTTTTTTATGTATGTATGGGAATCGAACCCACCGTCCTGGCATTGCAAGAGCCATGCTCTACCAACTGAGCTACAGAGGACCACATATTTAGCATTGTCTATACAGTCTGACCTCAGCCAACCTCATGCAATACATTCATCTCTGACACAGAAGATGTTAAGGTGAGTTTATACAATGTTCTACAATGTTTATTTGTTAGCAGGGCTACACTCTAAAGAAGGTAGACAGCTCCTGATAAGTTTTGACAGAGGAGTCTTATCCCTCCAGCAGAAGACCTGCCACTGTCCTCGCTACCGCTGTCCTCGCTACCGCTGTCCTCGCGACCGCTGTCCTTTCTGTTGTCTCACTTTCTCTGTTCATCTCTCTCTCTACCCCCCCCCCCCCCCCCGCCTCCATGTCTCTCTCGTGCTTTCCCTCTTTCTCTCCTCCTTTGTCTCTCTGGCTCACTCCCTCTTTCTCCCCCCTCTCTCTATGTCTCTCTTTCATATCATATTCATACACAGAAGTGGGTCATGGCGGTACATATTTTGGTGGAATATAAATATCAAGAAATTTGTGTAACTACGGGAAATGAACAGCCAGCCCACAGAGACCACTGCTGTGTTTATCTTGGACAACCTCTCCCTCTGTGCTTACGCACTCTTTCATTCTTTCCCTCCTTCATCTCTCTCTCTCTCTCCACAGCAGACTGCTCCCAGCCGACAACTATAATTATAAACTTTTTTTCCCACCATGAGACTGATGTTATTGATTAATTTGTGAGACATCTTTCGTGAGGCTATTTTTCTCTTTCCTGCTCTCTTTCCCTCTTTCTCTCTCTCTCTCTCTCTCTCTCTCTCTCTCTCTCTCTCACTGAGGACAATGCCAGGAAACATTTCAGCAGATTTCAGTGAAACTGCAGAACCCAGAACTGGCTTGGTGTCAACCTCACCCCCTGCCATCCTTTCCACATCCTCCCCCTCTTGTCACACACACTTGGTAACCATTGGTCCATGGTCCAGCCTAATATACCTGAGCGTCCATGTTTGCTGACATGGAGAAAACTCTAGGAGCTCTGCACGCACACACTATTTCTCAGAATCATTACTCAAACCTATTTAAGTGGCTCTGTCAGACCTAGCTGTAACGTTCTGTTGTGTGTTTCTCCAGGACAGTGTACAGGGTGGCGTACCGTCAGGTGACCAGAGCCGTGCCAGTCTCACACTCTTACCCAGAATGCTGCCCAGGTTGGCGACGACTCCACTCACACAACTGTAATCAAGGTAATAGGGGTTTACACTTTCCTAGCATCCCGTATGTGTGCATGTTCATTTTTTATTCTATTTCTCTCTGTCCTCCAGCGGTGTGTGGCCAGTCCTGTGTGAACGGAGGAACATGTTTAATACCCAACCACTGCGCCTGTCCTCTGGGATGGATGGGTCGCCACTGCCAAACAGGTACACACACGCGCGCTCTTGCACGTACACACAGTCTTGTACAGCTAACCTTGTGGATAGCTGTACAATTCAGTCCCATTCAAAATCCAATTTTCCCTAACCTGTACTCTTACCTTTATGTTAACCCAAAAACCTAACCTTAAACCTAACCCTAGCTCTTAACCCTAAAACTAACCCTAGCTCCTAACCCGAACCCTTAACGTAATTCTAACCCTAACAGGATCAGTGACACCCAGTGTCTCCTCCCTCTCTCTGTCAGATGTGGATGAGTGCCGTGAGCAGCAGCCCTGTTCTCATCAGTGTGTGAACATGGCAGGCAGCTACCACTGTGTGTGTAGAGAGGGCTACAGGCTGGCAGGAGACACACACTCCTGTGAGAACCTTCCTCCTCCTCCTCCTGCCTCTTCCACCCACCCCAGTCAAGAAGCAGCAAACGATCACATACCCCCCTCCAGTGATACAGGTACACCTCCACCATTTTCTTTATCCGCAGACATGATAGCACACGCACATGATTGATTATGTATGTGTGTGTGTGCACGTACATGTGTGCTGTATGGGTGTGTGTGCTGTGTGTGTGTACGTGTGTTTCAGCAAAGTCTCCAATGGGAGTGAAGAAGAGGACAGCCAGGCTCTTGGTCCATTATTACTTTTGGTACGCGCTATGCCAAACTCTACTCGTACCGTGAGTAATAATGCACTGAGACTGGTACAGACTGCAAAGTGGACCGCATGCAGTCAACAAGGTGTGGTGGTGTATGTTATGGCCAGATGGACCACACTGATAACCAGTATAAACAAAGATTGATAGACCAACTGCAGTCAGCAACCAACAGTTTGTGGTCATGTACGGTATGACCCGGTGAACCATGCTGATAACCACTGTTTGAACATCAGCTAGCTGTTTGATGTAGACCAGGGATGGCCAGCTTTGATGGGGGTGGGGGCCACAAAAAATCAGAACTCATCATGAGGGGCCGCAGTGGCTCGTGGGTCACATTCCATACCCACACATGCAGTCAGAGCCAGCCCTAGGCTTTTGGGGCCAGGGGCCCTAAGCTAAATGTTGTTCTACTATTCTAACTATCCACGGGTGGGGGGCAGTTGCCCATCCCTGATGTAGACCTTTCTTCCCCATCTTTAACATAGGAAAACTTCCTACCATTCCAAAACGTTCCTTTAGTATCCAGTGAAACATCCTCCTCTCCCACACTTTCACACACTCAAGCTATTCTCTAAACTGCTGCATATCACTGAAGAAAAGGGGAAAAAACAGCTCCCATAGATGTGCTGTGTTTGGCGTAACTTAGCAACAGGCTAAAATAACCTCCCCTGTCTAGAAGTGGCTGGATGGAACCCAAAGAAATTCCCATTTCTCTCAGACTGTAGTACGATGAGCATACAGTACTGTACACACATAAAACAAGACTCATCATTTCCTCTACTTTATGTCTGTCTGTCTAGATAGAGATGAGATATACAGGATAGATTGTCTTACACACTAAAATACACAGAGAGAGAAAAACAGCAGTAAAAAAACAGATATGAGAGATTGTACTTGGTGTAGGTGACGCAGGGGGAATATGTGCAGGCTCAGTACAGTTCTGTTCTCCTGGCCAACAAAGTGCAAGGCCAGCAGGCTGCTGCAGCATTAACATCAGCAGCAGTATTGTCTTGGTTAATGGCCCTATTATATCAATGAACTGTTCATATCCAGGCTGACGTATGATGTTGATGAAGATCACCAAGATAAAGAAGGGAATAAATGCCCTGCTCAGACCTTAACAGCTCTCGTCTGAATCCCTCCATATTTTTTCTTCCTTCTCGGTCTCTCTTTTCTTGGCCGGAACTTGCGCTCTCATTCCAGCTTCGTCAACTTCATCTGCTGGGGGTCGCCCCCCACCTCCCTCCCACCCCCCCCTCCCTTTCGACTCTTGTCCCAATAGTCCACATCTGGGAGAGATTGAGCTGTTCTCAGCCTTAGCTCCGTGGCTGACCGGGGGGAGACGTGGGGTTTGTACCCAGCTCTGAGCCCATAGCTCTGGGGACCTGTCATGGTGAGCAGGGGGACACTCGGTGGCTGGTTGGACTCAGGCCAACTTAGCTCACCCCTCCTTGTCTTGTAACTGATACAGGACAACATGTTTAGCCATGATGGACTGTGTTTAGCCATGATGGACTGTGTTTAGCCATGATGGACTGTGTTTAGCCATGATGGACTGTGTCTTATTCATAGTGCCCTCTCTTCCGGTTACATGGTGTGTGTGTCATTTCCCCATATCCTCGGCCCCTTTTGCAGTCTTAAGTTATGGATTTGTTACCGGCTTCACCCCTAGCACTGAATTCCCCAGCCAGCTTGTGGTTCAGTGGTTCTCTTCCCATCTGTTTCATAGCTGTGAGACTGAGGCCCCCTGTCTTCTTATGAATCACTCAGGAGCAGGATCAGAGTAAGATGCTGAAGTCATTATCTATCTCAAAGACATGTCACAAGTCTAAGCTTTAGACAGAATTGGAAGGATTAACCATCGCACTCTAAAAATTGTCAGACTCCAGCCACCCTAGTCATAGACTGTTCTCTCTGCTACCGCACAGCAAGCGGTACCGGAACGCCAAGTCGAGGTCCAAAAGGCTTCTTAACAGCTTCTACCCCCAAGCCATAAGACTCCTGAACAGCTAATCAAAGGGCTACCCAGACCCCTCTTTTACGCTGCTGCTACTCTTTGTTCATAATCTATGCATAGTCACTTCAACTCTACCTACATGGACATATTACCTCGACTAACTGGTGCCCCCGCACACTGACTCTGTACTGGTACCCCCTGTATATAGCTTCGCTATTGTTATTTACTGCTGCTGTTTAATAATTTTTTACTTATCTATTTTTTTACCTAACCCTTTTTTATCTTAAAACTTCTTAAAGCATTGTTGGTTAAGGGCTTGTAAGTAAGCATTTCACTGTAAGGTCTGTTGTACTCGGTGCATACAATTTGATTTGATCTGTCCCCAAATCTTTGTAAACTAACCCTACTGGGTCATATTCAGTAGGGTT
Source organism: Salmo salar (assembly GCF_965601325.2). Classification (NCBI taxonomy): domain Eukaryota; kingdom Metazoa; phylum Chordata; class Actinopteri; order Salmoniformes; family Salmonidae; genus Salmo; species Salmo salar. The sequence continues at coordinate 165,342,262 of NC_138291.1, read as the reverse complement.
CACTGTAGCAAAACGTTTTGCAACAGAAAATTAAAATCTGTGTTCTTATTGAAGCAGGTCAGGTAGTACCTCATAGTTTTCAAAAAGTTTTCTCCCAATAGACAACACCATTGTGCAGATAGAGGGTGTCTTAAATACTGGTGATCCACAGTGTGATTGTGTGTGTTGTCTACAGGTGGAGGGTTTGGGCTGACTGAGAACGTCACAGAGGAGGTCCAGAGCCTGAAGAACAGAGTAGAGCTGCTGGAACAGGTACGACTGCACCCCCTGTTCTCTACCATCACCTGCACACACAGCTTTGTTTTGGGGAATTTTCAGGACTTTCTGGGAAGTAAAAATGTATTCCCATTCAAAATTCTACTTTCACTAACTCTAAACCTAACCTTAACCTCAAACCCTAAACCTAACCTTTCAGCCAAAAATAGCATTTTAACAAATTCAGGACATTTAAAAAATATATATATATTATTTTCCTACCTTGTCAGAACATTCTGGTGACTTGTCAGGAGATTGTGGTCCTGATAAAGTAGGAAAATGTGTACACACACATTCACACGGTCTCACAAACAGGTGTACATACCCTCTCCCTCCCTATCCTTGTAAAGTCCCCCTTAAACCCTTGCCAGTACCCCTCTAGCATCTCCCACCCACTCTGAGCCAGCACCAGGCAGATACACGTTAGACTGTTATGCTGGTGTATTATCAAATACCACTCAAGATGTAATCATGAACTTTGTTAACCAACAGAGAACACACGCACTCACAAAACCCAGCATCCTTTGAAATGCCAGACTGTCATAGTGACCTTTTAAATGTCTTTTTAGTTTTTCATTAGAAGTCATGTCGTTAATGCTCCGTGGATTACAGTAAAAGTAAATGAGGGGATGCAGGCAGCTGAAATGGGAGGATCCGTATAATATAGCAGTACTTTCACATTACAGCGACCGCTGTGATGGCAAGACGGATTGTGTTGGGATTTGTTGCCAATAGGGAAATAAATGACTTTATTTCTCTGTATTGCTGTCATCCTCTCTGTTGTTGTGTTTGTCACATACACTAAACCCCCTCATCTTTTCTCCCTGCCACTGCCCTTCTCTTCCTCTTTTATTTCTCTCCCTCTCCCCTCACTCTTCTCTCTCCTACCGCCCTCTTCCAAACCTCTCTCCCTCTTCCAAACCTCTCTCCACTCTCTCTTGCCTCCCTCTTCCAAACCTCTCCTCTCTCCCTCCCTTTTCACCTCTCCAGAAGCTCCAGTTGGTCCTGGCCCCTTTCACCAGTCTGTTCCCCATGTCGCTGGACGAGGGCGTGTCTGAGAAAACCAGCTTCCTGTCCCACTCCTTCCAGCAGCTGGATCGCATCGACTCGCTCAGCGAACAGGTCGGCTTCCTCGAGGAACGCCTCGGAACATGTGAGTGGATAAAGTCAAAGTTTAAAACATTTTATTGTACTCCTCTTGTTGGACAGGACAAAGTGGCCATATAAAGGCTTGAAGTGGATGTGAAGTGATTTGGTTGACTATGGATAGTAACATTGATTTGTCCTTTGTTGCTAAAGGTTCCTGCCAAGAGAATTAGAAACAACAGGACTGGGTCACCCTCACCAACTAGATATCTCCACACAAGTCTGAGTCCACAACACAATAACAATAGGAATGGAATGAATGCCCCAGCCCAGCGATATGGAGGAGGAGCAATATTAGTAGAACATAGGCCTACTCAGTGTTTTGTGTATTCCTGTTCCTATACCAGCCCAAAGGCTAACTTGAACACTAGCTCTATGATGGGCAACCCTGTCATGTGCTATATGTCAGTGACACATACAACCCATTTAAGTGTCCCTTTCTCCCAACAGCATAATTTCATGTCATTGCTGTATTACGGAGACATAGAAGAGCATATAGCATCACCACCTGTGACGGTTACAGGGGCCTCAGCACATTACCTGAGAGTCAAAGTTCAAACTGCCAATTTCACTCTGAAGGATCTGGTTTCCATGTTTTAGGTTCACATCAGTCCACTGTCAGAGCCCCCATGGTGGGGTTTGCATGGACATCTGTATTTATGTATTTAAGTTAGAATTCCTTGTGCTTATTTCATAGAGATACAATAGACAGTTTACTTTTTTTTTTACCTTGTTTTGTAACTTTTTGTAATAAAATTGATTAAATCAAAAATGTCTGGTAGAAGATTTGTGTGTGTGCTCCACGTGGAAGAACAAGAGATCTCATTTGAACACATTACTCGTTGCCGATTTCAATTCTATGGAGAGTTAAGAAACAGTCACACGGGGTCCAAATCCCATCTGCAAAGCCTGGGTCTCCACTGCTAGCAAACACACAGCAATAAAGCACTACAACAGCTCCTTAAGAAACAAAATGACATTTATTATTTTCCAAACAATTCATCAAACATGTTTAATCAATATTTCTGTGAAATCAAGAAACACATCGATATTAACCAGATACTACAATGGGCTTATATGTTGTCGTGTGTGTACGTCTAGGCCACACAGACAGCTCAGCAGGATGTCGTAAGACAGACGCCTTGGCCAGCTCAATGGTTCATAGTCATCTAAAGCCAACAGATTACACTTTAATTGCTTTGGTGAAATTCATAGAATATTTTGATAAGATTTGTTCTTTTTAAATATAACCACACAAACTCAACATGAAAAGTGCTTTATTCATATTTAGAATACTTTAAATCTTTCTCCAATATCTTAAATATAATTTTGTAAACAGCCAGATCAACCAACCAGGCTCCCAAAGTAGTGCTGCAGAGCCTGTTGAGTTAACATATGACGTTTTTAGCTGACACACTAGAAAGTTAAGCTACAAAACATCATGAAAATAATCAATAGGCTAACTATTGACCATGGTCTAAAAATCAATGACAGTATACATTTGGTAGCATCTTTGATGAACATTCAAACCTCTAAGATTTTTAAAAAGACACCACTGCATTTTAAGATAACAAAAACCATGAAAGGCTTACTATTGTTAATATATACTTCTATTAACAAAAATGAATGTCACAGATTTATTTGATGTATTCAGACTGACTGGCGTATGTATATTCCGTACATGGTGGTACTGGCCTTCAAGAACATAAAGATGAGGAAAGCCCGAGCCTTGAGCTGATTTACTCCTCGGAACCAAGTAAGCCAAAAGCCCAGCAGGTGCCGGTAAAGCTACTGTAGACAATCGACTATGAAGAGGCCTCGTATACAGGGTTATTACCAGACAAAGCATAGATGTTTTCACTTCTACAGCATGAGCGCCTCAACAGGGTTGGAGTTAATCAATTCCATTTTTCAATTCAGTCAATTCAGGAAGTAAACTGAAATTCTAATTTCCGGTAAAAAAAAATCTGAGAAGCACTGAGGATAATTGAAGTAGATGTTTTTTTTGGATTGACTGAATTTAAATTGATTGATCCTCAACACTGTTCCTCAGGAAGTTTGGGTGCACAACAAAGAAAAATGCTGGAGATAAAATTAAGTGTACAATTACTTTACCTTAATTTTAAATAAAAACAATTAATCATTGACATTTCTTTGTGTCAGAAACAGACTGTATGCAAAACATAATTCCATTGAAATAAGTTATACTTAAAATTAAAAAGATTGAAAAATAAAGAGTTAAATGCAATAAGTAGTACACAAATAATCCTGAAATACATTCTCAGACCGGTGTTTTTGACAGGCAAAAAGCTGCAAGCGACTTCATTTTAGCCAACTGTAATGTAAAGGCAGTGAATATTAAAAATGTCAAGATCTGGATACAAATTATAATAAGAAGCTGCGTTGCCATACATTAAAAGTATGTCATTCCAGTTATGTCTATTAATTACAAAATATAAAACCTCTCACAAGTTTACAAACTTCACAATCCCAACTTTGATTATTACTACCTTGAATACAAGGCCAAAAACATTCAGCCAATTCCTCGCTTCCTTTAAAAATAGACCACGCCTTTTCCCCACAGTCAGTTCTACATATCATACACCATCCATCGATAAAATCATCAAATTTAATATTCTCAGTTTTGGGTATCATAATTGGTCAGAAAACCACAGTATGTATTGATAGGAGATGTCTATGCGTGTATCCCTCCTCTTCCCCATTCCCCTATAATAGGAAAAGCACCGGTTCATCAAGTATAAAGCTAAGGTAACCACTGACAGCAGCCCTTCTATACTGAATATAAATGTAACATGCAAAGTGTTGGTCCAATGTGTCATGAACTGAAATAAAATATCCCAGAAATGTTCCATTGGCACAAAAAGCTTATGTCTCTCAAATTTTGAGCACAAATTTGTTTACATCCCTATTAGTGAGCATTTCTAAATTGTCATGGTAATTTATCCACGTGACAGGTGTGGCATATCAAGAAGCTAATTAAACAGCATGATCATTACACAGGCACACCTTGTGCTGGGGACAATAAAAGGCCACTAAAATGTGCAGTTGTCACACAACACGATACCACAGATGTGTCAAGTTGAGGAAACGCGCAATTAGCATGCTGACTGCAGGAACGTCCAACAGAGCTCTTGCCAGAGAATTGAATGTTAATTTCTCTACCATAAGCCACCTCCAATGTCAATTTAGAGAATTTGGCAGTACGTACAACTGGCTCACAACTGCAGACTATGTGTAACCACAACAGCTCAGGCCCTCCACATCCGGCTTCCTCACCTGTGGGATCGCAGGGGTGCTGAGGAGTATTTCTGTCTGTAATAAAGCCCTTTTGTGGGGAAAAACTGATTCTGACTGACTGGGCCTTGCACCCAAGTGGGTGGGCCTATGCCCTCCCAGGCCCAACCATGGCCGTGCCCCTGCCCAGTCATGTGAACGCCATAAATGAATTTCCTTCTATGAACTGTAATTCAGTAAAATCTTTAAAATAGTTGCATGTTGCACTTATATTTTAGTTCAGTATAGTTATCATGTAACAATAAGGAACATTTGGCCAAGCAAAGAACGCACAAGACTTAGCTAATAAATGTTACTGTGGTGAAAGGATGCAGCAATTGTTTTAGCATTTGATAATTTACTGGGGAAAAAAATAATTGTACAACATATCAGGGTATATGTTACTTAACTATGGGGACTGCTATCATGATGGTTACCAAAATACAGGTTGGTGTTCAGTTTGAGGAGAATTTGATTCACATTTCACCTCTTCTGAGATGTGTTTTTGGGGTGTAGGTTGGGACAAGCAGGGTTTATTAGTAGTTAGTAAAAACTCAACATTAAAACAAAACTTAACATCTGAAATCTGATCTCGTTTGATGTGGTTAAGCCTCCTGATATCATCACGATACCATCGTCTCCGCAGTGCAGCAAGGACTCCAGACTTTTCATTGGAAACCGTAAAACCGATCAATCACTAACAGAGCACAGGGTTACATTTAAAACAATCCCCTCATTAGAACACTTTGTACTGTACCCGTGTTACATCTAGATCACTTCCCAATGTGTTACTTTTAAAGCACTAGCACACTTTTTCCAACAAAAAACAGAGTTCCTGTTGGACAAATTCAAGTAGGCCCCTCCCTGTTTCATTCAGTTTGCTCCATTTGCTTTGTTTGGCTCTTAAAACGGTTTCCGTTGCAAGATGTAATGAATACATCCTAGAACTCTTGCACTTTGGAGCAGTTTAGATTGAACAGTTGGACATTGCACTTCATAAAATCGCCTTTTATACATCTTAAATAGGTTCTCCATGCACGAAGAACAGAACTTTAAGACATAAAAGTCACATAAAAAAAAAATAACAAGACCATATGATGTAGATATAAATAAAGAGAAATATAGAACACAGCTGAAAAAAAACAAACATTTTGCTCTGTTACATGCATCTTATTTCTTAGGTGGATAGAAAATAAAAATGAAGAAAATCTGTGTAGTACACCAAAAATGCACAACATTTGGAAACTGATAAGTCCAGTAAAGTCCATGAATTCACTGAGGATGGTTCTTGTCTTCGTTGTATCCCTTGGTGTTTGGCGTGGTACATTATATCATGGTACAGTATATCAAGCATGGTACAGTATATCATTGAGCTATTGTGATAAAGTGGTTGAGAAGCCAGTGTGGTTGGTATGCATGTAAGTAAGTAACAATATAGAGTGGATTCCACTGAGACACATAAGGAACAAGTCCCTAAGTCAACTACTGTTGATCTGGTCTCGTTCCTCTGTTGCCCTCCACCTCCCCTCCAGACCCCCTGGTCCTCCAGAGCCCCTGTTCCCCCTCTTCTTCAGAGACAATAGGCTGGAATGCAGAACAGGGGAGGATTCACTGGGGTTGGGTGGGATGTGGTGTTGGGCAGGGGGAACTGTTGTGTGTGCATGTTAAAGCCGGGTGGTTGTGTGTGTCTGAGAGCACATTAAGAAAAAAGATTAGGCAGCACCAGAAGAAGGTATAAATATCCACTGGTGACATTTACGAAAATCTAAAGTCAAGCCGGAGGAAGGGAGAGGGAAACAAGCGAAAGCACAACTACTGCCATAAAATCAGACAACCATAAAGCCACTTAAAAACAGATAAACAAAACAAAATGGTGGACAACAGAGCTATCCAAAAGGAATGCATGATGAACCCACATCACATCCATACCATTCTAACCTGCAGATCAAACAGAGCTGCTGCAGTGAGAGGTCAGGGCTGGAATGTACTGGCTGGGTCAGACCAGGAACCAAACTGGACCAGGCCAACATCAGAAAACTTCATGACGTAGACCCGGTGTGTGCGTTCTGTCCTGGTAGAGATACACTCAAATATATTGGCACCCTTCACTATGTCTTTTAAGATAAGTTGACATTTAAAAAACATTTGGTGTACACACATGTATTTGTTTGATTTACAACTGCACAGGACCAATACATTTTTTTTCTTCTAAAATTGAGATTTTTCACTTAAGTTAAAAATATTGCCTGGACTAAATTATAAAAAATTAATTTGGTTGGTTGGAAGCAATTATCTTGTTTACGGTGTCATTTCTCTCACCCGTGGTAAGTTGCAGGTGTCTTAAGGGTAAGACATAGCCATTCAACCAGTTTTGAAAAGAGAAAACAGAACATTCTGCACCATTGTAAAAGTGCGAGGGTGCCAATATATTTGACTTAATTTGTAAGTAGGTAGGTAGGGAGCTGGGACGATGTGGAGGGGAGAGAAGAGGGGAAGAGTTTGGTGTCTCGGACAGGAAAATGAGGAGGGAGGTTGTTCATGTTTAGTGGTGCAAGGAGGGCCCGTTGCTCTGGGTTACGGGGGCAGAGCCAGAGATGTCCAGGAAGACGGAGCGCATAAGGTCGTAGGACTTGTCGGAGAGGTCGGCCACGTCGTCTGACGTCATGCCCTTCGTCTCAATCTTCGGAAGGATCTTCAGTGTGATGGTCCCTTGTTAGAGCATAGCGTAAACATCAATATCATCATAAACATCACAACAACCCTCATCTTGTCTGCATGGACGCAAAAGACAACTTCTTTCTATAAATAATATCATGAGCCATTAATGTCAAGAGTAGCTGTGGATAACCCCTTTCAATATGAACTACAAACATCTGTACCCGAGTTGAACTGCTTTTCTTTCCGTAGGTAGAAGTTACTGTAGGAGGAGAACACGATGGGAATGATAGGAGCCTGAAACAGAGACAGAAGCAAGAAAGAAAGAGAGAGAGAAGCAAGAAAAGGAATTACCATGACAGTTCGTTCGACATTCGATTTAAGCCCAGGGTACCAAAATACCATTCTTTTTTCCAAGATCAAACCAACAAGTATAATCTACTTTAAGGATGCTTCCCTCCCTCAGGCAAGACAAACATGAACACACAGACAAAGACATGCATGGCTGACTGGCCTACACAGACTGTCTGTACACATATCTATGGGCACGCACGCACATGCACCATCTCCTCCAGCGGCAGACCTAGAGATATCGTTAGCTCTGCATTGGAGCACAACAGTCATGTGTTAATGATATGGGAAACACAAATATACACCATTCTGCAGAGATCTACTATACGGATGAGTGTTTTGTGTTGACCCTTCTGTAGACCAGAGATTCCTCAGATATTTCTGTGTTAGTTAATATGGACCAGCAGGTCTTGGTTACTGTGTTCCATCTGTTTCTCAGATCTATCCACTGATACACATCTACACACAACCTTTGAGCATGCAGGCGCACAAGGCCTACATTGAATACAGGCTACACAGACAAACTACAATAAACACACACACTTCGACACCTCATAACCTGGAGTGAACCTGCGGTGTCTGTCTGGCTCTGTTTCATGTAACGTTCTTTACATTTATTCCATCCATTTCCCTCCCTCAGTCTTTCACTCTCCCCAACACTCATCCTATATCGCCCTCCATCTATAACTTTAGAAACCCTTTCCATTAGGCGCCCTCTCTCCCACTGTATTGCTCCCTCGGTCTTTGCTTCTCTCAGTCCCTCTTACTCTAGCTCTCTTTGTCTTCCATCTATGCCAAAGGTAGTGAAAATGTCCTCTGCAATTCATGGTGTTCAGTCAGTATCCATGCTCGGTTGTTAGGTCCCCCTTGTGAACACCGGAATAGAGGCATGCACGCACACACTCAAACACACACGGCCCTGTGGCTCACTTGCGCTTGCACTGCCAGGTGGAAGGCTCCCTTCTTGAAGGGCAGCAGGTCGCCCCTCTGGTTCCGCGTACCCTCCGGGAACACCCACAGACGGATCTACAGGGGGCAAAGGTTAGGGGTCAAAGGTGAGGCCTATGCGGAAGCATGGAAACAGTATTTAAATATCAGTGGTGGAGATAGTTCTAGACACTAAACCAGAAATAAGCATAGACAAAAACATCAAGTATTCAAACTTGGGTTAAGTTTCAGGATATACTGGCTTGGGAATGAAATTAATTTGTTGTTCAAAGTCTTATGATCTAACAGTATGTCACTCCCTGACATCATTACCAATCATACATTATTGGGCTTTCAGAATGGAGTTAGTCATTAGATTGGAAGGCTCCAGAGCACAGCACGAGTTTCCGAATTAATCCGGGTCCAATTGGTTAGTCCTGTTGAATTACCTGGTCATCCAGCATGGTCTTGGCAGCGTCGGCCATGACACTCTTGGCGTCTCTTGTCTTCTTGCGGTTGATGAAGACGATGCCGCCCAGCCAGCACACGATGCCCACAGTGCCAGCGTACACCAGCTCCTTCTTGGCAACCATGGTGCAGCGATCTGGGAGGACCTCCATTAGACCTGGGGAATGGAAAGGATCTGTTACAGGATCTGGTAGGATCTCCATTAGACCTGAGGGAGAACATGATATTTGAAAGGATCTGTTAATGGATAGGATCTAGCCTATTAGATCTGTCAGGCAGCCCAATATTTTTTCACTAATTAGTCTTCGGAACACTCAGATCAGCACTGAAAAAGAGCGGATGTGAAAAGATGTGTTTTGATTGGTCAAAAGACCAATTAGTGAATAAATATCAAAATTGGGCTGCCTGTGTAAATGAAGCATTCAAGGACCTTTTAGATCTGATTGCTGGGATATTTCATCTGTATGAAATCATCATGTGGGGTTGAATCTAAAACTCAAGAACCAACCATGCATGTAACTGAATTAACGGTTTTGCACAACGATTTAATTGACACCACTGAATGATTTGTAATGAGACTAATACCCTGACTACACGCGAGCGTTGCAAAATAAATGTAGAAATCTGTGTTATTCAATTATTGCACCCACACTGCTCGCAAGCATCTGCGTTGCCAAGGGCTAAAATATAAGTCCTTTCTGACGCAGATCGCACTGCAAGTCCTGCCTCTCCCATCTCCTCATTGGTTTATTGAAGCAGGTACCCACGCGCCATCTCATTGGTTATACCCACGTGGGTGATTGAAAGACGAACTGTGTTGCCGGTCGTCGTGGCAATACTATGAAAGTTTAGATGCCAATCACCATATAAGTTCAAAGAAGAAAAAGCCTGGAAGGAGGAGAGATGACTAGAAACGATTCGGTTGACCGTTTTGGGTGTGGATTAATTGTCGGAGTAGAGGACCTTGTGCATTTCAGGTAAAATAACAACTCAATGTTCATATCCCAGGACAAATTAGCTGGCAACAGCAAGCTAGCTAAATAGGACAAATTAGCTAGCAAGTGCAAGCTAAATTGCTAAATTGCCGTACATGTTTAATGCTTTTCGTCCTGTCCCCAAATTAAATGTAACTGGTTCAGAGTTTGTTTTGATATTTTAACCTGCGTGTCGTGATTGCGTTGTGTAGGGGGACAAAATAAATGTATGCACGATTGCGCACGTGCGCAGCCGGTTTGGGTTCCATGTTAGGCCTTTAATGCACAGTGGTCTGATTATTAGACTTGGGCCTTTAAAACAAATTAATCTAAATGTTATTGGTCGTGTACACATCAAAAGGTGCAGTGAAATGCTTATGTTTCCATCTTCAACAGTGCAGTAACACCCAAGAATACAAACAAATCTCCAAAATAAAAAGAAATTAAGAAACATCGGAAGGAGCAATGTCAGAGTCTGGAATATGTAAGGGATTATCAATGAGCGGATGTGTGTTTTATGGAAAATGGTGAACAACGTAGAAGGTTTGTTCCACAACGCACTACCGGAGTGGAACTAACCATCCACAGAGTTGCATTATTTTCCAGAGGACGCATAGCCCCTTGTTGATTATTCCTTACATATTCCAGACTGTTAAAATATAGCCATGTCACATTTGCCCCAGAAATGTGTACACTTGCCGGTGACAATGAACTACTGCCATTCAATTATTCCGTGTTTGATATACTATGTGTTATAGGAAAATAGTGCACGCTCTAGAATGTACTTCAAGCAAATCTGAAAAAAGTATTCAACAATGCCATGGTATACAAATATGTACACCGAACATAAATGCAACAATTTCAATTTACTGAGTTACACAGTTCATATAAAGAAATCAGTCAATTGAAATAAATTCATTAGGCCTTAGTCTATGGATTTCACATGACTGGGAATACAGATATGGATCTGATGTTCACATACAGTACCAGTCAAAAGTTTGGACACCTACTCATTCAAAGGTTTTTCATGGCAACCATGAGGCAGAGATCAAACCCAATCAAGTAGGTTTGGGATGAGTTGAAGGAAAAGCAGCCAACAAGTGCTCAGCATATGTAAGAACTACTTCAAGATGGTTGTAAAAGCAATCCAGGTGAAGCTGGTTGAGAAAATGCCAAGAGTGTGCAAAGCTGTCAAGGCAAAAGGTGGCTACTTTGAAGGATCTCAAATATATTTTGATTTGTTTAACACTTTTTTGGTTACTACATGATTCCATATGTGTTATTTCATCGTTTTGATGTCTTCACTACTATTCTACAATGTAGAAAACAGGAAAAATAAGGAAAAACCCTTGAATGAGTAGGTGTGCCCAAACTTTTGACTGGTACTTTATATATTGTGGATTGTCCAACATCGGGGCATGTTTGGAATGGGGGTGTTTAAGTTACAAAAAAAATTACTAATAATTAAATGTAAAAGGGTAATATTTTATTTTTATGATTGTATTGCCGTTGTGACCCAATAAAAATATGTTTACTTAATACATTTGCAAAACTTTATAAAAACCTGTTTTTGCTTTGTCATTATGGGGTATTGTGTGTAGATTGTTGAGGAAAACATTTTATTTAATCCATTTTAGAATAAGGCTGTAACATGAAGTGTGGAAAAAGTCAAGGGGTCTGAATACTTTCCAAATGCGCTGTATGATGGTGTGTGTATAGACAGAATATGAATTGAAAAGGTGTGTACAACAGTAGTTATATAGGATGAGCCTTGACTAGAATACAGTGTATACAGTGCCTTCAGAAAGTATTCATACCCCTTGACTTAATCCACATTGTTGTTTTACAGCCTGAATTAAAAATGTATAAAATATGTTTTAAATCTCACCCATCTACACACAATACCATATAATGAAAGTGACAAAAACACTTTTTTGAAAATGAAATATAGAAATCTAACTTAGTTAAGTTCTCCCACACCTTGATATGACACTCCAAATTGAGTTCAGGTGCATCCAATTTCCTTTGATCATCCTTGAGAACCACTTGTGGCCAATTCAATTGCTCGGACATGAATTAGAAAGAAACATACCCATCTATATAAGGTCCCACAGTTGATAGTTTCTGCTCTGACATGCACTATACCATGAAGTGCAGGGAACTGTCCGCAGATCTACGAGATAGAATTGTAATGATGCATATCTGGGGAAGGGTATACACATTTCTAGAGCATTTTCAAAATGCAGATCTTAAAAAATAAAAAAAATCTGCATTTTAAACCATTTCACATGCATTTTATGTTAGAATTCAAGTTAGTGATCAGGGACGCGCAACTAACGTTCTCCACAAAAAAAAGTGAACTTTGATGTGAGTGCTGTCTGCCTGTTCGTGAATTCTCATCGGAGTGCAAAAGTGCAACTGAAGCACAAAATGTGTCTAATGCCAAGCAGAAATCACAAGAAGCATTTTAGATCTGCGTTTACAAAATGCAGCAATATTATTTCTTATGCGTGAAAAAAACTGAATTCTGCGTTAACGCGACCCCGGTAGAGTGCGCCTAGAGCTGGCCTTCAGACCAAACTGAGTAACCGGGCAAGAAGGACCTTGGTCAGGGAGGTGACCAAGAACCCAATGACAGAACTACAGAGCTGCTTGGCTGAGATGGGAGAACCTGCCAGAAGGACAACAGTCTCTACAGCACTTCACAAATCTGGACTTTATGGGAGAGTGGCCAGACAGAAGCCACTCCAGAGAAAAAGACACGACAGCACGAAAGATAAGGCAAAAAAGCCTGTGGTCTTATGAGACAAAAATATAACTCTTTGGCCTGAATGCAAAGCACAATGTCTGGAGAAAACCATGAAGCGTGGTAGTGGCAGCATCATGCTATGTGGATGCTTTTCAGCAGCAGGGACTGGGAGACTGGTAAGGCCAGAGGCAATAATGAAGATCCAGCCAAATCATAGATGAGAACCTGTTACATAGTGCAAACGACCTTAGACTGGGGCCAAGATTTGCATTCCAACAGGACAATGACCCCAAGCAACACAGCCAAAGCAATGCTGGAATGGCTTCAGAACAAGAATGTGAAAGTCCTTGAGTGGCCCAGCCAAAACCCAGACTTGAATTTTATTAAAAATCTGTGGAAAGACTTCAAGATTGCTAATCACCCCATATAACGTAACAGAGCTTGACAAAATCTGCAAGGAAATCCAGATGTGCAAAGATGATAGACATACCCAAGACGACTCAAAGCTGTAGTCGCTGCCGAAGGTGCTTCTACAAAGCATTGACTCCGGGGTGTCGATACTTATGCAAATGAGATATTTCTGTATTCACTTTGTCATTATGGGGTAGTGTGCAGATGGCTGAAATAATTATTTTTTTAATCCATTTGGAATTCAGGCTGTAATACAAAATGTGGAAGAAGTCAAGGGGTATGAATACTTTCTGAAGTGGTTAAAACAGTATGTTAACATTAAAGTTACCAGTGTTCAATGACTATGGACATAGGGGCAGCAGTCTAAGGTGCAGAGTAGAGTACCGGTGGTAGCCAGCTAGTAACAGTGACTAAGTTCAGGGCAGGGTACTGGGCGGAGGCCGGCTAGTGGTGACTATTTAACAGTCTGATGGCCTGGAGATGGAAGCTGTTTTACAGTCTTTCGGTCCCAGCTTTGATGCACCTGTACTGTCCGCCTTCTGAATGGTAGCTGGTGAACAAGACGTGGTTCGAGTGGCTGAGGTCCTTGATCTTCTTTGCCTTCCTGTGGCTATAGATGTCCTGGAGGACAGGCAGTGTGGCCCTGGTGATGTGTTAGGCTGACTGCGCCACCCTCTGGAGAGCCCTGCTGTTGTTGGTAATCAGGCCTACCACTGTTGAGTCAGTGGTCTGATCATTCGACGTCACCCTTTAATGCACAGTGGTCTGATTATTATTGTGAGGAAATTTCTGACCTTGAATGGTGTTCTCTCACCTATCTGGGATGAGCTTTGGCCTTTCGGCCATCTTATCTCACACTGGCCTTACGAAGGCACGGTTAATATGTCATCTATTTGCAGGGCTCTACAGTCGTGGCCAAAACTTGAGAATGACACAAGTATTATTTTTCACAAAGTTTGCTGCTTCAGTGTCTTTAGATATTTTTGTTAGACGTTACTATGGAATAATGAAGTATAATTACAAGCATTTCATAAGTGTCAAAGGCTTTTATTGACAATTACATGAAGTTGATGCAAAGAGTCAATATTTGCAGTGTTGACCTTTCTTTTTCAAGACTTCTGCAATCCGCCCTGGCATGCTGTCAATTAACTTCTGGGCCACATCCTGACTGATGGCAGTCCATTCTTGCATAATCAATGCTTGGAGTTTGTCAGAATTTGTGGGGTTTTGTTTGTCCACCCACCTCTTGAGGATTGACCACAAGTTCTCAATGGGATTAAGGTCTGGGGAGTTTCCTGGCCATGGATCCAAAATATCACATGTTTTGTTCCCCGAGCCACTTAGTTATCACTTTTGCCTTGTGGCAAGGTGCTCCATCATGCTGGAAAAGGCATTGTTCATCACCAAACTGTTCCTGGATGGTTGGGAGAAGTTGCTCTCAGAGGATGTGTTGGTACCATTCTTTATTCATGGCTGTGTTCTTAGGCAAAATTGTGAGTGAGCCCACTCCCTTGGCTGAGAAGCAACCCCACACATGAATGGTCTCAGGATGCTTTACTGTTGGCAGGACACAGGAATGATGGTAGCGCTCACCTTGTCTTCTCCGGACAAGCTTTTTTCCGGATGCACCAAACAATCGTAAAGGGGATTCATCAGAGAAAATGACTTTACCCCAGTCCTCAGCAGTCCAATCCCTGTACCTTTTGCAGAATATCAGTCTGTCCCTGATGTTTTTCCTGGAGAAAAAAGTGGCTTCTTTGCTGCCCTTCTTGACACCAGGCCGTCCTCCAAAAATCATTGCCTCACTGTGCATGCAGATGCACCCACACCTGCCTGCTGCCATTCCTGAGCAAGCTCTGTACTGGTGGTGTCCCGATCCTAAAGTTGCTTCAGCTGCGGGAGACGGTCCTGGCACTTGCTGGACTTTCTTAGGCGCCCTGAAGCTTTCTTCACAACAATTGAACCGCTCTCCTTGAAGTTCTTGATGATCCGATAAGTGGTTAATTTAGGTGCAATCTTTCTGGCAGCAATATCCTTGCTTGTGAAGCCCTTTTTGTGCACATCAATGATGACGGCACGTGTTTCCTTGCAGGTAACCATGGTTGGCAGAGGAAGAACAATGATTCCAAGCACCACCCTCCTTTTGAAGCTTCCAGTCTGTTATTCGAACTCCATCAGCATGACAGAGTGATTTCCAGCCTTGTCCTCGTCAACACTCACACCTGTGTTAACGAGAGAAATCAGTGACATGTCAGCTGGTCCTTTTGTGGCAGGGCTGAAATGCAGTGGAAATGTTTTTTTTTGGGGGGGGGGGATTCAGTTCATTTGCATGGCAATTAATTGCAATTCATCTGCTCACTCTTCATAACATTCTGGAGTATATGCAAATTGCCATCATACAAACTGAGGCAGCAGACTGAAATTTCGATTTTTGTCATTCAAAACTTTTGGCCACGACTGTACACTGACCTTTTTTACAAGGAGCACGTGTGAGCCTAAGTTGAAAAATGTAGACAAAGAAATTAGGAGCACAATGAAACATTTGAAATATTAAAGGGTAGGTAGTAGGGCTGGGCAATATGAACAAAATGTTTGACATGTGACAGTATTTTATGTTTCTGAATAATAAAAGTTCTAAATATGCTTTACGAGTTGTTCCTGACCCTAGGGTGGCAACACAAATGATCAATGGGGCTTTCTCCATTTATACTTTTCAATCTAACTCCAAACAAAAATAATATTCAGCATTTTCAATCAATTTCCACACATTATGATGTTGGCAAAAAAATATAAATTCCTAGTTAATTGGTGATCTGTTGTAAATATGATTATTCTAATTTATAGTTGGAATATCGTGGGCAGGACCAATGATTAAACCAGGGAGGAATTATTGACAGGGTAGGAACCAAAGTGTTGGTCAGTGTTTCCAGGTGACCCTTACTTCATGTAGCTAGCTAGTCAGACAACATATTAATGCTTCGCCTATTTCTCTCTGATAAGATACCGTTGCACAAACATGCTGTAATGGGAATTTTAATGTTTGTGCTTTTCTTATAACTAAATTTCGGTGTTTTATTTATTCAGTGCGCTAGCACCAAGCCAAGGTAGAAAAATGTACACAACTCCCATAGCCTACTTCACAGAGAACATGTCGAAAAGTTAAAACAAAAAGGAAAACATACGAGGTACTACACAAAGAGAAAGCAGGCATGATTCTCTTACATTTTGAGCTCACGGCAAGAAAGCACCAGAGCCTGCCATTCTAACGGGTTCCCACTAGATAACAGCTACAAAGTCATGAATAGCATGAGGTGTGGCTAACGTAAGCCAGCTTGAGCTAGCTACCAAGCTAGCCTACGAACTATGTAGCCACAATAGATCCTCCATACGACTGAGAAATAGTGCATTGTGGGTAGTTTAGAAGTGATCCGTAAAAAAGTTTACAAATATGTAATAACCCCAAAACATAACTATGTTTGTACTTATAGGTAACCAGATCGTGTAAGTCACTACGTATTTGACCACACCGTGTTACATTGGCGAGTAAAAACTCATGCTACCTACCCTTTAAAGCTAGAATGGTGCTCCTAAATCACAATTTCAGGTCGCACAGCAAAAATATTTAGGCACATAGTCGAGTAAAATGGTCACACTGTAGAGCCCTGTATTTGTTTGAGGTGGCTGATGTAATCAGTAACGTTTTGCATTTGATTGGTCTGGAGTTTGGTACTGGGTCAAGTCGCCATGCCTTGTAGTGAGAGAAAAAAAAAAAATCTTGGTCGACCAAGAGTCGTCTGTTCCTTCGACTGGTCCAAAATTTTACTTGTATTTTTTGATATGTAGACACACCCTATGCGTTTTAATTAAATCAACTACACTACTGAGCTTGTCTGATGCTTTAAGCAGACTTAATTATTTAAATCAGACACAAAGGACTCAAGAGGGAGGCGTGTGGCTCAGTTGGTAGAGCATGGTGTTTGCAACGCTAGGGTTGTGTGTTCGATTCCCACGGGGGACCAGTACGGGGGAAAAAAATGTATGAAATGTATGCATTCACTACTGTAAGTCGCTCTGGATAAGAGAGTCTGCTAAATGACTAAAATGTAAATGTAAATCAAGATAGCTTAACCAGAAGAAAAAAACCTGTTCCCTAGCCACTTCCTCCAGCTGCTTCTGGCCTTCGCAGATTCTGTCATTAGGCTACTGAAGTGGCCGCTAATAGGCTACACTAGGGGTCGGCAACCTTTTCCATTTGGAATGGCAATTTTTCTTACCCAGGGATGCAAACTGGTGAGGGCCCAAAAGGTGACACTTTTTTTTGCACTGAAACATGCAAACAAATCACAGGTTTTAACTAATTAAACAAATAATATGATCTACATGATCAGTCTCTGTGTGTAACATAAAAAGTGGTTAATGTGAACCTAACTCGCAGCTTACATTTTTTTTTAACAAAAGCAAATGTTATTTGTTGCCTAGATTTTACGAAAAATGACACTCAAGTCTTGACAAAAAAACAAAAAACAGTACACTAATATTGCAGTTAGCCATGACAGCCTTTATAATAGAATGTTTGTGACCCCACACACCTAAATATCACATTTGGGAAAAAAACATCTTAAAAGCAGAAATAGAATGAAACAAACAGGCATTCCACTTTTGCTCTATTATAGTGGCAACTATAGACGTCGATCAAGTGCACAAGGCTACATGTATGCAAAAATAACTTTCACAGAGTACAAATGTAATAATCCCCCTCAAATCACAAAAAAGTGTTACTTTCAAGTTCAACACAACAAAAGCAATACCTTTGAGCTACACTGCAGGTTATTACATTGTACACTTTCTGCCTGTGGACATCTGTCTACAATGTGCCAGCAGAGCATGATACCCTTTGTTGGCATAATTGATCTCTTTCAGGCAGAGTACACACCTGGCATACCACTTTTTATCCACTATATTGAAAATGACCTCATTCTGAAAATTAACCACATACTGTAGAGGGAAAACATTAGTTCGTTAGCTAGTTAACATTTTACACCGTTTTTCCTAGCCACCGTGCTTCTACACCTGCATTGCTTGCTGTTTGGGGTTCTAGGCTGGGTTTCTGTACAGCACTTTGAGATATCAGCTGATGTAAGAAGGGCTATATAAATATATTTGATTTGATTGCCAGGGTCCAGGCAGTAAGCAACTAACGCGTTAAAACGTGAGGAACGGCAAGGAGTTGTATACCAGTTAACGTTAATACTATAGCAAATTGGTTAGGTTACTAACGTTAGCTCATCTGATATTGTAACGTTAGCCAGCTAGCTGTCGGACTTTATTAGCCAGCTAAATTTTACACAATAAACTTAATTACTTGATGTTGCTCAACATTTCTCTGGCTAGCTAACGGAGAATTTGGTCCAGCTTCTATAGCAAGATACTTAATGCTAACAATACTTGTTCCACCACACTTTCTCCCTCACCTCAAACTTTCCAAATACCAGTTGTTTTTCGGTTACAGCTCATGAAGTACGCTTCATCACCCCGTCTACTTGGTCAGGCTTCTCACCTACCTCTTCGTTATCGTTCGGCAAACTGATTTTACACCCGACTGCTGTCTTTCCAGAGCGCTCGCTGATTCTGTAATTAGCAAAGTGGTTGTCTCTTCTCTTCAGTCGCGCGCTGCATTCTGTTATATGAACGATTGGCTGAGCCTTAGATACAGACAGTATCGCTTACGCACGCGCATCACTCGTTCGCTTACGCACGCGCATCACTCGTTCGCTTACGCACGCGCATCACTCGTTCGCTTACGCACGCGCATCACTCGTTCGCTTACGCACGCGCATCACTCGTTCGCTTACGCACGCGCATCACTCGTTCGCTTACGCACGCGCATCACTCGTTCGCTTACGCACGCGCATCACTCGTTCGCTTACAGCCAGCAGTGATCCAAAGCCCCCCTCCCAAACGTTTCTCATCGGATCTACACAATGCACGTAGGTCACCAAATTTGGATTCAAAACGGCAAATTTCACCGAAAAGATGACTAGTTTGCATCCCTGCTTACCATTTCTATCGATCTGTGTGCCAGTTATGATTTTCATGTGAACATTTGTGGAACAGTTTCATTTATTTTATAATAAAGTCTTTGTATCTCAAAATCATTGTCATGTGATTAATACAAATTCTATCTAAAAGTAACTTATTGCCTATGAAAGATTGCCTATATAAAGCCAACAAATAAAAACAATGCAGCCTACAGGTAGAAAATATCCTGATAAAAATAAATCACATTGGCTAGGCATGGCCTGTCTACAAGGAACATGAAAAATTGTATTAACTATCAAATTGGTCCAGCCACAAGCTTGCACTAACAAACTTGCAGCATTGTATAGAATATTCTGGACCCTCAGAGTTTCCAGAGCCAGTGAGATCCAGACAGACACAGCTGTAGGCTATTAGCACAAGGGATAAGAAGTAAACAAGTACGCCCCTTATGACTTTCCACCAGATCAGAGCAGGACTTTCTTTTCCCCTTTCACCCCGAGGGGTTATCGAAAGGGAGAGAGCTGGAAAGGTTAAAATTGGCTACATTGAGGAACAATTGTCATTCTCAATGGATGTAAAAACAGACTTTGTTTACTTGCCGTTTGATGTGAAGATGAAATTACTTTGAGAAGCGCCACAGCTCATTAGTGGTGGTGAGTCAAGACACTCAGAAATACTATCAGATCCCCAAATGGGCACATCTATAAACATACATTTGCATACATAGGCCTACTTCTGCGCATAATCAGGTGTGTGTCCTTACTCAACATTGAGAGGAGCGCTCCAAAACAAAACAACTCAAACTGACAACTCGTAAATGGAATGAAATAAAACTTGTGTAGCCTAGGTTGTGTGCTCTGCAAACAACGTGTCCACTCTGAAAATGACAACTGTAAAAGACTAATAATAATAATAATAATAATAATAAATTGAATGCATTAACAGAAGTTCCGGTAACCAAACAAACATTGTAATAAGAAATTATGGGAATTAACGGTAACTGTACTACTGGTGAGCCAATCTTGTGGCCTACACAATGGATTAGTCCACTGAGACAGGTGTCAATCAAAACAATTATTTTAACAACTGCCAGATTAAGTGCTCTTTGAGGCCAGGAGCAGAGAGAGAAGCTAGAGGCAAAAGGCCGGGATTGTTCATGGGGAGCGAAGCTAGGGACAGAAGGTCAAGGTTGTTCATGAGGAGGGAAGCTAGTCACAGAAGGCTGAGGTTGTTCATGAGGAGGGAAGCTAGGGACAGAAGGTCGGGGTTGTTCATGAGGAGGGAAGCTATGGACAGAAGGTCGGGGTTGTTCATGGGGTGCGAAGCTAGGGACAGAAGGTCGGGGTTGTTCATGAGGAGGGAAGCTAGGGACAGAAGGTCGGGGTTGTTCATGAGGAGGGAAGCTAGGGACAGAAGGTCGGGGTTGTTCATGAGGAGGGAAGCTAGGGACAGAAGGTCGGGGTTGTTCATGAGGAGGGAAGCTATGGACAGAAGGTCGGGGTTGTTCATGGGGTGCGAAGCTAGGAACAGAAGGTCGGGGTTGTTCATGAGGAGGGAAGCTAGGGACAGAAGGTCGGGGTTGTTCATGAGGAGGGAAGCTAGGGACAGAAGGTCGGGGTTGTTCATGAGGATTGGGATCAGCAGGTGGAGCAGTAGATTATCTATTATGGAAGGTTGGTATGGTAACTCCGACCCTAGATCAGCCTCCTGCGGTGTGTTCTCAGCTCTAATGAAGCACCTCTCTCCTTCACTGTCACACTCCTCTCCCTCCCCCTGTCAGACACAATCACCTCCTCTCTTTCTCCCTCCCACACGCTCCCCCTCCCTTTCATTCCTGCTGTCAGTCTCCTGGCTTGCAGCCAGCTCATATCACTCAGTCACCACCAAGATAGATACACACTGACTACTCCAGCCAGTTGTTAAAGTGAACACCCCCCCACACACACGGAACACAACCTAGGCCCTATGAGAATCCAAGTGGGAGACATACTAAGAATTCCTCTCCTCTGCTCACTGACCAGCATAGTGGGAAAGAATGACTGACCAACTCTCTGAATAGACATTTCATTCAAAGACCTTTACAATGTAAACAAAATCTCCCATGAGGGGATACCAAAGATGATCAATTTTGATGTGAAAATGCATAACACATTCTGCATTCAATAACTAAATACAGCCAGTCAGCCTCAAGGCACTAATTAAGGCTAGTGCTGCACAATCCTCTGGTGCCAAGCATAATGCAGTTTATATTGATCCATGCCTTTCTCTAATGTTAAACATTCGTAACCACATTATTTACAAAATACACCATCTTAAAATAGTGCTGTTGATTGCACCAGTCTAGCCCTAGAGTTAAGCTACACAGTCGCTGTTGGGTTTAGAATTAGACAGCCATGTCAGTGATCGGAGCTTGTGTGATGGTATACCAAATGACAGTTGTCAGTCTTCGCCCACTGAAACCATGCATATCATACCCACTAGCCTCCTCCCTCAGAATAGAGTGCTCTGTGACTGGCAGCACTCAAACCATTACTAGAAGATTCCCTTAGGAAGTGAGCTATGGAGGGTAAAGTTGAGTTAGTGAGAAGGGAGAAACCCAGTGTTTGCATTCAATACAAGAAGGAAGAGACTCAGAGAGATCAGGGAAACGCCTCGATCCTATTCAAAACTGTGTGTGTGTGCACGCGTAAGCTTGCATCTGTGTGTGTGTGTCGGTCCGTTCATTCGTCCGTGTGGGTCTCCTACCCAGTACGTCCAGGGAGCTCTGGTGGTTGGAGATGATGACGTAGGGTCCCTCTGTCTGCAGATGTTCCAAGCCGCTCACGTCAAACCTCAGACCCAGGAAGTATTTCACGTGATGAACCAGAGCACGGATCACCCTGGAAACCAAGGAAGGAACAACAATAATAATCAATTCAATCTTTATTTGAAAACCATTTCAGTGTCAAACGGTGTGACTAGAAACAAAACATTAAACGGCAGTGTTTCAGAGCATCAGTTCTGCTCAGTCCATGTTCACCAGGTGAGCAGACTAACTACCTCCTAACCATAATGAGTAGGCTAGTTACACTACAAATACACATTTTGTGTATGTATTTGAACACCCCTTGAAATTAGTGGATTTGGCTATTTCAGCCACACCCGTTGCTGAATCGAGCACACAGCCAAGCAGTCTCCATAGGAAAACATTGGCAGTAGAATGGCCCATTCTGAAGAGTTCAGTGACTTTCAACGTGGCACCGTCATAGGATGCCACCTATCGAACAAGTCAGTTTGTAAAATGTCTGCATTGCTAGAGCTGCCCCGGTCAACTAAGTGCTGTTATTATGAAGTGGAAACATCTAGGAGCAACAACGGCTCAGCCGCAAGGTGGTAGGCCACACAAGCTCACAGAACAGGACCGCCGAGTGCACTCACTACAGACTGCCTCTGGAAGCATCGTCAGCACAAGAACTGTTCATTGGGAGCTTCATAATATGGATTTCCATGGCCAAACAGCCGTGGCACACAAGCCTAAGATCACCATGCGCAATGCCAAGCGTCGGCTGGAGTGGTGTAAAGCTCACCGCCATTAGACTCTGGAGCAGTGGAAACGCGTTCTCTGGAGTAATGAATCACGCTTCACCATCTGCCAGTCCGGTGGACAAATCTGGGTTTGGCGAATGCCAGGAGAACGCCATCTGCCCAAATGCATACTGCCAACTGTAGTTTGGTGGAGGAGGAATAATGGTCTGGGGCTGTTTTTCATGGTTCAGGCTAGGCCCCTTTGTTCCAGTGAAGGGAAATCTTAATGCTACAGCATACGATGACATTCTAGACGATTCTGTGCTTCCAACTTTGTGGCAACAATTTGGGGAAGGCCCTTTCCTGTTTCAGCATGACAATGTCCCCGTGCACAAAGCGAGGTCATTACAGAAACGGTTTGTTGAGATCGGTGTGGAAGAACTTGACTGGCCTGCACAGAGCCTTGACTTTAACCCCATCGAAAACCTTTGGGATGAAGTGGAACGCCGACTGCAAGCCAGGCCTAATCGCCCAACATCAGTGCCCGACCTCACTAACGCTCGTGGCTGAATGGAAGCAAGTCCCTGCAGCAATGTTCCAACATCTATTGGAAAGCCTTCCCAGAAGAATGGGGGCTGTTACAGCAGCAAAGGGGGGGGGGGGGACAAACTCCATATTAATGCCAAAGATTTCAGAATGAGATGTTCGATGAGTAAGTGTTCACATACTTGTACCATGTAGTGTATATTAAAAGTATAGTTCCTCACATTATGCTATTTGAAAAAACTATCCAACAATCTCCACATCGATAATTGCCAATCCTCAGTGTGAAAGAGCAGTGGAAGTTATAGGTCTACTGCTGCATTGACCTATGGACAATGAGTTCCATGTGCTCATTTCTTTAGCCGCCAATGGATCACGGTGTATCAATGTGTCCATATGGCAGAACCTGGTGATCTCGCATTAGTTGACTTATCAATTTAATTCAGATTTTTATGATTAACCACGTGAAAATGATTTTGAGAAACGAAAATGTTATTATTGAAATGAAACTGTTCGACGTAAATGCACATATGAAAATCCTAACCGGCACACAGAACGGTAGAAAATCGTAGGATAAATTGTAAGCTTCCCCAAACTTGAAACTCACTCACTGCCCATGAAGTCTTTATGAAATCATTGCCTCCATAGTCAGAATCTGCCTATAGGCTACTTTGAAGCAAGGCATGCCTCATAATATGAAATAAAACATTCAGGTTTTAAACAATTAAGTATGCTTTTCGAAAAGCATACTTCCTCCAGCTCACATTGTAAAGTGGTGGGTGACGTACTGATAAAAGCACATGCTTTCCTCCAGTAGCACCCAGCTGAGGAGTTGCAGGAGAAATCTCCCTCAAAATAGGCTCTGATTTGTATGCTGTGCGCGTGTGATGGTTGTGATGGAGAAATAAGATACATGATGAGTAACGAAAATACACACAGGCCAATTTAATTCCACTAAATTAACCTTTAGACCAATAAGCATGACGATCAAATGTATTTATATTGAGTGGCATTTCCATCTATTAATAAAAAGCATTATTTTGAAATGGTCTTTTTTTTTCACCTAGTCATTAAGGCCAGCAAAATTTTTATTTCAAATCGCCTTCTCATTTTATTACATTTTTCAGCCAAAAGCCGGCGATTACCAGCTAATGGAAACCCTGACCATCACATACAACTGCATGGTTAGACTCACCATCACATACAACTGCATGGTTAGACTCACCATCACATACAACAGCATGGTTAGACTCACCATCACATACAACAGCATGGTTAGACTCACCATCACATACAACAGCATGGTTAGACTCACCATCACATACAACAGCATGGTTAGACTCACCATCACATACAACAGCATGGTTAGACTCACCATCACATACAACAGCATGGTTAGACTCACCATCACATACAACAGCATGGTTAGACTCACCATCACATACAACAGCATGGTTAGACTCACCATCACATACAACAGCATGGTTAGACTCACCATCACATACAACAGCATGGTTAGACTCGTCTGCTGTTCTTACAACCATAATAAGTGGAAAGAAATGGTTCTGTTAGAGTTGGGGTCAGTTATAAAATAGCCTTCCCTACATAACATATGAATAATGATAGCCTGTACTACACCATAGGCAATGGTATTTAATCAGAAACACAATGTTGTCTACTTCTACCCTAATACAATTTAGTTTCACACAAAGTAGACTGGCCTGAGATGTCTGTTTTTCTCATTACTGACTATGCATCTTAGTTTAAGGTAGGCTGAGGCTCTCTGTAAGGAAAGCAATAACAATCATGCTGAAGAGAGGAGGGCAAGGCAGGCATAGCATAAACTCCCAGATCTGTCCGGGACACAAGGCTAGCAGCGCATGCTCTCTAACAGATGGCCTTCATTACTGGAAGACTACAGCCTCTGTCCCTAAAGGATGAAGAAGTGTGTGGTTCTGTTTACTCCAGTCTAGCATTCAACATACTGTCCACTTTACTCTCCACTGGCCCCTCCCTGTGTGGGTTTAGAATACGACCAACACCGCTCAAGACACAAGAATGAATGTGTAGAGTGCAATGAGTGCAAACTAGAGACTGGATCTGCATGTCAAAATATGATCTTTAAACCCGAATAAAAACACTATCTCCTCACTATCACAACGATAAAACCGTCCAATCTTGTGCAAAAGCATGCGTGATTGTGCAAGGCCTCGATCGACAGGCAAGCTGCTACTCTTATTCGACTACAGCAGTTGTAAAGAGGAAGAAAATTGCCTTAAATTCAGTTGCAGTCGCAATGTCAACAACTGACATATCACAACGGTTATCCTCTAATGATCCCGTTTAGGTTGTCAGCTTCCTCCTGTCATTGCATGACTGCTCTCTAAAAGACTCATTTTAACCCTTGTTTTGAACAATTTCAAAACCAGCAAAGCCAACAGTATCTTCGACAAAAGTCTTTACTGTTTAAGTGTTTCACAAAGTGTTTAAATTAAATATTAATTGAGCAAGGTCAGGGTGACCTCAAATCTATCCCAATGCATTGTTCCAGTTTCAACAGATAAACGTGCCAAAGTTCCATTCTAAGCAGTCCGAGAGACAGTTGACATAACCCAGAGAAAAGAGTTGACAACACACTGCAATACACTACATAGCACATCATGGTTCACTAGCACACTGACAGGTCTGTAGTACCGTTGACATCTAGAAGCCATTCCCCTTGAGCAGTGTCTAAATCTCATCTGTTTCCATCCCAAAACTCCTATGTGACGATTCAGGTTGGAATCTTGCAGCAACATTCCTACAGGGATGTAGACAGTGCCATCCCTGTCCTGGCTGAGAATAAAATGACTCTACAAAAACAGTCTCTCATTCTAGACTAATTGCTAGAAATGCCTTTTGCCATGTGATAATGCTCAACACACCGACACTAGTTTGGCAGGAAAACATGGCCAACCTATAGGCTTTCAAAGACACTAAGCATTGAGTGGGTGTTTGACCTGGGGCTGTAAACCAGGGTCATTCACACAGAGTGAACCTGGTTCAGGAGTCCCAGTTCCCACTAGCAATTTGAGGGTAGATGACCGTGACAGGCTGTGTCATCCTTCGTGTTGAATCAGTCAACTCTTTCTAATACGGCCTGCCCCCTCTCAGTCTGTGTCACTGTGTATCTGGATCTCCATCTTCCACTTCTTCCCACACGCTCCCTCACACACTCAATCTCTCTGTCTCTCACACGCATGCAAACACACACACTTGTTGGCGACTGTGAAAAGGCTCCAGCTGCAAGAAAACCTTTGGGTTAAGAGAGAATACTGCCAGGTGCAACATGACACCACAGCCAATACTTCTGGTCTGCACACCTGGCTGTGAAACAGTTCTGTTATTCCAAGACCACTGAACCAAGTCAGTCTGCCAGTTGTGTGATCACTAACATAAAGGACAACAGGCAGCACAAAGCTGAGGAAGCCATACACTGATTTCTAGGGGACCTTTCGGAAGAGAGAAGTTACAACCAGTCGGAAACACGAATATGAATGGGAGGGACAATCTGACCCCTACTCCTCTCTTATTGTGTCCAACCGGCCATGTCTCACTAGCCACAGTAAAATATGTCCCAATCCTCCTGGCCTGCAGACCAGTTGACTGACAGTCCCTGTGCCCAAGAATGCAAAGGTAACCTGTCTAAATGACTATGGCCCCTTAACACTCACATCTGTAGCCATGAAATGGTTTTGAAAAGCTGCTCATGGCTCACATCAACACTATCATTCTAGACCCACTCCAACTCACATACCGCCCCAACGGATCCACAGATTACGCAATCTCTATTGCACGCCACACTGCCCTTTCCCACTTAGATATAAATAACACCTATGTGAGAATGCTGTTAATTTACTACAGCTCAGTGCCCTCCAAGCTCATCACTAAGCTAAGGACCCTGGGATTAAACACTTCCCTCTCCAACTGGATCCTGGTCTTCCTGACAGGACACCCCCAGGTGGTGAGGGTAGGCAACAACACATCCGCCATGCTGACCCTCAACACGGGCGCTCCTCAGGGGTGCGTGCTTAATCCCCTCTTGTACTCCCTGTTCACCCACGACGGTGGTAGGCCTGATCACTGACAACGATAAGAGTCTATAGGGAGAAGGTCAGAGACCTGGCAGTGTGGTGCCAGGACAACAACCTCTCCCTCAACATCAGCAAGACAAAGGAGCCGATCGTGGACTACAGGAAATGGAGGGCCAAGTACGCCCTCATTCACGTCGACGGGGCTGTAGTGGAGCGGTTCGAGAGCTTCAAGTTCCTCGTTGTCCACATCACTAAGGATCTATCATGGTCCAAACACACCAACACATTCATGAAGAGGGCACGACAACGCCTCTTCACCCTTAGGAGGCTGAAAAGATTTTGCATGGTCCCTCATATCGTCAAAAAGTTCTACAGCTGCTTCAATGACAGCATGTTGACTGGCTGCATCTCCGCTTAGTATCACAACTGCATGGCATCTGACTGCAAGGCGCTACAGAGGGTAGTGCGGACGAGCCAGTACATCCCTGAGCCAAGTTCCCTGCCATCCTGGACCTCTATACCAGGCAGTGTCAGAGAAAGGCCCTAAAAATTGACAAAGACTCCAGCCACCCTAGTCATACATTGCTGTCTCTGCTACTGTATGGCAAGTGGTACCAATGCTCCAAGTCTGGAGCCAACAGGATCCTAAACAGCTTCTACCCCCAAGCTATTAGACTGCTAAATAGTTAGTTAAGTAGTTAACCAAATAGCTACCCGACTATCTGCATAGACCCTTGTTCCACTTACACTGCTGCTACTGGTTACTGTCACTTTATTCCTAGTTATATGTACATACAGGATCTACCTCAAATACCTCGTACCACTGCACATCGATATAACACCTGGTACCCCTTGTAAGTTAACGTAACTCATTGAGTACTTTTACATGCACAGTAATAATTCGATATTAATAACCCCTTGAAATCTACGTGCACGCCCCGCGAAAATCTAATCTGCATAATAATAATAAAAATCCATCAGTTTAAGCTAGATAGGGCCGGACGATATGGCCAAAATATATCACTGTATTTAAAAGACACTTTTTAACAGTAACTGTATTTTAGGTTTTAGAATACAAATTCTCTTTAGGTGTAGTGCGTGACCCTTTGGTGGCAACACATACATTCTAAGTTATTTCAATGGATATTTCTCCATTCTGACTGCTATTCAATTCAACTTCATACATTTTCATTTGCATTTCCACACTGCCACGTAGGGCTGGACAATATTGAACCAAATGTTGCAATTGCGATTTGAATTGCGATTTACACCTTACAGATATGTAAAACTCAACAATTTCTAAGATTTTACTGAGTTACTTCATATAAGGATATAAGTCAATTGAAGACGTTTGAGGAACTGATTTGACGAACTGAAATAAATGTGTAAAGATGTCTAAATGTCTGTTTTTGCTTTGTCATTATGGGGTATTGTTTGTAGATTTATGAGGGGGGAAAAAACGATTTAATGTATTTTTGTAATGTAACAACATTTTGAAAAAGTCAAGGGGTCTGAATACATTCGGAATGCACTGTGTCCAATGACATTAAACCAACTGATAAAATAAAACATCATCTTGCCTTGGTCCTGTTTAGACTTGAGACACAAAATCGATGACAATGCATGGATTAAAGTGGCATTTTTTTGCAGTTGTTGGTTTACATCTGTGCAAAGAAAAAAAACACGCCTGTTGGATACATGTTTCGATCTGGTTTCCATCCACGAAAATGTCGGGCCCTGAGGCCATGTCTGAATGCCATATGTAACGACAACGTTAGCAAGCTACCTAGCATTAGCCGCATGATACCGTACAGAAAGTCCACACATCTGGCAATGCATTGGAGCTAGCTCGCTAGCCTTCTTACCAACCGCTGGATAGCCATCTCGCAGTCCGTTACAAAATGCAACAACGAATAGGTGAAAATATCTGCAAATAGCTTTTCTGAAAGTAGAAACAAATAGTGATGCTATGGTTGCATTATTTCAGTCTTTGGCAAGCTATCTAGCTACTGTAGCCATCTTCCATTACCATGAGCAAACGTTAGCTAGCAATGCACGGCTCGCGTTGTTGTACAACCTGGAACTTACCTCATGTTTTCGATGTCTCTGCCGCCGCTTTTCAGAATACTAAGCGGAATCGCAATCGCAGCCAAAATCATCATATAGGCCACGTAGAAACACTTTTTAAAATAAAAAACAAAAGTGCTGCTGGTCCATAGCAGGAGTGGGACCAGCAGCAGTAGGAACACCAAGAGCGCATCCATACTGATTCCTCCACTGATACTGCCAGCAAGAGTCTCTGATGGTGCTAGTTAGTGTTGTGCAAGCATTAGCAGCACTGTGTGGCACCGACTGACATTACAACTGCCAAAAGGCAACACAAAACTTGTGCAACTTCGGTGGTGCACGACTCGTTCTCTAGATGAATATAACTCGTGGACAACACTGTTCAGTCAACGATTGTGAAAAGCAGCCTCATGTAGAGGTTCCGAAGGTAAATTGACATGGAATTCGATGTTTATTCTGTTTCCGGTTGCACCTTATATGGTTCCTCGGTCACCGCTCTCAGATCACATTCAGTGATGACAGCCCAGCCCAAAGCAAATACTGTAGTAACGGTTTCCAGAAGTAGGGAATGTAGAAGAGCAAGCTTTGTGCTGTGACTAATCTTTTCTAGTAAATAAGTTGTACAATATTTTTTTTAAATAACATTAGGGTTTCATTAGCAGGCTGCAGTTATGCATCCAGCTAATGACTTAGGCTGCTGATCTCATTGAAAAATGCATTATGTTGCTGTTGATGCCTGGGGCCAAACTCAGGTCAAAACTTGTGTTATTTGTCATCCTCTTAAAATCTTCATAAAATATTTGTTGGGCTGAGCAGCATCTTATTCTCTCTCTCTTTCTCTCTCTCGCTCTCTGCATGTGTGTGTAACTATTTAAAGGAAGAAATACAGTGCCAGTTAAAGTTTGGACATACCTACTCATTCCAGGGTTTTTCTTTATTTTTACTATTTTCTACATTGTAGAATAATTGCAAATACATCAATGCTATGAAATAACACATATGGAATCATGTGGTAACCAAAAAAGTGTTAAACAAATCAAATAATATTTTATATTTGAGATTCTTCGAAGTTGCCACCCTTTGCCTTGATGACAGCTGTGCTGGTGTGCCTTGTTAAAAGTTAATTTGTGGAATTTCTTTCCTTCATAATGCGTTTGAGCCCATCAGTTGTGTTGTGACAAGGTAGGGGTGGTATACAAGTCCATATTATGGCAAGAACAGCTTAAATATGCAAAGAGAAACAACAGTCCATCATTTCTGTAAGACATGAAGGTCAGTCAATCCGGAAAATTTCAAGAGTTTCTTCAAGTGCAGTCGCAAAAAACATCAAGTGCTATGATGAAACTGGCTCTCATGAGGACCGCCACAGGAAAGGAAGACCCAGAGTTGCCTCTGCTGCAGAGGATAAGATCATTAGAGTTATCAGCCTCAGAAATTGCAGCCCAAATATATGCTTCACAGAGTTCAAGTAACAGACACATCTCAACATCAAATGTTCAGAGGAGACTGTGTGAATCAGGCCTTCATGGTTGAATTGCTGCAAAGAAACCACTACTATAGGACACCAATAAGAAGAATGATCTGGCCTCCACAATCACCAGACCTCAACCCAATTGAGATGGTTTGAGATGAGTTGGACCGCAGAGTGAAAGAAAAAAGAAGCCAACAAGTGCTCACCATATGTGGAAACTCCTTCAAGACTGATGGAAAAGCATTCCAGGTGAAGCTGGTTGTGAGAATGTCAAGATTGTGCAAAGCTGTCAAGGCAAAGGGTGGCTAAATACATTTTGATTTGTCTAGCACTTTTTTGGTTACTACATGATTCCTTATGTGTTATTTCATAGCATTGATGTCTTCACTATTATTCTACAATGTAGAAAATAGTAAAAAATTAAGAAAAACGCTTGAATGAGTAGGTGTTTCCAAACTTTTGACTGGTACTGTATATACAATATCTTTGTTGTTCTGTCCTTTTAAACATGTCTGAAATAGGATAATGTATTAAACATATGACACAGAAAACACAGACTTTGATTAGCATCTGAACCAGGATGACTCATGTTTGACTCACACACACCGTGGGACTGAGGATGCTCTGAAATACATGTTGGTGGACTCCATGCCAGAAGTACTCAATACACTCAACGAGATGGATCTCATGGTTTGAGGTCTTCAAAAGAAAAAGCAGGAAGATGAGCGGAAAAGCCAAACATGTGTGTATGCAACAAAACCCTTTTCAGCTATGGTCCAAGCGTAACCAGATTTCAGCATTTCTGACAGTGAAGAGACATTTACACGTTTATCCCTCTTATAGATCAAGATGTTAAGGCGTCAATATGCCAGATTAAGACTCCAGATAAAACAGGATTAGTTGTGATAATCCAGGAGCGTAATCTAGCCCTGCCTGGTGCCTCAGGCTTTAGACCGTGTATCTTCTGTTTGTTAACTAGTGACGCTTTGGACCATGGCCAGATAATTAATCACTTAATGACTGCAGTGATTCTTACTATACCACTATTAGTGTTGTAGTCAGTCAAAAGCTGTAACCCTGCAGCTTCAGGAGTAGACAAAACAGCATTGAAAAACACCATTGAATCATTATGATTGTCATTCACTGTCATTATTTACAAAGTCAACATTGTTTTATGTTTTTTATCAAATCAGTAGTTGCTGTAATCTGATTGTAAATAGTTGCAGTAATCTGATTGGAAGAAGCCTCAGAAAGTTATTGGATGATTTATATTTAGGGCTACTCCATCATAGAAAATAGTTTATGCTTGCTTTGCTTGCTGTTTGGGGTTTTAGGCTGGGTTTCTGTACAGCACTTTGAGAATATCAGCTGATGTACGAAGGGCTATATAAAAATAAATTTGATTTGATTTGATTTATATGTTTTGGACAAGAGCCCAAGGATTTCCGTAGAAAATTACAGTGTTTTTTATTGCTTATGTATCAATACATGTTTTATTGTTCATGTTGAACTGAGTTGTTTTTTTTCCCCAGCTTCTTCTCCTCATGTAAGATCAACCCGGTACCTAGCAGATAATTCTTATTGTGGAGTTGAGAATTCTCAGCATGTACCCTATTTTTGTCAATCATTTAAGGTGCTCTGTCTCCACCTACTGGAGATCAGATGAACTGCAACCCATTTAAGTCTTCAGCTCAGTTACAAGAACGAAATGTGACTCATTACACTGGTGTGACTCGAATAGCGTAAATCCTTTTTTGTCCCACTGTGGATGTCTGTTTATTACAGTAATGTCTGTTTCCCTGAATAATCTACAGTTATCATTGGATCTTATTTTGTTTTTGTTTTACCTTTATTTAACTAGGCAAATCGGTTAAGAACACATTTCTATTTACAATGATGGCCTACCCCGGCCAAACTCCCCTAACCCGGACAACGCTGGGCCAATTGTGCGCCGCACTTATCACCCTCTCACTTCACAATAATCAAACCAGAGAGCAACTGTAGCCTACATGTATAGGAGTGTCACCTAATGCTGTCAGTATGCTCAAGGAAGCAGGAGGGTTGAAGTCAGGCGCAGGAGACACAAGTCCGTGAACACACTTTTAATAAATAATCCACACTTGCCAAAAACAGGTAGGGTAGGGCAGGGCAAAGTAAAACAAATACCCATAAACAGCCCGAACTCAGCGTAGGGACGCAGCCCAAAACACGCTGCCACAAAACCCACAGGCAGAGGGAAAAAACACCTGTTCCCCAGACGTACATCCTGACGAAAATAATCACGCACAAAAACAAATCTACACAGAAAGACTAAATAACCCCCCCCCCCCCACTAATGAACTAATACTAAACAGGGGCAAACCTAAACTAGACCTGACCAACAGAAAATAAACAGAGGATTGGTGGCAGCTAGTAGGCCGGCGACGATGACCGCCGAGCGCCGCCCGGGCGAGGAGGGGCGCCACCTTCCGTCGATGTTGTGACAGTACCCCCCCCTTGACGCGCGGCTCCCACAGCGTGCCGATGCCAGCTTCGAGGACGCCCCGGAGGATGAGGTGCAGGGCGATCCGGATGGAGGCTGTGGAACTCCCGTATCAGCGATGGGTCCAAAATGTCCCCCACCGGTACCCAGCACCTCTCCTCCGGACTGTACCCCTCCCAGTCCACGAGGTACTGCAGGCCCCTTACCCGGCGCCTGGAGTCCAAGATGGACCAGACTGTGTACGCCGGGGGCCCCCCCCCGATGTCCAGGGGGGGCGGAGGGACCTCCTGTACCTCAGCGTCCTGCAGCGGACCAGCTACCACCAGCCTGAGGAGAGACACATGAAACGAGGGGTTAATACGATAATAAGAGGGGAGCTGTAACCTGTAACACACCTCGTTTATTCTCCTCAGGACTTTAAATGGCCCCACAAACCGCGGACCCAGTTTCCGGCAGGGCAGGCGGAGGGGCAGGTTCCGGGTTGAGAGCCAGACTCTCTCCCCCGGGGTAAACACGGGGGTCTCACTGCGGCGACGGTCTGCGCTCTCCTTCTGTCGTCCCCTGGCCCGTTCAAGGGATTCCTGAACGGCGTTCCAGGTCTCCCTAGAGCGCTGGACCCAGTCCTCTACTGCAGGGGCCTCCGTCTGGCTCTGATGCCAGGGCACCAGGACCGGCTGGTAACCCAACACACACTGAAAAGGCAATAGGTTGACAGAGGAGTGGCGGAGAGAGTTCTGGGCCATCTCGGCCCATGGCACGAACCTTGCCCACTCCACTGGCCGGTCCCGGCAGTAGGACCGCAGAAACCTGCCCACATCCTGATTAATCCTCTCTACCTGCCCATTACTCTCGGGGTGAAAACCTGAGGTCAAACTGACCGAAACCCCCAGTCGCTCCATAAACGCCCGCCACACCCGGGACGTGAACTGGGGACCTCTATCAGAGACGATGTCCTAAGGCACCCAGTAGTGCCGGAAGACGTGGGTGAATAGAGCCTCCGCGGTCTGCAGGGCCGTAGGAAGACCGGGTAAAGGGAGCAGACGGCAGGACTTAGAGAACCGATCCACAACGACCAGGATCGTGGTGTTCCCCTGAGACAGCGGGAGGTCGGTGAGGAAATCCACCGACAGGTGGGACCATGGTCACTGTGGAACGGGGAGGGGCTGTAATTTCCCTCTAGGCAGGTGCCTAGGAGCCTTACACTGGGCGCACACCGAACAAGAGGAGACATAGCGCCTCACATCCTTCACCAAGGTGGGCCACCAGTATTTCCCACTAAGACCCGCACCGTCCGCTCAATCCCTGGGTGACCCGAGGAGGGTAGCGTGTGCACCCACCGGATCAACCAATCGCGGACACAGAGCGGGATGTACTTACGACCCACGGGACCTTGAGGGGGAGTAGGTTCCGCCTGTAACGCCCGCTCAATGTCCGCATCCACCTCCCAGACCACCGGTGCCACCAGGCAGGAGGCTGGAAGTATGGGTGTGGGATCGGTGGACCGTTCCTCAGTGTCATGGAGACGAGACAGTGCATCAGCCTTAGTGTTCCGGGAACCTGGGATGTACAAGATCGTAAACTGAAATCTCGTAAAGAACATCGCCCAGCTTTCTTGACGAGGATTCAGTCTCCTCGCCGCCCGGATGTACTCCAGATTACGGTGGTCGGTCCAGATGAGAAAAGGGTGTCGCGCCTCCTCAAGCCAATGTCTCCACACCTTCAGGGCTCTTACCACAGCCAGCAACTCCCTGTCCCCCACATCATAGTTACGCTCCGCCGGACTCAGCTTCTTAGAGAAGAAAGCACAGGGGCGAAGCTTCGGGGGCGCGCCCGAGCGCTGTGATAGCACGGCTCCCACCCCAGCCTCGGACGCGTCCACCTCCACTATGAATGGCAAAGAGGGATCCGGATGCGCCAGCACTGGAGCATCGGTAAACAGAGCCTTCAGCTGACTAAAAGCCCCATCCGCCTCCGCCGACCACCGCAACCGCACCGGGCCCCCCTTCATCAGTGAGGTAATGGGAGCCGCCACCTGCCCAAAGCCCCGGATAAACCTCCCCGGATAAACCTAGTAATTGGCAAACCCCAAGAACTGCTGCACCTCCTTCACCGTGGTGGGAGTTGGCCAATTACGCACGGCCGAAATGCGGTCACATTCCATCACCACCCCGGATGTGGAAATGCGATACCCTAGGAAAGAGACGGCTTGTTTGGAGAATTCGCATTTCTCAGCCTTGACGTATAGGTCATGCTCCAACAGTCGCCCAAGCACTTTACGCACCAGAGAAACATGCGCGGCGCGTGTGGTGGAGTAGATCAGAATGTCGTCGATGTACACCACGACACCCTGACCTAGCAGGTCCCAGAGAATCTCGTCCACAAAGGATTGGAAGACGGCGGGAGCATTTTCTAACCCATACGGCATGACGAGGTACTCATAATGGCCAGATGTGGTACTAAATGCATTTTTCCACTCGTCCCCCTCTCGGATACGCACCAAATTGTACGCGCTCCTGAGATCCAGTTTCGTGAAGAAGCGCGCCCCATGAAATGACTCCACCGCCGGGGCGATGAGAGGTAGCGGGTAACTGAACCCCACCGTGATGGAATTTAGACCTCTATAGTCAATGCACGGGCACAACCCCCCCCCCCCACCTTCTTCTTCACAAAAAAGAAGCTCGAGGAGACGGGTGATTTGGATGGCTGAATGTATCCCTGCCTCAAGGACTCAGTGACGTATGTCTCCATAGCCACTGTCTCCTCCTAAGACAGGGGATACACGTGACTCCGGGGAAGTGCAGCATTCACCTGGAGGTTTATCGCACAGTCTCCTCGTCGATGAGGTGGTAATTGAGTCGCCTTCGTTTTACTGAAGGCGATAGCCAAATCGGCATACTCTGAGGGAATGTGCATGGTAGAGACTTGGTCTGGACTCTCCACTGTAGTCGCACTGATGGAAACCCCTATGCATCTGCCCGAGCACTCCTTCGACCACTCCTTAAGAGCCCTCTGTCTCCACGAAATCTTAGGGTTGTGAGTGGCTAGCCAGGGGATCCCTAGCACCACCGGAAATGCCGAGGAATCAATGAGAAAGAGACGGATACTCTCCTCATGACCCCCCCGCATTACCATGACCAGTGGCACAGTGACCTCCCTGACCAGCCCTGATCCTAGTGGTCGACTGTCTAAGGCGTGCACGGGGAAGGGTTGGTCTAACTGAACCAGGGGAATCCCTAACTTACTGGCGACCCCATGGTCCATAAAACTCCCCGCCGCGCCTGAATCGACTAGCTCCTTAAGCCGGGAGTGAGGGGAAAATTCAGGGAAGGAAACTAACACATACATATGACTGACAGGGGGCTCTGGGTGAGGCTGGTGCTGACTCACCTGAGATGTCGAAGGAGTGCTCTGCCTGCCCTCTGGACTCCCGGGCGAGCTCCTCCAGCACCGGTCGGCAGTGTGCCCTCTGCAACCACAGTGGGTGCAGGAGAGGGCTCCCCCTCCAGTCTTCCTGGCTGCAGACGCCCCTATCTCCATAGGCGTGGGAGCAGGAGCGCTGGGAGGTGGAATGAACAGGGCCTGGTTCGGACGCCCGCGGGCGGCCAGCAGGTTGTCCAGTTGGATGGACAGATCAATCAGCTGGTCCAGGGTGATGGTGGTGTCCCGACAAGCTAACTCCCGGCGGACGTACTCCCTCAGACTACAACGGTAGTGATCTATCAGGGCCCTCTCATTCCACCCCGCTCCAGCCACCAAGGTCCGGAACTCTAAGGCAAAGTCCTGCGCGCTCCTCGTCTACTGTCACAAGTGAAACAATCGCTCACCCGTAGCTTTACCCTCCGGGGGATGGTCGAACACTGCACGGAAACGGCGGGTGAACTCCGGGGAGTGGTCCCTGGCTGAGTCCGGACTGTCCCAAACGGCGTTGGCCCATGCCAGGGCTCTACCCGTGAGACACGAGACGAGGACGCTGACACTCTCCTCTCCCAAGGGAGGGGGACGGACGGTCGCCAGGTATACCGTGCGGACCTCTGAGACTATCACAGAGCAGGTGCATTTATACGGAGACTTGATTACACACAGGTGGATTCTATTTATCATCATTAGTCATTTAGGTCAACATTGGATCATTCAGAGATCCTCACTAAACTTCTGGAGAGAGTTTGCTGCACTGAAAGTAAAGGGGCTGAATAATTTTGCACGCCCAATTTTTCAGTTTTTTATTTGTTAAAAAAGTTTGAAATATCCAATACATTTCGTTCCACTTCATGATTGTGTCCCACTTGTTGTTGATTCTTCACAAAAAATTACAGTTTTATATCTTTATGTTTGAAGCCTGAAATGTGGCAAAAGGTCGAAAAGTTCAAGGGGGCCGAATACTTTCGCAAGGCACTGTAACTCCAGCTGGAGTAGGAAGCCCTTACACCCAGCGGCCGTCCCATCGTACTCCCTCGGTGGCGCGAATTTAACCGCACTGGTACTGGGTGCTGTCGGCGCTGGTGGAGGTGCAGGCTGTTGAGCAGCCACGTTAGATGGGGTGGGAGCGCTTCTGTCCAAGCTCTCCTGGCGCGCCAACACCTAGTCCATGGCGTTGCCCAGACGATGGAGGATGGCGGAGTGTTGGGCAACCCTCTCCTCCATGGACGGAGTTGGCGCTGAGGCTCCTGCTGACTCCATCAGTTGGTGCGTGATTCTGTCAGTATGCTCAAGGAAGCAGGAGGGTTGAAGTCAGGCGCAGGAGACACAAGTCCGTGAACACATTTTTAATAAATAATCCACACTTGCCAAAAACAGGTAGGGTAGGGCAGGGCAAAGTAAAACAAATACCCATAAACAGCCCGAACACAGCGTAGGGACGCAGCCCAAAACACGCTGCCACAAAACCCACAGGCAGAGGGAAAAAACACCTGTTCCCCAGATGTACAGCCTGACGAAAATAATCACGCACAAAAACAAATCTACACAGAAAGACTAAATAACCCCCCCCCACTAATGAACTAATACTAAACAGGTGCAAACCTAAACTAGACCTGACCAACAGAAAATAAACAGAGGATCGGTGGCAGCTAGTAGGCCAGCGACGACGACCGCCGAGCGCCACCCGGGCGAGGAGGGGCGCCACCTTCCTTCGATGTTGTGACAAATGCCTGACATTTACATGACAGAGACTATAGTGAAAGAGAAGGAAAGGGGATACCTAGCCAGTTGTAGAACTGAATGCATTCAACTAAAATGTGTCTTCCGCATTTAACCCAAACCCTCTGAATCAGAGAGATGTGGGGGGCTGCTTTAATCAACATTCACGTGCAGGGGTCTGCCTTAATCAACATCTTCGTCAGCTCAGGGATTTGATCAAGTAACCTTTCGGTTACTATACCAACGCACCTAGCCGCCAGGCTACCTGAGAAATGGGCAGTATCTAGTAGCCTCTCAGGTATTACCATGTGTCACCCTAGAGATCCTTAGTCATACAACTATAGTAGCTAAGGGAACAATGTAACTACACTGCATTGTCACTTAAAATGTACTGTATCTGTGATCTAAATTGATAGTTGGGTCATTTTTTATTTAGCCTTTATTTAACTAGGCAAGTCAGTTAAGAACAAATTCTTATTTACAATGACGGCCTACCCCGGCCAAACCCGGACAAATTGTGCGCCACCCTATGGGACTCCCAATCACGGCTGGATGTGACACAGCCTGGATTCAAACCAGGGAATGTAGTGACACCTCTTGCACTGAGATGCAGTGCCTTAGACCGCTGCGCCACTCAGGAGCCTCGGGAGTCATGGGGTGGGGGCTTTCCGATGAATTGCATCTGGGGTTGTCGGACCGAATCGGTCTTATTTAAAAGGACCTTATCACTGTCTCTCTCACAGTACACAACCATGCACTGACTCGCACAACAATCCTTTTAAAAGACACAATTTTACCATTCACCCTGTTTCCACAAGTTACAGTTGTAATATTTCCTGTCAGTGACAAGGCAAGTAAACGTACATAACTAAAACCACTTGAGTGAGTGAGTGAGTGGTGTTGTATTGTGCTTCTGTGTGTTTGACTTACAGGAGCCCTCGGACTAACAAGCCATCCTTCACCGATGTGACTCAGGTGTTTGGGCCTGTCAGAAAGAATGATGACTCGACCCTAGTTTGAAAATGATTTATTCACCAATCCTGCATCCTCTAGAATAGTAGTAGAAGTTAATTTACTTGCTTACATGCCTTCAGAATGAGGTTCTTATTCTCAACAGCCCCTTTACCCCACTTTGCCTTCTCATTATCGAAACAGATAAATAGCAAAAATTTGAAAAAAGTCTGATTGAATTTTATGATTTTATAATTTAATTTTAAATATTTTTACTTTCAGTTTTGTTTAACTCAGTCCTTTTCATTGAGGGAGCAAAGTAAAAAAAATGATACATTTATTTGTTCATTACTTTTTGGGAAATTGTGGTAAAATGCATAATATCTGATCAAAAAACATAAAAATAATGATGAAACAGATAATTGAAGATCCTAATCTCAGTGATCCAAGAGGATATTTTGTGAAAAATGACAGTTGAAAAATGTTTGGTTAAATGAGAATGACCCATATCTTCTTTCACTGCCAGCCGTCATAGGGTATAAAAGCCCACAACTGTCTGGCCCTAGTGTTTATTTACAGCGAGTGCATCAGGCTGTGGTGGTGCGTGCAGTTAGACACACAATGGAGCATTAGGACATATCTCAATTATACATGAAGACAGTGGGCCATTAGGACACATCTCAATTATACATGAAGACAGTGGGTGATTAGGACACATCTCAATTATACATGAAGACAGTGTGCCATTATCACATCTCAATTATACATGAAGACAGTGGGCCATTGGCCATTAGGACACATTTCAATTATAAACGAAGACAGTGGACCATTGGCCATTTGGACACATCTCAATTTTACATGAAGACAGTGGGCCATTGGCCATTAGGACACATTTAAATTATAAACGAAGACAGTGGACCATTGGCCATTTGGACACATCTCAATTTTACATGAAGACAGTCGACCATGGGTTATTAGGACACATCTCAATCAACCTGTCTGGGCTAGGGGGCAGTATTTTCACGGCCGGATGAAAAACGTACCCAATTTAAACAGGTTACTACTCTGGCCCAGAAACTAGAATATGCATATTATTAGTATATTTGGATAGAAAACACTCTGAAGTTCCTAAAACTGTTTGAATGGTGTCTGTGAGTATAACAGAACTCATATGGCAGGCAAAAACCTAAGAAAAATCCAAGCAGGAAGTGAAAAGTCTGAGAATAGTAGTTCTTCTTTTGATTCTCTATCGAAGCTACAGTGTCTGTGGGGTGACGTTGCACTTCCTAAGGCTTCCATTGGCTGTCTAAAGCCTTCAGAAATACCATGCTAATACACTACCAAGCAATGCAAAAAGATGTGGAATTAACCCCATAACAGGTGTGTGTCTTTTTGGATGAAGAATTGATCAAGAATAACAATAGGCTTGATCAAATCCTCTTCCCTATTACGGCATCATATAATGCACAGTCATATGCAAATCCATAAAACTCCGTCAATAAAAACATTGAAAACCTTAACATGACTTCTTGCAATGTCATTATTTTCCTCACCATCCATCAATGGTTGAATTGTGTTCTTTTTCTTTGTACATGCACCGAGCTTCCAATTGGCTGGAGCCAAGCAACAGGCTAAATTAAAAAAATTAAAAACAACATTATTCTTAATGACAAATATAATCTAATAAACAAATGTTTGCATAATGAAAGACAAGAAAACTGTCTCCAATAATGTATTTAGCTATGTATAAAACTTTGATATTGTCAGTAAGGTCATTGAGACTAACAATAGACAATAGTTATTGTGGGAGGTTTAGGGATAAATATAGTGAAGGATCATGAATGTTAAAGATTTGTTCACAGTGGGTATTGTCTGTGTTGTGCAAAGTATTTTTATTCTCAGTCCACAGAATGGAAAACCTATCATTGAACCATGATAACGTGAGTTACCAATGATATACACTATTAGTTTCTGGGAAATACATCCTTGTTTCTATCGCTACTTGCATATTTATTTTGACCCCATTCCTGAAAGCTCACCCTTCCAGGAACACATATGTTTGTTCCCCCACAATATACTGTATGTATCCATATTGCCCATTAGTTTCTAGGGGATAGACCATATGTTCTCAAGAGAAAATAGGCAAAATAATGAAAAATAATCGAATCCACAATTACATAATATGCAATGAACTACTGACTTTTTCATTTGTAAATCATTATTATAACCCAAATGAAACCTTTGGTTTATATAGCCCTGGGGTGAATGAAAAAAGTTGTATATGTATTAGGTTGTTAAAATCTTAGATTACATGTAAAAAACTACTTATCGCTGAACTAAATCAAAATATGTATTTGTATTATAACCTCTGAAGAACGTGTCTAGAACTCACAAGTATTATTAAAAATGTGTAAGAAATTACCCTCAACAATATGGAAATACTCTTGAATTACAACCCTATTCATAAACGTGTACAAATCTCAGGGGATGCTGATGGGGGTATAAAGACCAGCGGTAATTTAGCCTACATGTTGGGGATGAGTTCCAATAAATGGACGTATGTGAGTGATAAATTATTCCCATTCCCTGCGGATATACATGCAGGGTTTTACAACATATTTGTGTATACCGACATCATATCCTATCAAAGGGTAGGAGACAGTTATGTGCCCCTCCTGAGAACAGTTCATATAGAGGGAAGGACGGTTATGTACTCACTGTTAACTATGACAAGCCTCACTATGTACCTGTAAGCAAGAAATATATTGAAAACATTCTGGTTGAGCTTAAAACGGATCAGAACAAAAATATCGAA
This sequence comes from Salmo salar, assembly GCF_965601325.2. Classification (NCBI taxonomy): domain Eukaryota; kingdom Metazoa; phylum Chordata; class Actinopteri; order Salmoniformes; family Salmonidae; genus Salmo; species Salmo salar. The sequence goes on along the minus strand of NC_138291.1, from coordinate 165,299,951 downwards.
TTTACTTATGGTAAAACGATTGTAAAACTGCACTTTAGACCCACCAAAACCTCTCTACATATCTAATATATTATTAGTATTATGTATATATTTTTTATAAACATAATACAAATAAATTACAATGGTTATGGAACACAACCAACATCTCGACCCTAACTGATATGTCTCATACTATGTTGATCAAGTGGGTAATGGGTTACCCGGCTATCACGGATCCCCGACTATGTACGGTTCGGGGATAGGAGGTATATTTCGTAACCTCTTTAGGATGATTTTACCGTTTATGAAGAGAGGCCTCAGCATAGCCAAACCACATTTAAAATCCGCTGCAAAAAATATTGTAAGTGAGGTTGTAGCCAATGCAATGACCAGGTAGGACTTCATCAGATGCCGAGCATCAAGAAGGGTCGGGGCTTATGCTGTTGTCTCGAAGGACTATATGTGTAAAAGCTCGGGCAATTTCAGGATGTTCGCTACCGGCAAATAGCATATCGTCCAAAACCAGCAGATTGTTTTTATGAGGAGGTAAAAGTTCATCATCAGACAGGGATGCGGGTATTCCTTCAACAAACTTGATTTTTATTTTCTTCAACAGCTCATCTGTCACAATCTTCTTAATCAGATGATAAAGAAAAATCATTGTCGGACCAAAACGCAGCGGGGTTATGTGCACTCATCTTCTTTTATTAAATTGGCAAAGAAGGAAAACCAAAATAAACACGTCCACAAAACACAATGACGAATAACAGGCCGGTAAGGCATTAAGGCTATACCTAGCACAATCTCCCACAAACTACCAACACAAACACATACCTATATATAGGACTCTCAATCAGAGGCAACTAGGAAACACCTGCCTCCAATTGAGAGTCAAACACCCAATGACCTAAACAAAGAAATACTAATACTAGAATGAACATAGAAATACAAAACATAACATAGCCCAAAAACCCGGAAATAATAAATCAAACACCCTTCTAAACAACCAACCACCCCGAACCACATAAAACAAATACCCCCTGCCAAGTCCTGACCAAACAACAATACAAATAACCCAAGATGTTACAACATCTTGGTGCCATGATGGATCGCGTTGTCCAGACCATGGAGCGCTGGGAGAGACAGGAAGTCTCTCCAGTGCCTCGACCAGCACAACCGGGGTTATCTCCATCCGTTCCATCCGGAGAGAGTTCCAGTGGGATGCGCCTCTCCCTTCCCAGGGAGTATGATGGAAGGGCAGCACAGTGCCAGGGATTCTTGTTACAACTGGAGCTCTACCTGGCCACTGTGCACCCAGCTCCCTCAGGATGGGAGAGAGTGGCCACCCTCGTCTCCTGTCTCACAGGAAGAGCGCTGGAGTGGGCAAACGCCGTGTGGAGAGAAGAAGACACGGCCCCAGACCACTTCGAGGAGTTCACCCGTCGCTTCAGGGCCGTCTTCGACCATCCACCTGAGGGCAGAGCGGCGGGGGAGAGGCTCTTCCATTTGAGACAGGGGACGAGGAGCGCCCAGGACTTCGCCCTAGAATTCCGGACCTTGGCCTCCGGAGCAGGCTGGAACGACAGGGCCCTCATCGACCACTATCGATGCAGCCTACGAGAGGACGTCCGGCGTGAGCTGGCCTGCAGGGATGCCACCATTTCCTTCGACCAACTGGTGGATTTGTCCATCCAGTTGGATAACCTGCTGGTCACCCGTGGACGTCCAGAGGGGGCTCTGTCGGTTCCATCGTCCAGCACCCCACTCCGGGGCCCATGGAGTTAGGAGGGGCTGCTCATAGGGAGACTGGAGGAGGAGCCATCACGTGCACTATCTGTGGCCACAGAGAACACACTGCCGGTCGGTGCCGTGTTGGTTCCTCTAGGAGTCGAGGCAACAGGCAGGGCACTCTGGTGTCACCCCAGGTGAGTTTGCACCACACTCATCCAGAGTCCTATGTTGATCAACTGTTTGTGCCTGTTTGTTTCCCTGAGTTTTCCCCACATTCCCAGCATAAGGCGCTCGTCGATTCAGGCGCAGCTGGGAATTTTATCGACAGAGCATTAGCCATTAGGTTAGGGATCCCTATTTTTCCTATAGTTAGACCCGGTACACGCTCTAGATAGTCGACCATTAGGGCCGGGCTAATCAAGGAGGCCACCATCTCCTTGGCCATGGTTATGCAGAGGAATCATGAGGAGAGTATCAGTCCCTTTCTCATTGACTCTCCTGCGTTTCCTGTGATACTAGGCCTTCCTTGGTTGGCTCTGCATAACCCCACTATTTCCTGGAAACAGAGGGCTCTCACAGGGTAGTCACGAGAGTGCTCAGGGAGGTGTTTAGGGGTTTCCGTTGGTGCTACCACGTGGAAAGTCCAGACCAGGTCTCCACCATGCACATCCCCCCAGAATATGCCGATTTGGCTCTCGCCTTCTGTAAAAAGAAGGCGACTACATTACCACCTCATCGACGGGGGGATTGTGCGATAAATCTCCTGGCAGACGCTGCGCTTCCCAGGAGTCACGTGTATCCCCTGTCGCAAGCGGAGATGGTGGCTATGGATACATATGTCTCTGAATCCCTACGTCAGGGGTACATTTGGCCCTCTACTTCACCCGCCTCCTCGAGTTTATTTTTTGTAAAGAAGAAGGATGGAGGTTTACACCCGTGCATTGACTATAGAGGTCTCAATCAAATCACGGTGAGGTACAGTTACCCGCTACCTCTTATCGCCATGGCGATTGAGTCAATGCATGGGGCGCGCTTCTTCACGAAACTGGATCTCAGGAGTACGTATAACCTGGTGCGTATCCGGGAGGGAGACGAGTGGAAGACAGCGTTCAGTACCATCACAGGGCATTATGAGTACCTCGTCATGCCGTACGGGTTGATGAATGCTCCATCAGTTTTCCAATCCTTGGTAGACGAGATTTTCAGGGACCTGCACTGGCAGGGTGTAGTGGTGTATATCGATGACATTCTGATTTACTCCGCTACACGCTCCGAGCATGTGTCCTTGGTGCGTAAGGTGCTTGGACGACTGTTGGAGCATGACCAGTATGTCAAGGCTGAGAAATGCCTGTTCTTTCAGCAGGCTGTCTCCTTCCTAGGGAATTGCATTTCCACATCAGGGGTGGAGATGGAGAGTGACCACATTGCAGCCGTGCGCAATTGGCCGACTCCCACCACGGTAAAGGAGGTGCAGCGATTTTTAGGGTTTGCCAATTACTACCGGAGATTTATCCGGGGTTTTGGCCAGGTTGCTGCACCCATTACCTCGCTGCTGAAGGGGGGTCCTGTAAGGTTGCGGTGGCCGGCTGAAGCGGACAGGGCTTTTGGGCAACTAAGAGCTCTGTTTACTTCGGCTCCAGTGCTGGCCCACCCGGATCCCCCTTTGGCATTCATAGTGGAGGTGGACGCGTCCGAGGCTGGGATAGGAGCCGTGCTCTCACAGCGCTCGGGCACGCCACCGAAACTCCGCCCCTGTGCTTTCTTCTCTAAGATGCTCAGCCCAGTGGAGCGTAACTATGATGTGGGGGACCGGGAGTTGTTGGCTGTGGTTAAAGCCTTGAAAGCGTGGAGACATTGGCTTGAGGGGGCTAAACAAACTTTTCTCATCTGGACTGACCACCGCAACCTGGAGTACATCCGGGAAGCGAGGAGACTGAATCCTCGTCAGGCAAGGTGGGCCATGTTCTTTACCCATTTTATGTTTACCCTATCCTACAGACCAGGTTCCCAGAATAAGAAGGCAGACGCACTGTCCCAGCTGTATGACACAGAGGAGCGGCTCATGGATCAGACTCCCATACTCTCGGCCTCCTGCCTGGTAGCGCCGGTTGTGTGGGATCTGGATGCGGACATTGAGCAGGCGTTGCGTACAGAACCTGCTCCCCTCCAGTGTCCCGTTGGGCGTGTGTACGTTCCGTCTGCTGTCCATGACCAGTTGATCTCTTCGGCCCACACGTCTCCCTCCTCTGGTCATCCGGGGATTGGTTGGACGGTGCGCTGTCTGATGGGGAAGTACTGGTGGCCCACTTTGGCTAAGGATGTGAGGGTTTATGTCTCCTCCTGCTCGGTGTGTGGCCAGTGTAAGGCTCTGAGACACCTGCCCAGAGGGAAGTTACATCCCTTACCTGTTCCACAACGACCTTGGTCACATCTGTCAGTGGATTTCCTAACGGATCTTCCTCCCTCACAGGGAAATACTACGATCCTGGTCGTTGTGGATCGTTTTTCTAAGTCCTGTCTTCTCCTCCCTCTGCCTGGTCTCCCTACGGCCCTACAGACTGCGGAGGCCCTGTTTACACACCTCTTCCGGCACTACGGGGTGCCTGAGGATATTGTGTCAGATCGGGGTCCACAGTTCACGTCAAGAGTTTGGAAGGCGTTCATGGAACGTCTGGGGGTCTCGATTAGCCTTACCTCAGGTTTTCACCCCGAGATTAACGGGCAGGTAGAGAGAGTTAACCAGGATGTGGGCAGGTTTCTGTGGTCCTATTGCCAGGACCGGCTGGGGGAGTGGGCAGCGTTTGTGCCCTGGGCCGAAATGGCACAGAACTCGCTTCGCCACTCCTCCACTAACCTCTCCCCCTTTCAGTGCGTATTGGGGTACCAGCCGGTTCTGGCACCATGGCATCAGGCTCAGACCGAGACTCCTGCCGTGGACGACTGGTTTAGGCGCGCGGAGGAGACATGGGAGGCCACCCGTGTCCATCTCCAGCGAGGACCGTCACCGCAGTGAGACCCCAGTGTTCACACCGGGGGACCGGGTCTGGCTCTCGACCCATAACCTGCCCCTCCGCCTGCCCTGCCGGAAGCTGGGTCTGCGGTTTGTGGGGCCATTAAAGTCCTGAGGAGGGTGAACGAGGTATGTTATAGATTACAGCTTCCCTCTGATTATCGTATTAACCCCTCGTTCCATGTGTCTCTCCTTAGGCCGGTGGTGGCTGGTCCGCTCCAGGAATCTGAGGTGCGGGAGGTCACTCCGCCCCCTTTGGACGTCGAGGGGGCCCCGGCATACATTGTTCTGTGCCTCGTCCTCCGGGTCGTCCTCGAGGCCGGTGTCGGCGCGCTGCTGCACCAGAACAAGCAGTATGGCTGGTGTCATTGTCATACTGGAGGGTCATGTCAGGATGAGCCTGCAGGAAGGGTACTTCGTTCATTCCATCCTGGATTCGAGGCGTCGGGTGGGGGGCCTTCAGTACCTCGTGGAGTGGGAGGGGTACGGGCCGGAGGAGAGGTGCTGGGTTCCGGTTGCAGATGTTTTGGATCCTGAACTGCTGCAGGAGTTTCACCGTCGCCGGCCGGATCGCCCAGCCTATTTTGGTGGTTCACAATATCGGCCGCACGGATGTGGAACATGAGTGTAGGAAGCCTGCCATGCCCAACCAGGTGCAGTCAGTGGAGGACCTGTACCCGGCCGAAGACTACATACAACCTTCTGTCCCAAGAGCCCACAGAGGAGGATCTTCAGTGGCTAAGGGCCAGCGATTATGGAGCAGGGGTTAGGGCCAAGCGTTTTACTATGTCACTGCTAAAAAAGGGTCCTCAGATCACAGGGGTTGTTGTCTGTAAATTGGGGCACAGATAGCAAAGCGAAGGGCATCAAGGCATTCAAAATGGCTACAAGGATGGATGTGCAGGAGTCAGGGCTTTGAGTCACGGGGTCTGGGATCCTTGGTGCCTCACCAGATGGTTTTGTGGGCACCACAGCAGTGGTGGAGGTCAAGTGTCCTTATGGGGCAAGGGACCTTACCATTGAAGAGGCAATGACGACCTCTGAGACTCGACCTCTGAGGCTCCTCCTATCAGTACATGTTTTCAGGGAAGCCAATGGTCCAAAGATATTCCACATAGTTCATACACACACACTGGGCTCCCAGAATAGGTTATATTACATACAAGTTTTGCTCATATCAGACAACTAAAGTAATGTAGTTAAATTTATCATGGGCACAGTGGCAATTTATATCTGTGATGTTCAAATTACTTCTTACCCCCTGTCTTTTACTTGCTGAAGGTCCCAGTCATCCCGGCCTGTACCTGACATTGTTAAAAAACAAGTGAGCAATGAATAAAGATAATACACAAACAATAGGCTCGTAGAATAGGTTATGACATTCACGTTTTGGTCAAAGCAGCCAACTAAAGTAATGTAATTAACGTAAGTTCAATCACAAAGGCTGGTCTGAGTGCATATCTTCACAGTTTCATTCAGCAGTACAACACAAATCAAAGCAAATTGTATTTGTCACATGCGCCAAATACAACCTTACAGTGAAATGCTGGCTTACAAGCTCTTAACCAACAATGCTTTAAGAAGTTAAGACCTTTTTTTTTTAAGTGTTCGGTAATTTAAAAAAAATAAAAGTAACAAATAATTAAACAGCAGCAGTAAATAACAAGTCAGGCTATATACAGGGGGTACCAGTACAGAGTCAGTGTGCGGGGGCACCAGTTAGTCGAGGTAATATGTCCATGTAGGTAGAGTTGAAGTGACTATGCATAGATTATAAACAAAGAGTAGCAGCAGCGTAAAAGAGGGGTCTGGGTAGCCCTTTGATTAGCTGTTCAGGAGTCTTATGGCTTGGGGGTAGAAGCTGTTAAGAAGCCTTTTGGACCTCGACTTGGCGTTCCGGTACCTCTTGCCGTGCGGTAGCAGAGAGAACAGTCTATGACCACGGTGGCTGGAGTCTGACAATTTTTAGGGCCTTCCTCTGAAACCGCTTGATATAGAGGTCCTGGATGGCAGGAAGCTTGGCCCAAGTGATGTATCAGTGATGTTTCCAATGTATAGTCTATTACAGTGTATTGCATTGGGGGCTATGGAGGGTGGAGAATGAAGGGGGTGGAGTTTTGGAGGGGGTGGAGAATGAAGTGCTGCTGGATATGTACTACACAGTCCACCTCCAAAACTACAAATATTAGGTTAGTAGAGACCCTACTGAGTATTTTCCACACCACTTTAGCTGAGACAGGTAGAACAAGTTTCTAAAAACATATGTATTTTTTCTCTTAAATTACTTATTGCCTTTTCTTGTTGGCACAATACAAGTGGCAATTGATAAAAATGCAATATCTTTTGAATGAGTTATCCACATTTCAATGTTTTGAAATACGGGCTTTTATTTTAAAGGTTTCCTTATTACTATACGAACATGACATTGTCATTTGTCCTGCTGGCAGAATACTGGTGGCTTGAGACCTGCAACTTGCCCTTTTAAAATAGCACTCTCATGAGTCACTGCAAAACTGGCTGTTAAAGGCGCTACATGGTCAATCAGGAGTCTGCATTGGCCGTGTTGGTGCTGACATCTTCAGGACAGGAATACCGGTTTACTTAACGGAGGAATAAACACACATGTTCATCATTGGTGTTTCAACCAGAACGGGGAAAATGCACTTTATTTATTTTCGCACATGCGCAGTCATACATCTCTCATAGGGCATGACTGTACCAGTGTAAGAACACAATTCAACAACATATTAGTCCACATGCCAACAGGCCGTGAAGCATTTGTGGTGATATGGCCTCCGCAGAGGTCAGGTCAGGGCAGCGCTGAGCAGCGCTGTTGTGAAGGAAGTTGTCAAGGAAGTGAGTTTCTGTTTATACAGGACCTCCCGCCCTCACCTACCGTCAACCAATCATGTCAATGCGGAGCAAATACGGAGTCCTCCCCATTGTTACAACATTTGAGAGGCGTACGGCGATGTGGTACAGAGCTCAATTTGGCATCTGCGTTCCTCCTCCGGATGCTCCGTGATTGCGTCACACCATCCATTTAGTGGCTCCGACAAAAAAATTTGGTCAGGCATAAATTGGCTCTTGCTGTTACGAGAGTTCGTTCGTAGAGTTAGAAGGGGTAGAATAGTAGCGTAATCAATAATGTATTTTTTTAAACGGAGGAGTCGGACAGGATTTTTCAGTCAACATTAATAGCCTAACCGATGGCGCCTAGGCAACTGAAAACGTGCTCAGAATGTCAGTGTGCATGTTGTAAAGGGATTATAGCTACACTTTGTATTTTTCCCCAAGGACGGCTGAAAGCTTAGGATAGGCTATGATTCTCTGCAAAACGAATGCCGTTGTTTGTGTTTAAAATTGGATTATGAAACGATGCCCACTTTCTCGCTGACCTGGACTGTTTAGATTTTGTCTTTTATTTTCATAAAGGATCTTTGCTCCACATGCAAATCTCGAACGATAAATGCGCACAATACTGAATGCCATAAGGGTGAACAGGTGACGTCAGTTTAGTGTGCTCAGACTGGAGATGCTGGTCCCATGGATGTGACTCGACGGGAATACGGTTCAGTGATTTGCCGTTCCAGCCCGAGCGCGTTCTACTAACGGAATCGCTTATGATGCCCAGAGGTTTACGGAGGCTCGTGCACCTGGTGCTGTTTTGCCCTATGTCGAAGGGGCTGCAGGTGGGACCACTAGCTGAGATTTGGCTGCGTTTTTGTGCCCTATATGCCATCAGATCGTTACAAATAAGAGTATTCTCTCTCTCTATTTGTCAATAAATTGCTAAACCATAGACCTCTAATTAGGTAATAACACAATAAACCATTGTATTGATTTTATTTTGTCTGCACAAAGTTGACACCAGGCTATTTGCCTTGTGGACACTGGGGTGCTATTGAATATCAATGTTAGAAAGATCTGAGTGATATACATCCGTGGTATTCATTTCTTGAAAACACAAGCCTTTCAGTTTTGGCTGTAGTGAAGGCCCTGAAACTGAATAATGGCTTGGCAAGTTGCATGAAATCGAGACAATATATTACCCCCAGAGTATGGGTTCTGCACGTACTTATGTATTAAAAGGGATTATTCATATTCATTTGCAACCTGGTCTCAGAGCATTGCATATTATTCTATACGTACACTGAACAAAATATAAACATGTAAAGTGTTGGTCCCATGTTTCATAAGCTGAAATGAAAGATCCCAGAAATGTTCCATATGCACAAAAAGCTTATTTTTCTCAACGTTTGTGCACAAATGTGTTTACATCCCTGTTAGTGAGCATTTCTCCTTTGCCAAGAGCATCCATCCACCTGACAGGTGTGGCATATCAAGAAGCTGATTAAACAGCATGACCGTTACACCTTGTGCTGGGAAAAATGTGCAGTTTTGTCACACAACACAATGCCACAGGTGTCTCAAGTTTTGAGGTAGCGTGCAATTGGCATGCTGACTGCAGGAATGTCGACCAGAGCTGTTGCCAGAGAATTGCATGTTCATTTCTATACCATAGTCCGCCTTCAACATCATTTTAGAAAATTTGGCAGAACGTTCAACCGGCCTCACAACCGCAGACCGTGTGTATGGCATTGTGTGGGTTAGCAGTTTGCTGACGTCAATGTTGTGTACAGAGTTCCCCATGGTGGCGGTGGGGTTATGGTATAGGTAGGCATAAGCTACAGACAACGAACACAATTGCATTTTATTGATGGCAATTTGAATGCACAGAGATACCATGACAAGATCCTGAGGCCCATTGTCTTGCCATTCATCGGCTGCCATCACCTCATGTTTCAGTATAATAATGCACGGCCCAATGTTGCAAGGATCTGTATGTACACTCTTCTTGGAAGCTGAAAATGTCCCAGTTCTTCCATGGCCTGCATACTCACAAGACATGTCACCCATTCAGCAGGTTTGGCATGCTCTGGATCGACATGTATGACAGACAGCGTGTTCTATTTCCTGCCAATATCTAGCAACTTCGCACAGTCATTGAAGAGGAGTAGGACAACATTCCACAGGCCAGAATCAACAGACTGATCAACTCTATGCGAAGGAGGTGTGTCGCGCTGCATGAGGCAAATGGTGATCACACCAGATACTGACTGGTATTCTGATCCATGCCCATACTGTTTTTTAAAGCTATCTGTGAACAACAGATGCATATCTGGGCCTAATTAATTAATTTAAATTGACTGATTTCCTTATATGAACTGTAACTCAGTAAAATCTTTTAAATTGTTGCATGTTGCGTTTGTATTTTTGTTCAGTATAAATCCTAGACGCTCCATTTAGTATGATATATTATGTTTGGTATGGTTACATAAGACAGATGGTTACTTAACCCTTTTATCTTACCCTTCCCCTAACCTTAACCCTTTTATCTAACTCCTAAACTTAACCCTAACCCCTGGGTAACGTTAGCCACCTAGCTAGAATTTGTAACATATCTTACATTTTGCAAATTTGTAACAAATTGTACATTTTTCAAATTCATAAAATATTGTACGTTTTTCAAATTCGTAACATATAATACAAATTGTAATTCGTAATATATCATATGAAATGGGTGATGGACATCCACAAATTAATACATGCCATACGAAACTTAACATAACATACTAAATTGAGTTTCTCAGGTTTGCGTAGAGCATAATACAAAATGCTCTGAGACCAGGTTGCCATTTTGTGACAACCAAACCTTATACTCGATGAACGTTTGAGGAGTAAAAGAAAGGTGCCAGGAATGGCAAGACTGCATATTTCTTTGCACATTAGACAGTTCAACAAGAGGGCATCTGTTAAAAATTTTACTTTGTAGATGCCCCTCTCTGATATGGCACAACAGCCAACAGTAAAGTGTCAAACCTGCTCTCACTCCCCCTCGCTGGCACTGGAGGGCGCCAGGCTGCCGATCATTACGCACACCTGTCACCATTGTTACGCACATCTGCGCTTCTCTGGACTCACCTGGACTCCATTACTTTGTTGATTGCCCCTCCTATATCTGTCTGTTCCTCGGTTTGATCCCTGTGTCAGCATTATTGTTGTTATGTTTCCCCTGTTCAGACGCTGTACTTGTTTGTTTCATGTCAGATATTTATTAAATATCCACTCCCTGTACTTGCTTCTCGTCTCCCAGCGTCTGTCTTTACAGAATGCTGACACCCATATTGGAAGCATCAGGGAGTTTCTTTTTTGTTTTTTTTGTTTTGATTGGTGACCTCGGGTCCGAGTGCCGTTGCCGACGGAACCGGGGATGCCTTAGCTGGCTCATCAGACTTCCAGGCCTTAGATGGCTCGAGAGGTTTTCTTGCCTCGGTTGGCTCGGCAGGCTCCTGCCTCAGCTGACTCGTCAGGCTCCTGCCCCACGCCTCAGCCGACTCGTCAGGCTCCTGCCCCTCAGCTGGCTCATCCGGCTCCCGCCCCTCAGCCGGCTCGTCAGGCTCCCGCCCCTCAGCCGGCTTGTCAGGCTCCCGCCCTTCACCTGTCTCGTCAGGCTCCCACGTCTCAGCAGGATCATCAGGCTTTCATGCACGCCTCAGCCGGCTCGTCCGGCTCCCACGGACGAGCCGTCAGGGTCCCACACACGCCTCAGCCGGCTCGTCAGGCTCCCAAGCACGCCTCAGCCGGCTCGTCAGGATCCCACGCCTCAGCAGGATCGTCAGGCTCCCACGCCTCATCCGGCTCGTCAGGCTCCCCCGCCTCAGCCAACTCGTCAGGCTTCCATGCCTCAGCCGGCTCCCATGTCTTGGCCGGCCCGTCAGACTCACCCAGGTGGGATGCTGGGTGGCGCCCCTAGAGGGGGTGGGGTACTGTCACACCTGCTCCCGCTCCTCCTGCCTGGCGCTTGAGGGCGCCAGGCTGCCCATCATTACGCACACCTGTCACCATCGTTACGCGCACCTGCGCTTCTTTGGACTCACCTGGAATCCATTACTTTGTTGATTTTTCCCTCCTATATCTGTCTGTTCCTCGGTTTGATCTCCATGTCAGCATTATTGTTGTTGTTTCCCCTGTTCAGACGCTGTCCTTGTTTGTTTCATGTTAGTTATTTATTAAATGTTCACTCCCTGTACTTGCTTCTCATCTTCCAGCGTCTGTCCTTACATAAATAGAGGTTCCAATGGGTCATTGAGTTAGAGCATGCTGCTGGCCAAATCAGGGTTGTGTGTTTCTTCCCCGCAATGGCCATGCTGATAGTTCTGTATTTCGCCTTGGATAAAAATGTCTTCTACAAGACCATATTATAATGATTGCTTAGATTTCTCAGTGTCTTTCTGGTCTAAAACCCCTCTCTTCCTCAGTATGTGTGTCTTGTTTGGGATAAAGCAGAAGACACATTTCTGTAGGACTGTGGACTTTGGTCAATGTGTAATCTTCTCCTGTCCTGTGTAGAGTCGTCTCCCGGCGTTAAAGGTGAAGTACCTGCTGCTGGCCTGGCTGGGGATCCTGGTAGCCAGCTGGGTCCTCTACATGCAGTATTCCTCCTACTCAGAGCTCTGCCGAGGACACGTCTGCCACATGGTCATCGTAAGTATGAAACCGTGTGAACACCCTGACACCTCCTACGAAGGAAGGAGAAAGAGAGAGCGTGGGAGTAAGGGATTGGAAGGAAATATAAAGGGACTGGGAGGGAGGGGGCAGGTGTGGGCAAGCTGTGGGTGGAAGATAGAACACTAAGGTCTGGAAATGGACAGATGGAAAGAGTGAATGAGAAAAAGGGTAATCTGTATTTTGTGTCAGTGACTGCTGAGTGCAGGATGGTTTCTCTTATAATACAGTAGCAAATTTGGACCAGGAAAAAGTAATTAACAGAATACCTGATAAGAGTAACACTGGATGAGAAATCAGTGATGTAACAGAGTTTCTGCATCCAAAATGGCATCTTATTTCCTCAGGCTCTGTCCAAAAGTTGTGCACTGAATAGGGAATAGGGTACCATTTAATGATAACCAGGCCACAGGAGAAGTGACTCTACTCTAGTTTCCTTAAGCATTGTGATAAACAGTGATGAGAAGTACAGTGGGGGAAAAAAGTATTTGATCCCCTGCTGATTTTGTACGTTTGCCCACTGATAAAGAAAGGATCAGTCTATAATTTTAATGGTAGGTTTATTTGAACAGTGAGAGACAGAATAACAACAAAAATATCCAGAAAAAAAGGCATGTCAAAAATCTTATAAATTGATTTGCATTTTAATGAGGCAAATAAGTATTTGACCCCCTCTCAATCAGAAAGATTTCTGGCTCCCAGGTGTCTTTTATACAGGTAACGAGCTGAGATTAGGAGCACACTCTTAAAGGGAGTGCTCCTAACCGCAGCTTGTTACCTGTAAAAAAGACACCTGTCCACAGAAGCAATCAATCAATCAGATTCCAAACTCTCCACCATGGCCAAGACCAAAGAGCTCTCCAAGGATGTCAGGGACAAGATTGTAGACCTACACAAGGCTGGAATGGGCTACAAGACCCTCGCCAAGCAGCTTGGTGAGAAGGTGACAACAGTTGGTGCGATTATTCGCAAATGGAAGAAACACAAAAGAACTGTCAATATCCCTCGGCCTGGGGCTCCATGCAAGATCTCACCTCGTGGAGTTGCAATGATCATGAGAACGGTGAGGAATCAGCCCAGAACTACACGGGAGGATCTTGTCAATGATCTCAAGGCAGCTAGGACCATAGTCACCAAGAAAACAATTGGTAACACACTACGCCGTGAAGGACTGAAATCCTGCAGCCCGCAAGGTCCCCCTGCTCAAGAATACATATACATGCCCGTCTGAAGTTTGCCAATGAACATCTGAATGATTCAGAGGACAACTGGTGAAAGTGTTGTGGTCAGATGAGACCAAAATGGAGCTCTTTGGCATCAACTCAACTCACCGTGTTTGTAGGAGGAGGAATGCTGCCTATGACCCCAAGAAAACCATCTCCACCGTCAAACATGGAGGTGGAAACATGCTTTGGGGGTGTTTTTCTGCTAAGGGGACAGGACAACTTCACCGCATCAAAGGGACGATGGACGGGGCCATGTACCGTCAAATCTTGGGTGAGAACATCCTTCCCTCAGCCAGGGCATTGAAAATGGGTCGTGGATGGGTATTCCAGCATGACAATGACCCAAAACACATGGCCAAGGCAAAAAAGGAGTGGCTCAAGAAGAAGCACATTAAGGTCCTGGAGTGGCCTAGCCAGTCTCCAGACCTTAATCCCATAGAAAATCTGTGGAGGGAGCTGAAGGTTCGAGTTGCCAAACGTCAGCCTCGAAACCTTAATGACTTGGGGAAGATCTGCAAAGAGGAGTGGTACAAAATCCCTCCTGAGATGTGTGCAAACCTGGTGGCCAACTACAAGAAACGTCTGACCTCTGTGATTGCCAACAAGGGTTTTGCCACCAAGTACTAAGTCATATTTTGCAGAGGGGTCAAATACTTATTTCCATCATTAAAATGCAAATCATTTTATAACATTTTTGACATGCGTTTTTCTGGATTTTTTTGTTGTTATTCTATCTCTCACTGTTCAAATAAACCTACCATTAAAATTATAGACTGATCATTTCTTTGTAAGTGGGCAAACGTACAAAATCAGCAGGCGATCAAATACTTTTTCCCCCACTGTAACCAATCATTCCCAGATCAACAACGTCAGCACAGTCATTTCCCTCGTCACATATTTTACATTTCAGGTTGAATATAAGCAGCAAGGGCGAGATCCCTGTGAAATATTACATATATACTCTGAAGTGGGAGTGTTTGTTGTTCAGCAGTCAGCACATACATATTCAGGAGTAAAGGATCAAGAGAGAGAGGGGAAGGGTAAAGATGAATGGCCAGACTGAGGTGGTCCTGTTTTGGTGTCTTTATCTATGTATAGTGAAATTGTGATGAATAAGGCAGTACTATCGTGCCCTACTCTTCCTTGTGCTGTGAGAGGGAGAGGCAGGCTGTCTGTCTCAGGACATACAAGACAGGGAAAACAGTGTCTGGAAAGGGGGAACATGGAGAGAGGAGATAGATGGACGGCGAGTGTGTGTGTGTGTGAGAGAGAGAGGGAGTGAGTGTAAAAGAGAGAAGGAAGGAATGAGCGAAGAGTGTTGTCATTGTTGTGTGTGTGTGTCCCCCTAGGCTAATTTGCACATTAGTACGACATTAAGGACGACTGGGCCTTTAATTGGTTGGCTCGCAACCAAAGTGGCCAAAATGAAGTCATATTACCATAGCAACTGTTATACTGTGGAGAAGGAGGTCACAGCCTATAGTCTTTATTTGTCAATTTTGTTTTGGAAGAGTGAAACTGTTTGGGTGGATCTCATCTTACTGTGGCACTAGCTACTGGAGCAGTGGATTTAGCTACAGGCTGGCGTGTTGCCTGGATGTTTTGCCTGTATGTTTTGCCTGGATGTTTTGCCTGGATGTTTTGCCTGGATGTTTCCTAAGCAAGATAATCTCACACCCACACATGCTAATTTATGCAATGACTTTACTTCTCCTTTCTGCTTCTGCAAACAGTCTTTTCCAGATATTTTTTGGGGTTGGGGTATATCGTTACACGGTGCCAACAATGGTGCCCAGCTCTGGGTGGACTAAATATAACCGATACATGTGTATGAACACGTAAGCCATCTCACAGGGGGTGAAAATAAGTTGACATCTGTGTGGAAACTGGAAAATCCTCACCGTTGTTATCTACAGTATAAAAAAAAGCTATGGTTTGCATGCAGGTGGGTATCTCCACCTGGGATTTAGACCATAGTACATATGAAGGAGAGATGGTAATGGCTAGAAGAGATACAATTATTCACCTTTGACAATTTGACAAAAACTGTATTTTTTTTAGCTAACCTGTTTCCTAACCTTTACCTATTTCACCTAATCTGCTTTGTAAGTTCTCATAACCTGCTATATTGTAGGATCCTTGGATCCTCTTCCTGTTGATAATGTGATGATGTATTTTCTGTTTCCTGTCTGTCTCAGTGTGACCACTACAGGAGAGGCATTATCTCAGGGTCGTCCTGCAAGGCCCTGTGTGAGGAGAGGAGCCTGACCCTGCAGCGATGCATGTCCACCTCCTCCACACACCAAGTAGGTAACACATACACACACATCAGGTAATACCCACGCACACACACTCTATTTACTCTGTCTCTATGTAATGTGTATTTACCTGTGGTTCTAGGTGTACAGTGGTCTGTGGAAGGACAGGCCTGTGGTGATAAAGTGTGGTCTGGAAGAGCCTCTGAAGGGGGACGGTGCTCCTGACTCTGTACTGAGACAGGAAATGACCCTGTTCGACAAGCCCACCCGCGGGACCTCCATGGATGAGTTCAGAGAGATGTTACTCAGCTTTCTCAAGGTCTGGTTGCCCATTTCACTTCCTGTCAGTCCTCACAGTTAGATTAGATAGAAGAGCTTTCCACAATAGACATGTTGGTTGTTTAGCAACACAACCCAGGCGTGCGTTACTATGGGGCAAAACAGACAGGGTTGGCTAAGATAGAAGCTATATTTAGTCTCCAATGTTTTTTGAAAACTTAAATACATTTGTACAATGAGCACTTGTCTTTCAATTAAATCGTTACAGTTGTTGGTTAGCTAGCTAGTGAATTTGAACCATATTAGCATTGACATGAAATCAGTCAAAACATAGTATCAATAACGAGCCACTTATGATTCCCCACATGGCAGTTTCTTGTCATTCTTGCTAGCAATCTGGCCATCCAGAATCACAACAGGATGACATCTGCCCCATGGAAGCGCACATCGTTTTCGTGACGTTGTCAGCTAACCATCTATAGGGAACTGGTGTTTTTTGGTGATATCAGGCAGTACAGGCACATTTGAAATGCAATTTAACTCAACCCCTCAATCAGAGAGGAGGGAGATAGAGATAGAGGATAGAGTGTGTGATGGAAGGAGGCGGTAGGGGGAGGGAGGGAGAGGCAGAGAGAGGTTAGGGGTTGAAGCCCCATGCCAAATATAACCCTACACGTCATTGTCAGTACAATGGCTACACTCTCAGCCGTATAGAGATGGGCTGAGAGTGGGGAAGGGAATAAGTTATATGGAAGAAATCTAGCACATTTCAATCATTCCACACAGTCTTGTTTTTATTATGGTGTGTACGACTAACTGAACTGAAAAGTGAACTGTTTCAGTTTGTCTATTTTTTTTCTTCTTTAAATAGCATTATATACACTCAGTGGCCAGTTTATTAGGTACACCACCCCATTCATGAAAATGGTTTGCTCCTCCAGACAGTAGCTATGTTTCCATTAACTTGTCCAGTGATTTTTCTTTTCTCGACCTGTAGAACATTTGAATAGAAAATAGATGTGACAGTTGCCTGTTAGGTTGCATTTCCATTGAACTATCTTGAGTCGATTTAAAAACAGCTGGATGTAATGAATTCACACCTAAACACTTTTTCAGAAAACCCAGTGTCTAATAAAAATGTAGTGGTTGAAGTGTTACCATTATCCATTCAGGCAAATTGCGCATTAATAAATTGCTGACATTTGTATGCCCTCCCATCTATCTGTTTCATGTCTCGGGTATTCTGCGAAAGCCAGCATGCAATAATTGACTAATATTTGCCACATTCTAATAATTCCTATGTTCCTAACATATCGGCTGCCTAGGCTAGTCTGTGCCATGGTGAAATTTGCACTCCTGTAGAGCTGAAATAATTGGATGGTGAAACTTGCCAGCCAACCAGGAAAGCAAGGTGAGCAGTGGAAATGTGTTCTCTGGAGTGATGAATCACGCTTCGCCATCTGGCAGTCCGACGGACAAATCTGGATTTGGTGGATGCCAGGAGAACGCTAACTGCCCCAATGCATAGTGCCAACTGTAAAGTTTGGTGGAGGTGGAATAATTTTCTGGGGCTGTTTTTCATGGTTCGGCCTAGGCCCCTTAGTTCCAGTGAAGGGAAATCTTAACACAACACCATACAATGGCATTCTAGAGGATTCTGTGCTTCCATCTTTGCGGCAAAAGTTTGGGGAAGGCCCTTTCCTGTTTCAGCATGACAATGCACTCATGCACAAAGTGAGGCCCATACAGAAATAGTTTGTCGAGGTCGGTGTGGAAGAACTTGACTAGCCTGCACAGAGCCCTGACCTCAACCCCATCGAACACCTTTGGGATGAATTGGAACGCCGACTGCGAGCCAGGCCTAATCGCCCAACATCAGTGCCCGACCTCACTAATTCTCATGTGGCTGAATGGAAGCAAGCCCCCGAATGGAAGCAAGCCCCCGTAGCAATGTTCCAACATCTAGTGGAAGGCCTTCCCAGAAGAGTGGAGGCTGTTATAGCAGCAAATGGGGGACAAACTCCATATTAATGCCCATGATTTTGGAATTAGATGTTCGACAAGCAGGTGTCCATATATTTTTGATCATGCAGCCATATCTAGAAAAACTAATTCCAAAGAGTGGACCTAAAATTGTGTATGAACAATAATTCCTATGTCGAAGATGTGAAAAATATTTGTTGGTCTAATGTGTCTAATGAGGAACATTCGGTTGCTGCATTTATGAAACTGCTTCTTCCGGTTACTGATAGGCATGCGCCCGTCAAGAAACTGACTGTTAGAACTGCGAAATCCCCATGGATAGATGATGAATTGAAAACCGTATGGCTGAGAGGGATGAGGCAAAGGGAAAAGTCTGACTAACAAAGCAGACTGGTAAACATACAGTAAATTGAGAAATCACATAACTAAACTAAACAAAAAGAAGAAACTATACTATGGAACAAAGATAGATAATAAAGTACTTTGAATGAAATTTTTTCCAAAAAAGCAAACCTATCCTTCATTGAGGCAGATGGCTTGTTCATGACAAAATCCTTTATTGCCAACCACTTTAATAACTTTTTTGTTGACAAGATTAGCAAACTTAGGTATGACATGCAAACAACAAGTATTTAATACTGAACCTTCATATTCATGCATAATGGACCAAATAATGAAAGACAAGCACTGTAGTTTTGAGTTACACCAAGGTAAATTGCTGAGGTTGGTAGCAGAGTACATTGTGACTCCTGTTTGCCACATCTTCAATTTAAGCCTGGAAGAAGGTGTGTGCCCTCAAACATGGAGGGAGGAAAAAGTCATTCCGCTACCCAAGAATAGCAGAGCACCCTTTAATGGTTCAAACAGCTGACCAATCAGCCTGTTACAAGTGCTTAGCAAACTTTGGGGAGAAATTGTGTTTTATCAAATACAAAGTTTATTTTACAGAAAACAAATGAAAAAGCATGAGCTGGCACACACCCAGAGAATATTATTTAGTGTAGAGGTGCTGATTAACGGTTAATAAACTGTAAGCTATAAAAACAAAGTGTCACACAACCTATATACTGTACAGTTGAAGTTGGAAGTTTACATGCACCTTAGCCAAATACATTTAAACTCAGTTTTTCACAATTCCTGACTTTTTTTCCTAGTAAAAATCCCCTGTCTTAGGTCAGTTAGGATCACCACTTTATTTTAAGTATGTGAAATGTCAGAATAATAGTAGATTGATTTATTTCAGCTTTTATTTATTTCATCACATTCCCAGTGGGTCAGAAGTTTACATACACTCATTAGTATTTGCTAGCATTGCCTTTAAATTGTTTAACTTGGGTCAAACGTTTCGGGTAGCCTCCCACAAGCTTCACACAATAAGTTGGGAGAATTTTGGCCCATTCTTCATGACAGAGCTGGTGTAACTGAGTCAGGTTTGTAGGCCTCCTTGATCGCACATGCTTTTTCAGTTCTGCCCACAAATTTTCTATAGGATTGAGGTCAGGGCTTTGTGATGGCCACTCCAATACCTTGACTTTGTTGTCCTTAAGCCATTTTGCCACAACTTTGGAAGTGTGCTTGGGGTCATTGTCCATTTGGAAGACCCATTTGCGACCAAGCTTTAACTTCCTGACTGATGTCTTGAGATGTTGCTTCAATATATCCACATAATTTTCCTCCTCATGATGTCATCTATTTTGTGAAGAGCACCAGTCCCTCCTGCAGCAAAGCACCCCCACAACATGATGCTGCCACTCCCGTGCTTCACGGTTGAGATGGTGTTCTTTGGCTCCCCTTTTTCCTCCAAACATAACAATGGTCATTATGGCCAAACAGTTCTATTTTTATTTCATCAGGCCAGAGGACATTTCTCCAAAAAGTACGATCTTTGTCCCCATGTGCAGTTGCAAACCGTAGTCTGGGCTTTTTATGGCGGTTTTGGAGCAGTGGCTTCTTCCTTGCAGAGAGCCCATTCAGGTTATGTCGATATAGGACTCGTTTTACTGTGGATATAGATACTTTTGTACCTGTTTCCTCCAGCATCATCACAAGGTCCTTTGCTGTTGTTCTGGGATTGATTTGCACATTTTGCACCAAAATACATTCATTTCTAGGACACAGAACACGTCTCCTTCCTGAGCGGTATGATGGCTGCGTGGTCCCATGGTGTTTATACTTGCGTACTATTGTTTGTACAGATGAACGTGGTACCTTCAGGTTGTTGGAAATTGCTCCCAAGGATGAACCAGACTTGTGGAGGTCTACAATTTTTTTTCTGAGGTCTTGGCGGATTTCTTTTGATTTTCCCATGATGTCAAGCAAGGAGGCACTGAGAAGGTAGTCCATGAAATACATCCACAGGTACACCTCCAATTGACTCAAATTATGTCAATTAGCCTATCAGAAGCTTCTGTAGCCATGACATAATTTTCTGGAATTTTCCAAGCTGTTTAAAGGCACGGTCAACTTAGGGTATGTAAACTTCTGACCCACTGGAATTGTGATACAGTGAATTATAAGTGAAATAATCTGTCTGTAAATAATTGTTGGAAAAATGACTTGTGTCATGCACAAAGCAGATGTCCTAACCGACTTGCCAAAACTATAGTTTGTTAACAAGAAATTTGTGGAGTGGTTGAAAAGTTTTAATGACTCCTACCTAAGTGTATGTAAACTACCGACTTCAACTACATATATATACACACACACACACACACACAGACACACACACACACACACACACACACACACACACACACACACACACACACACACACACACACACACACACACACACACACACACACACACACACACACACACACACACACACACACACGAGTGTGCGACTGTTTTTATAGCTTATAGAAAACAAATTCACGACAGACTTTCAGTGAGCTTATAGGGACGCTACAGTAGGGCAGCCGGCTAGGGCCATTATTGTTTTCTGTTTTTACAAATGACCTTCCACTGACCTTGAATAAAGCCTGTGTGTCAATGTACGCTGATGACTCAACAGTATACATGTCGGCTGCAGCAGTAAAATAAATAACTCAGACGCTTCAGTTTTAGAATGGGTGACTAGCAATAGGCCTGTGCTAAATATCTCAAACTAAAAGCATAATTTTTTGTACAAATCACGCACGCAACTCTAAACCTTGTTTAGATCTATTATTGAATAATGTGGCTATTGAGCAAGTTAAGGAGACAAAACTGCTGGGTGTAACCCTAGATAGTAAGCTGTCGTGATCAAAACATATACACTGTAGTGAGGCGCGTACTGGTGGCAGAGAAGTCAGGCGCAGGAGAGCGTAAACTGATTTACAACGGTGTCGTTTAATAAACATAAATCACCGTCAACAGAACAATACATGAAATGGGTTAAACAAAACCCGGTAATAACCATCATACCGTGCACAAGCACTACAAGAAACAATTACGGACAAGGACATGGGGGGGAACAGAGGGTTAAATACACAACATGTAATTGATGGAATTGGAACCAGGTGTAATGGAAGACAAGACAAAACCAATGGAAAATGAAAAGTGGATCGGCGAAGGCTAGAAGACCGGTGACGTCGACCGCCGAACGCCGCCCGAACAAGGAGAGGGACCAACTTCGGCGGAAGTTGTGACATACACTCAATGGTTGCTAAAATGAGAAGAAGTCTGTCCATGATAGGTTGTTGCTCTGCCTTCTTGACATCTCAGACAACCAGACAGATCCTACAGGCCCTAGTTTATTTTGCAGCTGGACTACTGCCCAGCTGTGTGGTAATGTGCGGCAAATAAATGTTTTTTATATATCTTGTAGTTTAATTTGCACTGTACTATGTATGATATCTAGATATTGTGTGTATGTACTGATATGTAGGCTGTGTGTGACGTTTTAAATGTACAGTGCATTCGGAAAGTTCAGACCCCTTCCCTTTTTCCACATTTTGTTGCTTTACAGCATTATTCTAAAGTGGATCAAATTACCCCATAATGATAAAGCAAAAACAGGTTTTAAATTATTTTTGCAAATGTATTAAAAATAAAAACATAAATAGCTTATTTACATATGTATTCAGACCCTTTGCTATAAGACTCAAAATTGAGCTCAGATGCATCCTGTTTCCATTGATCATCCTTGAGATGTTTATAGAACTTGATTGGAGTCCACCTGTGGTAAATTCAATTGATTGGACATGATTTGGAAAGGCACACACCTGTCTATATAAGGGCCCACAGTTGACAGTGCATGTCAGAACAAAAACCAAGCCATGAGGTTGAAGGAATTGTCCATAGAGCGATGAGACAGGATTGTGTTCAGGCACAGATCTGGGAAGGGTACCAAAACAATTCTGCAGCATTAATGGTCCCCAAGAACACAGTGGCCTCCATCATTCTTAAATGAAAGAAGTTTGGAACCACCAAGAACCCAAATAGTCACTCTAACAGAGCAACAGAGTTTCTCTGTGGAGATGGGAGAACCTTCCAGAAGGACAACCACCTCTGCAGCACTCCACCAATCAGGCCTTTATGATAGAGTGGCCAGACGGAAGCCAGTCTTTAGTAAAAAGCACAACAGTCCGCTTGGAGTTTGCCAAAAGGTGCCTTTTGGCAAACTCCAAGCGGACTGTTGTGCTTTTTACTAAAGACTCTCTCAGACCATGAGAAACTAGATTCTCTGGTCTGATGAAATCAAGACTGAATTATTTTGCCTGAATGCCAAGCATCACATCTGGAGGAAACTTGGCACCATCCCTACGATGAAGTATGGGGGTGGTAGTATCATGCTGTGAGGATGTTTTGCAGCAGCAGGGACTGGGAGACCAGGGAAATATGAACGGAAAAAGGGCAGTGAGATCCTTGATGAAACATTTCTCTAGAGCACTCAGAGACTCAGACGGGGGACAGGACAACGACCCTAAGCACACAGCCAAGACAATGCAGGAGTGGCTTCGGGACAAGTCTCTGAATGTCCTTGAGTGGCCCAGCCAAAGCCCGGACTTGAACCTAACCAAACATCTCTGGAGAGACCTGAAAATAGCTGTGCAGCAACGCTCCCCATCAAACCGGACAGAGCTTGAGAAGATCTGCAGAGAAGAATGGGAGAAACTCCACAAATACAGATGTGCCAAGTTTGTAGCGTCATACCCAAGAAGAATCGAGGCTATAATCGCTGCCAAAGGGGCTTCAGCAAAATACTGAGTAAAGGGTCTGAATACTTGTGAATAAATGTGATATCAGTTTTTCTTTTTATATACATTTGCAAAAATTCCTAAAAACCTGTTTTTGCTTTGTCATTGTGGGGTATTTTGTGTAGGTTGATGAGATAAAAAACACATTTTTATACATTTTAAAATAAGGCTGTAACAAAATGTGGAAAAGGTCAAGGGGTCTGAATACTTTCCGAATGCACTGCATTTCAGTCCTTGACTAATAATGTTCTGTATTATGTCATGTTTTATGTGGAACCCAGGATAATGGGGATCCTAATACCAAATCCCAACGGACCTGTGACCAACAGATACATATCTGTATTTCCAGTCATGTGAAATCGATATATTAGGGCCGAATATTTTTTTTTCAATTGACTTATTTCCGTATATGAACTGTAACTCAGTAAATCTTTGAAATTGTTGCATGTTGCATTTATATTTCAGTGTAGATGGGTACCTAATAATCTGTCCACGAAGTGTATATTTAAACAGTTCTTCTAGTCTTAGCTGGCTGATATTTACGCCGTTGCTTAAGTGTACAAGAACTGTAACATTCGCTTGCAAGGTTTGAACATCGCGGTCACCTGTACATATCAGTTCCTCACTTCGTCTTCTTTCTGTCCTCCCTGCAGTCTAACCTGGGAGAGCAGCCGTCTCTCACCACCTTGGTGGGTCGTGTCATCACCCTGGCCGATGTCAACAAGGACCGCAAGGTGTCCCTGGCGGAAGCCAAGTCTGTGTGGGCTCTCCTCCAGATCAACGAGTTCCTTCTGATGGTAGCCCTGCAGGAGAAAGAGCATACCCTCAAGCTGCTGGGCTTTTGCGGGGACCTGTACGTGACTGAGCGCGTGGGCCACAGGTGATGATCACTTTGGAAATAAGGGTTTTAATTAAAGAATGACTGTACTGGCTGATTTTAATTGGTTTTGTCCTAATTTTCAAGAAATGCCACTGCAAACATTTGTGTCTTGAATGTGTGGTTTGATTTGGTGTTCATTGGTTTCAAATTATATACTCTGGGATTAATTGCACATCTTGTTCGTGTATGTATTTTTTTTACCCAGAAATAATATTACATTCAATCGACAGCTCCCTCTATAGGTTGGAGGTCCCCAGCTACCTGCAGGCATTAGTCCCGGAGGCCCTGAGCTCCAGCCTGAACCAGTGGCTGGCCCCGGCATGGCCCCGGAGGGCCCGCATCACCATCGGCCTGCTGGAGTTCATAGAGGAGGTAAAGATAAGATTATGGGAGGAGCCATAGAGATAGAGTACTCATCTTTGTATCTGTGCCATTATAGCGTCTGTGACAGCATGGGCAGCGCCATTGAGGCCATCTCCATTTTAAAGTAGTCAATTTTCTTCACGATTGGCTGATCCCTCCTGATGACCTGGTTGAACATGACTCCAAAAGGGTCACCAGGAGGGATCAGCCAATGAAATTGGAAGTTTCCCCCTAGTTGGCTACATTAAAATGGTGGAAGCCCAATGGTACTGCCCATGCTAATATGACCTTTTGGCCACAGGTTGCGGCTCTGTGAATACATAAAACATATCAAGCTTAGACAGAGGACAGACAATTTTATAATCATTGGGAATAGAAAGTGTAGATGTCTGATTTATAATGATCTATACACTACACATCTGTATCCCATCAATGCCTTCCCTGTGGCTCAGTTGGTAGAGCATGGTGTTTGCAACGCCAGCATGGTGTGTGCAACGCCAGGGTTGTGGGTTTGATTCCCACGGGGAGCCAGCACAAAAAATGCACGAAATGGAATGTATGCATTCACTACTGTAAGTCGCTCTGGATAAGAGCGTCTGCTAAATGACTCAAATGTAATGTAAATGAAATTACAACAGGTGTTCCACGGGGCCTACGGCAGCTTCCTGATGTGTGATGCCAGCCCGCGCCACGTGGGGTACAACTTCCGGTATGACTGCAAGATGGCAGACCTGCGCAGCGTGGCATCCGAGATGGCGGTCCGCAGTTTCCTGCGGGGACGTCGCTGCGAGACCAATGCTGACTGCACCTTCGGGCGTGACTGCACTGCCACCTGCGATCGGCTGGTGAAGCAATGTAACACAGAGGTGGTCCAGCCCAACCTGGCCAAGGTGTGTGTGATGCTACAGGACTATCTGGTGTCCGGGGCACCCCAGGACCTCCGCATAGACCTGGAGAAGCAGCTCCGTACCTGTGTGACGCTCAGTGGCCTGGCTAGCCAGATGGAGGTGCACCACTCGCTGGTCCTCAACAACCTCAAGACCCTGCTGTGGAAGACCATCTCCAACACACAGTACTCCTGAGGACCACAGAAGAGCTGCTGGGAGCCATATGTAGGCCTGGGTTGTATTCATTTGACACCAAATAAAGGAAAATGGATTGAAACAAATGGACAACCCGAAGTTGTCCAGTAAGAACTGCAAATGTATTAACTGTTAAAATAATTTGCTACGGTATGCCCTAATGACCAGGAAAAAACAACAACACCAGGACCTACCCATAGGAGTGAGGCAGGTCCAAACTCTACCCTATTATTTACCCTAGAGGAACTTCCCCTCCTACCCTACTTTTTTGGGGCCGTTACAAGACATGCCAAAAGCTTGAGTAAAACAGACAAGTAAATCACTGACTGAAAGTGAAAATGAATGAAAATCAAATGGATTATGATTTAAAAGTAAAGGCAGTTTATTTTAATGGAAGGATTCTTTATTTTGTGAAGGAGGAAACTGTCTGGTGTATTCTCAGGGCCTTGCCTATGTAATGATAATTAACTGTACAGTATTCTACTTTAAAGAGTAGTTATTAAGTGTATAACTTCTATCAGGGAACGTCAATGTAGAGGTGTAATGCCATGAAAATATGGGAGTGATGTAACAGTATGTGGAAAAACTACTATTTTATCTGTGAGTGAATGGTCCATCAGACAAGGTCAAATGAGATGGAAATATGGAGGGATCACTTGAGCTTTTGTGATAGATCATAACCAATTGTTAAGGTCTGGGTGTAGCTGGTGCAGAGCAGTCAGGCGCAGGACAGCAGAGATGAGTAATAAAAGTAACTTTACTCAAAATGACCAAATACATGTAGTAATACCAAGCCCACACAAAAGGACCGAAATACATAAAACAAACACACAAAAAAACATGGGGAAAACAGAGGGTTAAGTAATGAACATGTAATTGGGGAATTGAAACCAGATGTGTAAAACAAAGACAAAACAAATGGAAAATGAAAAGTGGATCAGCAATGACTAGAAGGCTGGTGATGTCGACCGCCGAACGCCGCCCGAACAAGGAGAGGGACCGACTTCGGCGGAAGTCGTGACACCAATCTATATGACTCAGACGAAAAAAAAGAATACAGCACTCCAAACTATGGCAATTTTATAGACTAAAAAAATAGAAGTCTCAGTATTTTATGAATTATACAACAGGTTGGTCTAATCCTGAATGCTGATTGGTTAAAACTGCATTCCAGCCAGTATCTATTCCACAATGTACCACCAGCTAAATTATTACATTAAAATGACTATTTACTGTTCCATCTGATTGCGCAATCCACTGTCTCATCAGCCCAGCCAGGATGTTTATAAATTTGATCCACTACAAAAAGGCATCTAGACATTTAGTTAACAGCGGAGACTTGTTTAAACCTTGCTGTCTGTCTGACATGCCAGGCGATATCGCACCTCATTAGCTCATTGCTATGATGCATCCAAATAAACAATAAACATGATGCATCCAAACAAATGTCACAAAACAGCTTAAACAAATGCAGCTATTCAGGCTGCACTGTTTGACGTGACTAAGTTAGCCGAAGTTGGCTAGCTAGCAAGCAAGGGATAAGAACGTTGCCAGCCAGCATGGCAGTGGAACATTAAGTATGAACGACTGATACAGAACAAAAAATTGAACGACTGGGGCACGTCTCTGATTTGAATATGTTGGTAAACCGTTGTATAAAAGTGATAATGCACTCAAAGCCGGTGTGGAGGATATTGGCACGGTTTGCCCGGCCCTTGACTTAGTCTTGGGCCTAACACCCGTGCCAATATATACTCCAAACACTGGCTTCTCTGGCATTATCACTTATTAAGGGGAAACAAGCTGTCTTTTACCATTGTGTAGTTCGCCCCGCCAGTATTTCACAATTCACATTCCAACCAACCATGTTCTCACCTCAATTTTCATCCATCTTACCATGGCACCAATATATTCATTTTACAGGTGTACTTGTTAAGATAGTCTCCAGTGTCAGTAGATACATTGTAATAGTGACATGTTTCGGCATCTGAAGGGAAACGCTCATAAGAAAATACATTTCAACCAGTGAGATCAGCTTGAGATTTGAATTAGCTTGAAAATTGCATCATGATAAAAGTGATACTCAAAACCAAAATCTGGTCCATTAGGTAATTTTATTCTTCAAATCCAACAGAGTAAATTGGTTCCAAATACTACCTAATTAAATAAAAGGTACACAGTCCAGAGGTTAACATGATCAGATAACACTTATCATCCATCTACCCAAATACAGTGCCTATCAGATTCTACCAACTTTGCACAACTCTTACAGCAACATGCACAGTGTACAAAACATTAGGAATACCTTCCTAATATCGAGTTGTTCCTTAGCCCACTGCAACCCATTTATTTTTATTGTGCTGAAAGTGGAACTCCAAACTCGTCGGCTGCCATACCCCATTCATGTCAAGGTACGACGAGTTGTGCATTCTTTTGGGTCTTTGGGCACCAATGTTGTACTGGTCTGTCAGTTGACTAACTGTTGCCGGTCTGTTGCTCCGCACAATTCAGGTCAGGTCCTTTGTCGTCTTTCGTCAAAGACCCATTTTCGGCCACAGGCCTGCCGTTGGCCGGATGTCCTTTAGGTGGTGGACAATTCTTGAGACGCGGGAAACTTGAGCGAGAAAAACCCAGCAGCATTGCAGTTCTTGACAAACCGATACGCCTGGCCGCTACTACCATACCCTGTTCAAAGGCACTTCAATCTTGCCCATTCACCCTCTGAATGGCACACATACACAATCCATGTGTCTCAAGTATTAAATCTTTTAACCCATCTCCTCACCTTCATTTACACTGATTGAAGTGGATTTAACATGACATCAAGGGATCATAGTTTTCACCTGGTCAGGCCATGTCATGGAAAGAGCAGGTATTCCTGATGTTTTGTACACAGTGCTTGTTGCCGTAAGAGTTGTACAAAGTTGGTAGAATCGTATTCCAAATGATTCAGAACTAATGGTTGCCAAAGGTGCTTCCAAGTACTAAGTCGAGGGTGGAGACTTATCCAAATTATGATATTTCAGTGTTTAATTTGTTACATTTTCTATAACTTTAACGTTAAAGATGTGGAGTAGGTTGTGTAGATCTGTAGGACTATAATAAAATGTAATCCCTTAGATTACATATTAATGTCAAATGTCTGGCAGTCTGGCTGCGCTCCACAGGTAATATTACACTTCACTACATTACAACGGCTTGATTTGTTTGATCTGAGCAATTCTTCTTAGCTAGCTACATAGCCGTCTTTGTATCAAAGATAATTGTGTAGTTTAGAGTAACTGAGTAATTATCGAGGCTAGCTATCTTCGTCCTCCTAACGTAGTCAACACTGCTAGCTGCTAGCTAGCTAGTCATCACTGCTAGCTAGCCAACTTCTACCGACTAGCAGCACCGCAGAAACTATTACATTACAACGTAACGACTTGATTAGTGTGGTGTTAGTGTTAGTTAGCCAGCTACATAGTTGTCTTTGCTGTCTCTGTATCTAAGATAATTGTGTAGTTTGAGTTTGAGTACTATCGAGGTGAGCTAGCCAGCCGCGACGCGGCGCCAGACTTACTCAACACACCTAGTCATCATTAACCCACTGCCAGCTAGCCAACCGTTACCGACTAGCAGCGCTGTAGATACTAATACTTTACAACGGAACGATTTGACTAGTGCAGTGTTACCTAGCTAGCTACTTAGTTGTCTTTGTCATAGCTTGATAATTGTTAGCTAGCCAGCCATCGAGGTTAGCTAGCCAGCTATTTCCGTCCCCCGCGACGCCATTTTTCCTAACCCAGCCAACTATTACCGACGAGCAGCATTGTTGAAACTAAATACACTACAAGGAACGTCTTGATTAGTGTTATGTTAGCTAGCTAGCTACAAAGTTGCTTTGTATCATGACAAGGTGTAGTACTGAAACTACCGAGGTTACCTAGCCAGCTACACGTTCAAAGTCAACAACGCAGCCACTGCTAGCTAGCCTACTCCACCAGCCAGCAGTACTGTATCATTTTAGTCAATAAGATTTTTGCAACGTAAGCTTAACTTCCTGAACATTCGAGACGTGTAGTCCACTTGTCATTCCAATCTCATTTGCATTAGCGTAGCCTCTTCTGTAGCTTGTCTACTATGTGTCTGTCTATCCCTGTTCTCTCTCCTCTGCACAGGCCATACAAACGCTCCACACCGCGTGGCCGCTGCCACTCTAACCTGGTGGTCCCAGCGCGCACGACCCACGTGGAGTTCCAGGTCTCCGGCAGCCTCTGGAACTGCCGGTCTGCGGCCAACAAGGCTGAGTTCATCTCAGCCTATGCTACCCTCCAGTCCCTAGACTTCCTGGCGCTGACGGAAACATGGATTACCACAGATAACACTGCTACTCCTACTGCTCTCTCCTCGTCTGACTACGTGTTCTCGCATACCCCTAGAGCATCGAGCCAGCGGGGTGGTGGCACTGGAATCCTCATCTCTCCCAAGTGGACATTCTCTCTTTCTCCCCTGACCCATCTGTCTATCTCCTCATTTGAATTCCATGCTGTCACAGTTACCAGCCCTTTCAAGCTTAACATCCTTATCATTTATCGCCCTCCAGGTTCCCTTGGAGAGTTCATCAATGAGCTTGACGCCTTGATAAGTTCCTTTCCTGAGGATGGCTCACCTCTCACAGTTCTGGGTGACTTTAACCTCCCCACGTCTACCTTCGACTCATTCCTCTCTGCCTCATTCTTTCCACTCCTCTCCTCTTTCGACCTCACCCTCTCACCTTCCCCCCCTACTCACAAGGCAGGCAATACGCTTGACCTCATCTTTACTAGATGCTGTTCTTCCACTAATCTCATTGCAACTCCCCTCCAAGTCTCCGACCACTACCTTGTATCCTTTTCCCTCTCGCTCTCATCCAACACTTCTCACTCTGCCCCTACTCGGATGGTATTGCGCCGTCCCAACCTTCGCTCTCTCTCTCCCGCTACTCTCTCCTCTTCCATCCTATCATCTCTTCCCTCTGCTCATACCTTCTCCAACCTATCTCCTGATTCTGCCTCCTCAACCCTCCTCTCCTCCCTCGCTGCATCCTTTGATTTCCTCTGTCCCCTATCCTCCAGGCCGGCTCGGTCCTCCCCTCCTGCTCCGTGGCTCGACGACTCACTGCGAGCTCACAGAACAGGGCTCCGGGCAGCCGAGCGGAAATGGAGGAAAACTCGCCTCCCTGCGGACCTGGCATCCTTTCACTCCCTCCTCTCTACATTTTCCTCTTCTGTCTCTGCTGCTAAAGCCACTTTCTACCACTCTAAACTCCAAGCATCTGCCTCTAACCCTAGGAAGCTCTTTGCTACCTTCTCCTCCCTCCTGAATCCTCCTCCCCCTCCCCCCCCTCCTCCTCTCTGCGGATGACTTCGTCAACCATTTTGAAAAGAAGGTTGACGACATCCGATCCTCGTTTGCTAAGTCAAACGACACTGCTGGTCCTGCTCACACTGCCCTACCCTGTGCTTTGACCTCTTTCTCCCCTCTCTCTCCAGATGAAATCTCGCGTCTTGTGACGGCCGGCCGCCCAACAACCTGCCCACTTGACCCTATCCCCTCCTCTCTTCTCCAGACCATTTCCGGAGACCTTCTCCCCTACCTCACCTCGCTCATCAACTCATCCTTGACCGCTGGCTACGTCCCTTCCATCTTCAAGAGAGCGAGAGTCGCACCCCTTCTGAAAAAACCTACACTCGATCCCTCCGATGTCAACAACTACAGACCAGTATCCCTTCTTTCCTTTCTCTCCAAAACTCTTGAACGCGCCGTCCTTGGCCAGCTCTCTTGCTATCTCTCTCAGAATGACCTTCTTGATCCTAATCAGTCAGGTTTCAAGACTGGGCATTCAACTGAGACTGCTCTTCTCTGTGTCACGGAGGCTCTCCGCACTGCTAAAGCTAACTCTCTCTCCTCTGCTCTCATCCTTCTAGACCTATCTGCTGCCTTTGATACCGTGAACCATCAGATCCTCCTCTCCACCCTCTCCGAGCTGGGCATCTCCGGCGCCGCCCACGCTTGGATTGCGTCCTACCTGACAGGTCGCTCCTACCAGGTGGCGTGGCGAGAATCTGTCTCCGCACCACGTGCTCTCACCACTGGTGTCCCCCAGGGCTCTGTTCTTGGCCCACTCCTATTCTCGCTATACACCAAGTCACTTGGCTCTGTCATATCCTCACATGGTCTCTCATATCATTGCTATGCAGATGACACACAATTAATCTTCTCCTTTCCCCCATCTGACAACCAGGTGGCGAATCGCATCTCTGCATGTCTGGCAGACATATCAGTGTGGATGACGGATCACCACCTCAAGCTGAACCTCGGCAAGACGGAGCTGCTCTTCCTCCCGGGGAAGGACTGCCCGTTCCATGATCTCGCCATCACGGTTGACAACTCCCTTGTGTCCTCCTCCCAGAGTGCTAAGAGCCTTGGCGTGACCCTGGACAACACCCTGTCGTTCTCCACCAACATCAAGGCGGTGACCCGATCCTGTAGGTTCATGCTCTACAACATTCGCAGAGTACGACCCTGCCTCACACAGGAAGCGGCGCAGGTCCTAATCCAGGCACTTGTCATCTCCCGTCTGGATTATTGCAACTCGCTGTTGGCTGGGCTCCCTGCCTGTGCCATTAAACCCCTACAACTCATCCAGAACGCCGCAGCCCGTCTGGTGTTCAACCTTCCCAAGTTCTCTCACGTCACCCCGCTCCTCCGCTCTCTCCACTGGCTTCCAGTCGAAGCTCGCATCCGCTACAAGACCATGGTGCTTGCCTACGGAGCTGTGAGGGGAACGGCACCTCCGTACCTTCAGGCTCTGATCAGGCCCTACACCCAAACAAGGGCACTCCGTTCATCCACCTCTGGCCTGCTCGCCTCCCTACCTCTGAGGAAGCACAGTTCCCGCTCAGCCCAGTCAAAACTGTTCGCTGCTCTGGCACCCCAATGGTGGAACAAGCTCCCTCACGACGCCAGGACAGCGGAGTCAATCACCACCTTCCGGAGACACCTGAAACCCCACCTCTTCAAGGAATACCTGGGATAGGATAAAGTAATCCTTCTAACCCCCCCTTAAAAGATTTAGATGCACTATTGTAAAGTGGTTGTTCCACTGGATATTATAAGGTGAATGCACCAATTTGTAAGTCGCTCTGGATAAGAGCGTCTGCTAAATGACTTAAATGTAAATGTTAAATGTCTATGGGGGTACCACAGGGTTCAATTCTTGGGCCAACTCTTTTCTCTGTATACATCAATGATGTCGCTCTTGCTGCTGGTGAATCTCTGATCCACCTCTACGCAGACGACACCATTCTGTATACTTCTGGCCCTTCTTTGGACACTGTGTTAACAACCCTCCAGACGAGCTTCAATGGCATACAACTCTCCTTCCGTGGTCTCCAACTGCTCCTAAATACAAGTAAAACTAAATGCATGCTCTTCAAACGATCGCTGCCCGCACCTGCCCGCCTGTCCAGCATCACTTCTCTGGACGGTTCTGACTTAGAATTTGTGGACAA
Source organism: Salmo salar (assembly GCF_965601325.2). Lineage (NCBI taxonomy): Eukaryota > Metazoa > Chordata > Actinopteri > Salmoniformes > Salmonidae > Salmo > Salmo salar. Next base: position 165,266,873 of record NC_138291.1, on the reverse strand, counting down.
CTACAAATACCTAGGTGTCTGGTTAGACTGTAAACTCTCCTTCCAGACTCACATCAATCATCTCCAATCCAAAGGTAAATCTAGAATTGGCTTCCTATTTCGCAACAAAGCATCCTTCACTCATGCTGCCAAACATACCCTCGTAAAACTGACCATCCTACCAATCCTCGACTTCGGCGATGTCATTTACAAAATAGCCTCCAATACCCTACTCAACAAGCTGGATGCAGTCTATCACAGTGCCATCCGTTTTGTCACCAAAGCCCCATATACTACCCGCCACTGCGACCTGTACGCTCTCGTTGGCTGGCCTTCGCTTCATAATCGTCGCCAAACACATTGGCTCCAGGTCATCTACAAGACCCTGCTAGGTAAAGTCCCCCCTTATCTCCACTCACTGATCACCATAGCAGCACCCACCTGTAGCACGCGCTCCAGCAGGTATATCTCTCTGATCACCCCTAAAGCCAACTCCTCCTTTGGTCGTCTCTCCTTCCAGTTCTCTGCTGCCAATGACTGGAACGAACTACAAAAATCTCTGAAACTGGAAACACTTATCTCCCTCACTAGCTTTAAGCACCAGCTATCAGAGCAGCTCCCAGATCACTGCACCTGTACATAGCCCATCTATAATTTAGCCCAAACTACTACCTCTCCCCTTACTGTATTTATTTATTTTGCTCCTTTGCACCATATTATTTATATTTGAACTTTCTTCAAATAACAAATCTACCATTCCAGTGTTTTACTTGCTATACTTTATTTACTTTGCCACCATGGCCTTTTTTGCCTTTACCTCCCTTATCTCACATCATTTGCTCACATTGTATATAGTCTTATTTTTTTCTACTGTATCATTGATTGTATGTTGTTTTACTCCATGTGTAACTCTGTGTTTTTGTATGTTGTCGAACTGCTTTGCTTTATCTTGGCCAGGTCGCAATTGTAAATGAGAACTTGTTCTCAACTTGCCTACCTGGTTAAATAAAGGTGAAATAAATAAAAATAAATAAATAAATAAAAAATGCAGCAAAACACAAAACAGGGCCCTACGCTATAGAAGATGTCACCATAAACAGGCAAGAGTGTGGCCTGCACAATCCTTTCTCTACCATCACCTTGAATCTTCAACTTTGAAACTGGCCACATCTTGGCTTCTTCGTCACATCTGCAATCTGTCAAAGAATCAGGAAATGGGTGAGAAAACGATAGCCAAAAAACCTATCAATCCTCCAAAATGATCAAGAAAAGTAGACCTCAGATCAAAGTGAATCAAAACTCAAAGTCTTGGACTAATGGCAACTACCAGTCAGTAAACAAATTAGCTTTGGCACAACACAAGAAAAGCAGCTGCTGAGGGTGAGGGATCTTAAAGGAAAAGTCCTCCCCAATTTTTGGTGTTTGTTCCATTGTTGACATAAGTAAAAAAGATTTGGACTATGTCACCAATGGACTAAAGCAATAAATACCAAAATAGTTTTTCTTTAACTGGCTCACTCCTGTTCAAACACTTCCTGTACAATAAGAACCTTTTTCAGAGGGTCTAAATGGTTCCTTGGTGGCCAAATGTCAGAGCTATGATCATTTCAAGTACCCACCGTTCTGGGTCCTCAGCATATACATCTATATTTCACTCTCCGCCCCTCATCACACAGGCTCAACACGTACAGTCAGACTGCAACGCCTCGAGGGGCGGATTGCTCAGAGACCAATACACTTAGCCAGTACGTTACCCAGTGAGGAGTGTAATTACCATGGCTTATGGCTTGGTCATCCCCCGCTACGACCACAGTCGCTATGGCTGCACCTCCAGACTGCTCTTCATCTGAAATTAACATCCAAAAGACTATAGGTTAGGTTTGAAGAGCCACAAGGAAACTGATTAAGACTACAAAGTCAAAAGTACATAAAGTACTTAGTCCAAGTACATTGCTGCTAGTTCTACAGCATCCATTTTACACCAAGATTAACCATTCTTGATTAGACTGGTTGGCTGACAATGTCACAAATTACGTACGCGTCGATGTGGCCAGAAGGCTTGCGTTATCATGATTCTGAAAGGTCAGATAGCTATCAACAATGACAAGAGGCTGCGATGTGGGGAATTGTAGGTGACACATCTCAGCTAGTTCTCTTGTTGAGACCATGTCTTGTTTAGAGGCATTTTCACAGATTTCATGTCAATGTTAATATGGCTCAAATTTTCCAGCCAGTCAACAACTATCAATGTATTTGAGACAAGTGCTCATTTTGTATTTGTATTTATTATGGATCAGCTACTCTTCCTGGGGTCCAGCAAAAGTAAGACAGTTTACACAATCTTAAAAATATTACAATACATTCACAGATTTCACAAGACACTGTGTGCCCTCAGGCCCCTACTCCACCACTACCACATATCTACAGTACTAAATCCATGTGTATGTATAGTGCGTATGTTATCGTGTGTGTGTGTGTGTGTGTGTGTGTGTGTGTGTGTGTGTGTGTGTGTGTGTGTGTGTGTGTGTGTGTGTGTGTGTGTGTGTGTGTGTGTGTGTGTGTGCCAATGTTTGTGTTGCTTCACAGTCCCCGCTGTTCCATAAGGTGTTTTTTAATCTGCTTTTTAAATACAATTTTACTGCTTGCTTCAGTTACTTGATGTGGAATAGAGTTCCATTGTGCAGATGTATTTATGTTTTCAATAAACATTGAGACGAAAGTTCAAATGTTGTCAATCATCTAAGCCAAACCCATGTGTTTTGCCCCATAGTTGACACACATCGGTTGTTGCTAAACAACCAGTCTATAGGGTAGACATACCCTGCCATTCTGGTGAGGGTCAGGGTCTATCTGGCCCAGTTCCGTACCCGCTGAACAGGGCAGTAGAGCCATCATGTGTCAGTTTGTCTGCCCGGTCATTGCACAACCGTGGCATTGGCACCACAGTTACATCTGAAGGGAGGAAATAACCCAGAGACTATTAGTCTTACCAGTTCCAGAAGAAACAGTTAGAACCCATGAACTGTTATTACAGGCCGCAGACAGACCATTCAAAACAGCCTTGTGAGCATGCATTTGTATGTGGCTGTGCAGGTCTCAGATAATGTGGTAGAGGTTGTCCATCACAAGTTCAGCACGGTGCATGATTTGTCATCACAGACCTATATATTTCATGCAGACTGAATTAAGGCCACATGTTGCTTACCATTAGGTGTGCACACCATTCTTTCAGGGAGGAACGACAGGCCTCACTGTTATTTTCATGTTTCATCAGCTTGGCCAGTGGACCCAATTGATCATGGTGGTAACCAATGTTCCTCATTGGACGCTTCCCAGCCGAGGGGCTAGAGAATTTTTTTTTTTTGAGATATGACAGACATGAATACCAGTAATTATTTACCCTCAACATTTTATATACACTGACCAAAAATAAAAACGCAACAATTAGGATTTTAGTGAGTTAGTTCTTATAAGGAAATCAGTAAATTGAAATAAATTAATTAGGGCCTAACCTATATATTTCACATGACTGAGAATACAAATGTATCAGATTGATCACAGATAGTGTCATTAAAAGTTGGGGCGTGGATCAGAAAACCAGTCAGTATCTTTTGTGACCATTTGCCTGATGCAGCGTGACATCTTAGCATGGAGTTGATCAGCCTGTTGATTGTGGCCTGTGCAATGTTCTCCCACTCTTCAATTCTTTTGTGAAGTTACTGGGTATTGGCGGGAACTGGAACGCACTGTCGTACACATTGATCAAGAGCATCCCAAACATGCTCAATGGGTGACATGTATGGTGAGTATGCAGGCCATGGAAGACCTGGGACATTTTCAGCTTCCAGGAATTGTGTACAGGTCCTTGCGACATGGGGCTGTGCATTATCATGCTGAAACATGAGGTGATGGCGGGGGACGAATGGCACGACAATGGGCCTCAGGATCTCAAGATATCTGTGCATTCAAATTGCCATCGATAAAATTAATTTGGATGTTGTCCATAGCTTATGCCGGCCCAAACCACACCGTGCCCACACAACACCATACACCTTGTCTGCCATCTACCCGTTTGTCACGCCCTGACCTTAGAGATCCTTTTATGTCTCTATTTTGGTTGGTCAGGGCGTGAGTTGGGGTGGGCATTCTATGTCCTTTTTTCTATGTTTGGTATTTCTTTGTTTCGGCCGGGTATGGCTCTCAATCAGGGACAGCTGTATATCGTTGTTGCTGATTGGGAGCCATACTTAGGCAGCCTGTTTTCCTTTGGGTTTTGTGGGTGGTTAATTTCTGTTTAGTGTTTTGTTAGACCTGACAGAACTGTTTGTCTGTCATTTTCTTGTTTTGTTCAAAGTGTCTCGATTACAATTAAATATGAGCACTCAACACGCTGCGCCTTGGTCTACTCCTTCAGACAGCCGTTACACCGGTACAGTTGAAACCGGGATTCATCCGTGAAGAGCACACTTCTCCAGCGTGCCAGTGGCCATCGAAGGTGAACATTTGCCCACGGCGCCAAATTGCAGTCAGGTCAAGACCCTGGTGAGGTTGATGAGCAAGCAGATGAGCTTCCCGAGACGGTTTCTGACAGTTTGTGCAGAAATTCTTTGGTTGTGCAAACCCAGTTTCATCAGCTGTCCAAGTGGCTGGTCTCAGACGATCCTGCAGGTGATGTGGAGGTCCTGGGCTGGCTTAGTTACATTTAATCTGCGGTTGTGAGGCCGGTTGGAGGTACTGCCAAATTCTCCAAAACGACATTTGCCTTATGGCAGAGAAATTAACATTCAGTTCTCTGGCAACAGCTCTCATGGACATTCCTGCAGTCAGCATGCCAATTGTATGCTCACTCAACTTAAGACATCTGTGGCATTAAGTTGTGACGAAACTGTACATTTTAGAGTAGTCTTGTCCCCAGCACAAGGTGCACCTGTAATGATTGTGCGGTTTAATCAGCTTCTTGATGCCACACTTGTCAGGTGGATGGATTATCTTGGCATAGGAGAAATGCTCACTAACAGGGATGTAAACAAATTTGGCAAATGAGAGGAATAAGCTTTGTGCGTGTAGAACATTTCTGGGATCTTTTATTTCAGTTCATGAAACCAACACATTGCATTTATATTTGTTGGCAATTTGAATGCACAGAGAAACCGAGACAATATTATCGCAAGGCCCATTGTCGCAAGGTTCTGTACACAATTCCTGGAAGCTGAAAATGTCTCATTTCTTCCATGACTTGCATACTCAGACATAGCCTTCCCTGTGGCTCAGTTGGTCGAGCATGGTGTGTGCAACGCCAGGGTTGTGGGTTCGAATCCCACGGGGGGCCAGTACAACAACAAAAAAAAAATGCATGAAATGTATGTATTCACTACTGTAAGTTGCTCTGGATAAGAGCGTCTGCTAAATGACTAAAATGTAAATGATATCACCCATTGTGCATGTTTGGGATGCTCTGGATTAACATGACAGAGTTCCAATTTCAGCCACTACACAGCCATTGAAGAGTGGGACAACATTCCACAGGCGGATCAACTCCACGCTAAGGAAAGTTGTCAGGCTGCATGAGGCCAATTGTGGTCACACCAGATACTGACTTGTTTTCTTAGGCTGCATCACATCCGGCCGTGATTGGGAGTCCCATAGGGTGGTGCACAATTGGCCCAGCGTCATCTGGGATTGGCCGGGGTAGTCCGTCATTGTAAATAAGAATTTGTTCTTAACTGACTTGCCTAGTTAAATAAAGGTAAAATAAAAAATACATTCTTATCCACGCCCCTACTTTTTTAAAAGGTATCCGTGACCAAATACATACCTTACAGTGAAATGTTTACTGACAAGCCCTTAACCAACAATGTGGTTTTAAGAAACTACCCCCCCAAAAATAAGAGATAAGAATAACAAATGATTAAAAACAAGCAGTAAATAACAATAGCTGTTATGTATACAGGGGGTACCGGTACAGAGTCAATGTGCGGGGGAATTGGTGTTGAGATAATTGAGGTAATATGTGCATGTAGGTAGAGTTATTAAAGTGACTATGCATAGATAATAACAGAGAGTAGCAGCAGCATTCCAGCTGTTCAGGAGTCTTATTGTTTGAGGGTAGAAGCTATTTAGGAGCCTCTTGGACCTAGACTTGGCACTCCGGTACTGCTTGACGTGCATTAGCAGAGAGAACAGTCTATGACTAAGGTGGCTGGAGTCTTTGACCATTTTTAGGGCCTTCCTCTAACACCGCCTGGTATAGAGGTCCTGGATTGCAGGAAGCTTGGCCCTGGCGATGTACTGGGCCGTGCGCACTACCCTCTGTAGTGCCTTGCGGTCGGGGGCCGAGCAGTTGCCATACCAGGCAGTGATGCAACCCGTCAGGATGCTCTCGATGGTGCAGCTGTAAAACCTTTTGAAGATCTGAGGACCCATGCCAAATCTTTTCAGTCTCTTGAGCGGGAATAGGTTTTGTTCACGACTTTCTTGGTGTGCTTGGACCATGTTAGTTTGCTGGTGATGTGGATGCCAAGGAACTTGAAGCTCCACTACAGCCCCGTCGATGAGAATGGGGGTGTGCTCGGTCCTCCTTTTCCTGTAGTCCACAATCATCTCCTTTGTCTTGATCACGGTGAGGGAGATTATGCTTGCACCACACGGCCAGGTCTCTGACCTCCTCCCTATAGGCTGTCTCATCGTTGTCGGTGATCAGTACCACTGTTGTGTCATCAGCAAACTTAATGATGGTGTTGGAGTCGTGCCTGGCCGGATGTGTTTAGTCCCAGGGTCCTTAGCTTACTGATGAGCTTTGAGGGCACTATGGTGTTGAACGCTGAGCTGTAGTCAATGAATAGCATTCTCACATAGGTGTTCCTTTTGTCCAGGTGTGAAAGGGCAGTGTGTAGTGCAATAGAGATTGCATCATCTGTGGATCTGTTGGTGCAGTATGCAAATTGGAGTGGGTATAGGGTTTCTGGGATAATGGTGTTTATGTGAGACATGACCAGCCTTTCAAAGCATTTCATGGCTACAGACGTTGGTGCTACGTGTAGGTATTCATTTAGGCAGGTTACCTGTTCTTGGGCACAAGGACTATGGTGGTCTGCTTGAAATATGTAGGTATTACAGACTGTGCCAGGGAGAGGTTGAAAATGTAATTGAAGACACTTGCCAGCTGGTCAGCGCATGCTCTGAATACGCTTCCTGGTAATATGTCTGGCCCTGGGGCCTTGTGAATGTTACAAGCAAGAACTCACACAGGAACTACCAGTGACACACTCAATTCGGAAGTGGTGTGATGAAGCGGATGCTAAACTGTTTTGCTTGCACAGACTGGAATATGTTCTGGGATTTATCCGATGACATTGAGGAGTTTACCACATCAGGCACCGGCTTCATTAATAAGCACATCGACCAAGTCGTCCCCACAGTGACCATATGTATATATTCCAACAAGAAGCCATGGAATACAGGCAACATCCGCACTGAGCTAAAGGCTATAGAGTTGCTGCTTTCAAGGAGCGGGACACGAATCCAGACACTTATAAGAAATCCCGCTACGCACTCAAACGAACCATCAAACAGGCAAAGCGTCATTACAGGACTAAGATCAAATCCTACTACACTGGCTCTGATGTGGCAGGGCTTGCAAACTATCACGGATTACGAAGGGAAACCCAGCCACGAGCTGCCCTATGACACAAACCAAACAACTGTGTGATCACGCTGGCCGTAGCCGATGTAAAACCTTTAAACAGGGTAATTTCTTCAGGATCGGTGGGTCCCCTGTGGGACGGTTAAGCTAACGTAGGTTAATGCGATTAGCATGCGGTTGTAAGTAACAAGAACATTTCCCAGGACATAGACATATCTGGTACTGGCAGAAAGCTTAAATTATTGTTAATCTAACTGCACTGTCCAATTTACAGTAGCTATTACAGTGAAAGAATACCATGCTATTGTTTGAGGAGAGTGCACAGTTTTGAACATAAAGTTATTAATAAACAAATTAGGCATATTTGGGCAGTCTTGATACAACATTTTGAACAGAAATGCAATTGTTCATTGGATCAGTCTAAAACTTTGCACATACACTGCTGCCATCTAGTGGCCAAGATATATATGGCACCTTGGCTGGAATAATACATTATGGCCTTTCTCTTGCATTTCAAAGACGATGGTACCAAAAAAAACACAAATAAAACAGTTTTTTCTTTGTATTATCTTTTACCAGATCTAATGTCTTATATTCTCCTACATTCCTTTCACATTTCCACAAACGTCAGTGTTTCCTTTCAAATGATACCAAGAATATGCATATCCTTGCTTCAGGGCCTGAGCTTCAGGCAGTTAGATTTGGGTATGTCATTTTAGGCGAAAATTGAAAAAAAAGGGCGGATCCTTACTTAAGCAGGAATCAGGAGTATAGAGTTATGGTCAGATTTGCCAAATGGACAGCGAGGGAGAGCTTTGTATGCGTGTATGGAGTAAAGATGATCTAGTTTTTTCCCACTAGTTGTACAGGTGACATGCTGGTAGAAATGAGGTAAAACGGATTTCAGTTTTCCTGCATTAAAATCATTGCCAACTAGGAGCACTGCCATTGGATGAGCATTTTCTTGTTGGCTTATGGCCCTATACAGATCGTTGAGTGCGGTCTTAGTGCCAGCATCGGTTTGTGGTGGTAAGTATACAGCTACGAAAAATATTGATGAAAACTCTCTTGGTAAATAGTATGGTCTACAGCTTATCATGAGGTATTCTAACTCAGGCGAGCAGAACCTCGAGATTGTGCACCAGCTGTTGTTAACAGAGACACACACCCCTGCTCGAGTTTACGAGACACTGACGTTCTGTCCTGCCGATGTATAGAAAAAACAGCTAGATTCATATTAACCATGTCCTTGTTCAGCCACGACTCCACGAAGCATAGGATATTACAATTCTTCAGGTCCCGTTGATAGGACATTCTCAAACGGAACCTGTCTCATTTGTTCTCCAGTGATTGTACATTCGCCAATAGAACGGGGGTAGAGGTAGTTTCATCAGGCTGCCCCCACGTCAGCCTCTATATCTGTCTTTTCCTCTTCCGAGTGTCGGGGATTAGGACCTGGTCCCGGGTGAGCAGCATGTCTTGAGCGGCTGAGTCATTGAAGTATAATTCTTCACCCAAATCGTGGTGTGATCACCGTTTTGATGTCCAGAAGCTCTTTTCGGTCATATGAAACGATGGCAGAAACATAATGTACAAAAAAAAAAAAGTTAAGATCAGTGGAAAATAGTATAATTAGTCAGGAACCCATAAAACAGCCACTATACATGCCAGCGCCATTTTGTATTTTATTGCTACACTGATAAGGATTTTAGATGAATTCAGTCATTGTTTTTTCATGACTGGGTACACTAAGATTTTAGCCCAGTACAATTCAAGGAAATAGTTGGAATGTAGAAAAAGCACATGAGGAGACCACACATATTTAGTGAAAAGAAAGTTTACTTGAGAAATAGTATGAGTGCATTCATGTCATTTGATACAGAAATAGCTTCTTTTTTAAAATTTTATTTGACCAGACAATGTCAAGCTGAATGTTAGAAATAATCTGGAAACATGATCAGTTTGATGGAGCAAACATTGCAATTACATACTTTGTAAACCACAGTTTCTCCACAGATAAATCTAGACAAATAGCAACAACACTGTACAAATGCACCAAATATGTTGCTGAAAAATGGTGCTTCATATAGCATTTTAGCAGTACACTCCTTGGCCATGTTTGAATATATACATATTTTTTTTTACCGTTATTTAACTAGGCAAGTCAGTTAAGAACAAATTCTTATTTACAATGACGGGCCTAGGAACAGTGGGTTAACTGCCTAGTTCAGGGTCAGAACGACAGATTTTTACCTTGTCAGCACGGGGATTTGATCAAGCAACCTTTCGGTTACTGGCCCAACACGAACCACAAGGCTATCTGCCGCACCTAAATGCATGCTTTACCCACCCTTCCTTGGCATAAATCCCTAATCTGACATGAACATAATATTTATATAGTTCTTAATTCCATTATTTTACTTTGAGATGTGTGTTTTGCTGTGAACTGTTAGATACTACCGCACTGTTGGAGCTAGGAACACATGCATTTCGATACACCCGACAAATAACAATTTGTTATGTTAGTGTAAACAATGAAGTGGAACACTTGCTTTCAAATACTACACTTGATCTTAGCCAAAAGGCAGAGATTTCACCTATCCTATCATTTCAGATCAGGGTTAACTTCAAGGGAGTAAAATTGAAGAATGCATTTTCAAAGAACTCAAAAAGGGGCCCTTCATTAATTCCACCAGTGCCTCTCACGGGGAGCCCGGTGTGAGGCCCGCTGGCGATAGACCCTGGAGCAGCTCTATCTGCCTCCTCTTGTCCTTGGCCCTGTTGATGGTCATCTTGAAGAGGCGGCAGTACAGCTCCATTGCGGCTGGTGTGTCATCGTTCCCAGGGACTGGGTATGTCACCAGGCTGGGGTTGCAGTTAGAGTCCACCACCCCCACCGTGGGTATATTCATCTTGGCCGCATCGCGGACCCCCACATGCTGCTGGAAGACGTTGTTGAGCGTTGAGAGAAAGACAATGAGGTCAGGCAGCCTGACCCCCGGGCCGTACTGGATTGGGGCATTGGTGAGCAGACCACCCTGCCAGTAGCGTGTGTGGGCATATTCTCCGCAGTCCCCTGCCGTGCTCTCCACCAGGTGGCCGAACTGTCGGCGGCGGGAGACGAAGAGGATGACGCCACCGCGGTAGGCGATGTGGGCGGTGAAGTTCAGGGCGCTCTGGAGGTGCTCCATTGTCTGGTCCAGGTCGATGATGTCCTGGTCCAGACGACTGCCGAACAGATAGGGCTCCATCAGCCTAGTAGATAGGGATGAAGGGAGAGAGAATCAAGATCAATGTTTGTGTGACAATGTGCTCCTGTTCATACCTACAGTATGCTGTCTGTCTCTGTATATGAAATCTGCAAGGCATGTTTTGGGATGGCAGGTAGCCTAGCGGTTAGAGCGTTGGGCCAGGAACCGAAAGGTTGCTGGATCGAATCCCTGAGCTGACAAGTTAAAAATCAGTCGTTCTGCCCCAGAACAAGGCAGTTAACCCACTGTTGCCTGGTAGGCAGTCATTGTAAAATAAGAATTTGTTCTTAACTGACTTGCCTAGTTAAATAAAAGGTTAATACATTTTAAAAAAATGTTTTAATGTTGCCCTATGAAGATAATCCAGCTGGTTTTACTTTACGCTGATGCAAGAGTAAAGTAAATATGGTAGATAAGGTCAATACGAACCACAATGAGAACATAATTGTCAGATGAACTATGAAAATCAGCCATCCAACCTGTGTCTGCAGCCTTTCTTGTGTCCAAGGTGCACTCTGGCATCGAATAGATCTTTCAAGGAGAAGAGTTCTGACAAGCGAAAGAAATCTGGCGTTTCAAGAGGCAAGTTCTGGATCTTGTCAGTGGCCGCTATTAAAAAAAAAAGAATAATCGAGAAGTGGTTAGTTCTTTGTGATTGTAGAGAAGCTTTATGAATTCGTGTTAAATATCCATAGCATTAACTACTGTAAGATACCAAACTGTACGTGTCACTGACAACTCTGCCTACCCGTGCTGTCCGTTCGCAAAGGGAGTGTTTTGACTGCGGTAGCAGTTGCATAGAGAGGTCCACTACAGGAGTATCCGGCTGCAACAATCCGGGGCTGGCGGAACCCGCATAAACCTACAAGAAACCCACCAGCATAGTCAGTTAGCTAGCAGTCAGACGATAAAGACAGCAGCTAGTTTATAACATATAAAACATTACATTGTAACGTTGACCATCCAACTTGATTTGGATGTGTGATGCTACTGCTAGCTAACGTTAGCAATGGTTGTGCAATTGAATTGTCGGACAATTAAAAACGAGGATAGGTTGTACAGTCTTGCAAGGTAGCAAAAGAGATGCTAAATATATTTCATGTCATAATCATAACCAAAATATATGAATTGACTGTATAATGTAAATAAAAATGTACCTTTGGTAAGAACTCCAGCTGCCATGCTTGCTCGTGTTGTCCCCTCCCACTGAAGGTCAAAGAAACATGCGACTGGTAGTTGAAGTCCATTGGATGTGTCGTACGCACTAGATCACGTGTCAATCATTTCCATTGGACCACAACGCCCAGGAGCACGCATGTAGTTGAATGCTCATTCAAAAACTTTATTGAATTGTAATAGCACAGTTACTGAACCATACTGTATACTCTTGTAGTCTACATAATTCATTGTCAAATTCTAGCCAAATACTGTAACATCAACATTTTTTGGGATATGTTGATTTTCAGAACTGTGTTTTTTCCCCCCAATAAATTATATTTGAACATTAATATGAATGTGATGTAGAAGTCAATCTATAAAATGTATTGAAATTGAAAACGTTCTTCAACAACTGTCAATTTGAATATTGAGAAACCATAGCCTAAAAAAAAAAAATGTATCCAAATATGAAACAAATATAAATAATTAAAACATTGTTGAGCAATAACAAATGCAATTTCAACATAACCAACATAATTCAGAATCAAACAATTCACATACAACAGACAAACCCTCTTCACCAACAATAACAGTACACATCCGCATGACTAAGTTGCTTTGGATATAAGCATTTGCTAAATGGCATATACTCATTTAAATGTTTGATAATAAATCTTGAAAGATCTTCCTGTAAAAAAAACATCTGTGCTTTACTTCCCAGTTGATTTATTTTTCCTGCAAAGAAAAACAATTCATTACACTCAATGAACCCTCCTTATTTTCTAATTTAACCATGTCTGTGCCTAATCCTTTATTTATCTATGTGTTGTAAGTCGCTCTGGATAAGAGCGTCTGCTAAATGACTTAAATGTAATGTAAATGTAATGTAATGTTGTACTATTGTGTTATCAAGTAGGTTAAATATGACAAGATTTGCCTACAAAATGTACCTGGATAGAGGTAGAAATTGGAGCTTTCTCTTCACAGGTTTCTCAAACTTGGTCTTCTGAAAAAGAGCCCAGAAAGAATCGATTGTTAACAAACCAAGCCAACAAACCCCAATTCATCACAAACCTATTCCAGACAGATTGGAACACACTGTAAAGCCCCTTGCACACTGCCCATTACAATGCTTAATAAACTCAAACAAAAACATAGGGGCACACCCAGTACTTAATTTGTAAATCGGGAGGTGCCGGAACAAAATGTGAGCGGGAGAGAGGGGTGCCTGAGGTACTGGAACACATAAGAAAAAAGAATTACCTTAATAATAAAGCATTGCATGCATATCATTGTATTTGCGTAGTAGCATAGAGCAGGAGAGTAGAGGCACTTACACATTGGGAAAATGTTTGTTCTGTGAGAGATACAGGTGTGCTACTCACACAGCCATGGCCACGCATTGGTCTCAAACATAGGTTACAATGTTACGCAAACTATTAGTCTGGGTTGGCCCAACCCGAATCAACTCTTAGAATATCAGGCCCAGGCTGAAAATCTACTTTTTCACATTACGTTTTTTTGGGTGGGTTGGGGCAGGACAATAAACAAAGAGGTAACTCAAATTAACTTTGATCTCTTTCATTTGAATTTTTATATTGTAAAAAATGACAATTATTTTTCATGCCATGAGAGGTACCGGATCCGGCCAAACAGCTCCCAGAACAAAACAGAGAGGTGCTGGCTCAAATTAAGCACTAGGCACACCTATCCATCTCTGTTTTTAGTTGGTGTTTGATTGACATTGTATGGGCAGTGTGCAACGTGCTTAATTGGCCGCTGTACGTCACCGTACCTTTGGCTGATTTACAGCAACAGCTTTACACATCCATCTGAACCTCTTGCTCCTTTCCTCTGTGTTCAATGCTATGTAAGGGCTGAGGGTGATACCAGGGTCAATGGAGCTGGACAGAGACCTGGGGCAAGGCAGAGTAGGGGAGGAAACATCAGTGCATGTTTATGTAGTCAGACAGATCTACACATCACCTTGCATTATGAATGACTACTCATTATGGTCGCATTCCCCTGCTCAGACGTTGAATGCATCAACCAACCGTTGCGTGCCACGTCATCGACTGTGCCGTCATACACCAGATAGCTATAACATGTGGTTCACATGCTGTAAAATACCTATCCAGGCATTGTAAGATCTGGCATGCGTCAGCTAAGCCTGGACAGAGGAACACGCCCTATAATTTGGGGTCGGCAATCAGCGACTGAGCAAAATTGATGTCGAACACAGACTCCTATCCTCACTCTGCTTATGAACTAGACATTATGAACATCATGATAACCATGAAGCCAGTAGGATCATATCACTCTCAACAGTAGAGAAATGTAAATGGTGTGGCCGGCTGGCCGCAGACCAGACTTTTACATGCTGTTACCAGAGGGAGATGTTGAGAGATCAAGGAGAGAGAAGCCATGTATAGTGGCCCAAGGTACTGCTGAACCCCTCACTGCTGAGTCATTCTGATTTGGTAATATGATGAGGTCAGAGGACACGAAGGCCTTTAACATTAGCTAAATGAGTCATATACAGGGATAATATAGCAAGAGGTAGACAGTTGTTTAACAGAAATGCACATTTCTCCAGTGGCAAGTGTCCTTCTGAAGAGTAGCAGCTGATAAGAACACCTTGAAGAGCTGTGATGTATGTACGGCCCATCTTTGTTGAGGAATATCAAGGTGTTTATAATATTGTTGAGGATACATTTGAATTGAATTAGATAAGAGATGCATCACTATTGATGAAATTCACTCTTTATTACACGGTTGCACTTTAAAAGATACAGTCAAAGTTGTTTTTTCCTTTGACGGGCGAAAAAGGAGAAAGTTTAATTTTTGCTAAATATTTAGGAAAACTGGCGATGCACAGCATGTTCAGTACAATTCTTTTTTCCCCCTCCTTTTTTCCATAAACTAAATAAATAATATTTTCACATAACAAAATTCAAGAAAACTACTAGAACATCAAACAAAAAAACAACCAAACTGCAAGTCAAGAAATACAAAGATCCTTGATGATTTGTGTGCTTTTGACAGTTTGTCAGAGGGAAATCAACTATTGATATGGGCAATGTGCCTTTGATTGTAGAGGAAAATTTCTTCATGTTTCAAAACGTATTTGTATATTTTCAGCGACAGAACAGAGCAAATATACAAAAACCACATGTAAAAACAGCATTTGAGACTGGGGTTAGTTGCTTTTGCTATTTGAACCACTGCTGACAGAACCCTTGAAAGAGAACAAACATAAATATATGCCTCCTTTATGACAAGGTTTAAACTGGCTTGTCATGAGAATACAATATGATACTTTTTTGTTTAAATGTGTTAATGCCACTAAAAAAAGAGGAAGACTATATTAGAATGCAAAGGGAAGATTTTGGCCAATGGACAAATTACAAGGAGGGTAAGGGAACAAACACGCACACAAACATATTAGTTGAATACAGTCTGACGTATTTGCATGATAAAAATAAGTCCCTTCAGTCAGTCATCCATAGAGCTTCAAAACACTAACTCACTGCTCCCTGTAAAATGACGTCTTCAATTGTTCATTTTTGACCCAATATGTTATTGTACCAATTACTCATATAGTATATTTGGGTGGTTAGGCCTATATCTTTGGCCTGATAACTTTAAGAGGGCTTTGATAGGGTTTTCATATGTTGTATCTTTACAAAAACAGTCAGTGAAACATTGGTGAGACAAAAATAACCATCTTATTTCCTGTAAGAAACAACCAGACACAGCTGTGCATTGGGTGGTACTAACATTCATGCACTCTGCTTGTTGTTTCAGGGCAGTGGCTGATATTGCTTTTAAGGGTTTCAATGATAAGAATTTAAAATAATAATCTAAGAGCACAAATTAAAAAAGGAACATTTTAGTCTTAAATTCTCAATGACATTGCGTTACAGTATTTAAATAGATGTATAAAATGTACAAACATATAAAAAGAGGCTTTGTGTGTGTATTAACAACAAACAATCCATTGGAACCTACGAACTAACAAATGTACTTGAATTGACATGACATCCACCAGGAAGGAGGGCTCACTCAATAGGCTAACTAACATAAAACAAAGGTTATGTGATGCTGCTATGTGACCTAACAAACAAGGAAAAAGCCTGCACTTACAAAGTGGGAAAGCCCTGCTGCTCTGGGCTCGACCTCTCATCTGACTCGCTGACGTCGGTCTCATCTACACACTCCTCTCCTCGTCTTCCTATCTGCTCTTCTCCTCTCTCCTCTGTCTTCCTGCACTCCCTTTCTCTCTCACTCTCTCCTCCTGGCAAGTCTCTCCTGCTTTCCTCCTTTCCCTCACTCACTTTCACCTCCCTGCTTCTGACCTGAACGTGGTTGGTCTTGTTCGTGGACAGTTCAACAAACATTGTCTTGTCCTTGGCCACGTGTACCACGCTGCTCTCTGACAGCCCCGGGGTCAGGGTTGGGGATTGACCCCAGCGGCTGCCTGACTCATGACCCTGAAGGAAGTACCTCCCTGATGGTCCTGTCTCCGTAGGTCTCCTGGTCAGGCTGGGGAACGGGGAGCTGAAGACGGCAGTCGACGTAGATGTGGTCTCTGAGGAGGGGCGGTGGAATGGAACCAGTGGTGATCTGATGCTGCTCCCAGTCCGTACAGCAGCAGGACGGGTGGAGACAGGTGTATCCGGTGCAGGCTCAATATTCCTCCTACGCGGATAGATACTGGCTGGTACTACACACTGATACGCTGGAGTGGTGGCCGTCTTCTCACCGAAACTAGGTGAGCTGTACTGGAATGGGTTCCTGTTATGGATCTTCTCTTTTGTCTCAGTGGTGAGGATCACTTGGCTCTTACACCACTGCTCCGAGTCAGTCCTGGGCAAGGGGTAGCTGGTGCTGGGAAATGACCTGTAGCTGTGACACCTTGCCATCTCAGAGTTGGCACTCTGGTGGGTATCACCGCTTCCTGAATCTGAACTAGAGCTCCTCCTCTTCTCTGATCTGGCAGCCCCAGACACAGCGCCATTGGCAGGCTCCAGCACTGGAGGATAGGAGCTGGGGGTGAGGGCTGAGACGAGGCACGACCCACTGGCTGTTTCTGGGGTGTGGTTTCCTGGCACTGGCTGGATAGGGGGGGTGTTTGGAAAGATTTCTCTGTCCGGAACTCCTCTCTGCTCACAACTGCTCTGACGAGGCAGGTCAGGGAATTGAGTAGCGTCTATCCTTGGAATTTCAGCCAGCTGATTTTCCAATTTGATGCATTTCTCCGTGAGAGGGACTGTAGTTTTGCCCTTGCCATTCCTGATCTCCTCTCTATCATCTGTTTTCACCCTGGTAGTAGAAACCTTGGCCTTTTCTGCCAGGAACTTTCTGATCTCCTGTTCGATGCTGTCGTCGCTGTCCACTGAACTGCTCTCTTCCTTGATCTGAATCACAACTGGGTTAGTCTCTCTTGACAGGCCTTCCACATCCCTGTTCCCTTGAGATCGGTCCATCCCATCTGTCTGGTTGAGGGGCTCTTTCTTCTCATTGCTCTGTGGATACTGTGACACATGCTTACTAAATGTGCCTTTTTTTCTGTTGTTGTTACTACTCTGGGCAGTAGTAGTAGTGACTTTAAGGCTCGTTTTCAAAAGGCTGGTAGTCTTGGGCACATGGTCCATACCCAGCTTCTTTAACTCTGTTTTTCTAGACAAAGGCTCCTCATCCTCAAGGCCCTTCCTTGACTTCAACTTCACATCTCTAGTCTTCTTTTTCAACTTCTTCTTAGTCTTGAGCAAGTCTTTTATTGCAGTGTCCAGGTCTTCGTCACTGTCCAGTGAGCTACTCTTGTCTCCACTCTTAGGTTCCCCCCTCCTCTCTGAGCCCCTCACTGATTTCAGTGGGGCTTTTTTCAGGGAGGAAACAGATGACCTTGAGTCATACTTGGTCAAATGCTTTGGGAGTGCCTCTTCTTTCATTTTGAGATCACTTTCTCCTTCCTTGGAACCCCTCCTGCTGCCACCTTCCTCTTTGCGCTTTCTTTTCTGCGTCACAGACAGCCTCAGTGTTTTCTTCTGGGCCGGATTCAGTTTGGTGTTTTTCTCTGGTTCTGTTATTGTGTTGGTTCCACCTGGACTTGTAGTACCAACATCTGAGCCGGGCCCAGGTGGCAGTTTGTGCATTTGGGCTTTCTTCTCAAGAAACTTCCGGATTTCCTGTTCGATCCCATCCTCACTATCAATGGAGCTCTCATCATCACTTGTATTATTATTATTATCATCATCATGGCAGTTTGTGGAGATGAGAAGAGAAGTGGTGGCGGTGGACTCCGTGGAGCTACTGTTAATATTGATATGGCCTGCTGATGCTACGTTAGGGTTAAAGGCCCCTGGCATTTTAATGACAGCTTTAGAAATGTCCAGAATGGCCTCAGCACACAACAGCTCAGCTGTGGTGGTGGTGGTGTTCACCTTCAGAGTGGCTGGGAATGGGGTGGTGTACTGCTCTTGCTCCCTCTCTCGCAGCGGCTCCACTTTAGTCGACAGGAGGAGGCCATTCCCTTTGGGGCTGCTAGCTGCTAATCTCTTGGTGATAAGAGAGAGTGAGGAACCAGGAGTTTGAGAAGGTAGAGATGATTTTAAATCCCTAGTCTCAGGTTTCTTCTTTTTTGACAGTTTGTGTTTTTTCATGGCCGCTGCCTGAGTGCTTGTGCTCTCTGGACAGTGCAGGGGAGCCACTGCTTTACCCACTTGCTTTTGTTTGGGTAGAAATAGAGAGATCTTCGGTACACCCTTCTCTTTCTGCTTCTCCAGCTGGTAGTGGCGGATGGCCTCCTCTATTCCGTCATCACTGCTGCTGGAGTCGGACTCCTCTTTGAGGACGAGAAGGGGTTTGGAGGACTGTCTGCCTCCTTCATGTCTCTCTTTCTTCTCCTGCTGGTAGCGTTGAATAGCCTCCTCAATACCGTCATCACTACTGCTGCTGCTGTCACTGTCAGACAAGTGTTCCTCCAACTTCACTGCTTTCAGTACAGGACTCTTCCGTTTGTCAGAGAGAGGGTTGGAATTAGAGGGGCCTCTCTTCTGTTCCGAAGAAGATCGTTTTTTTATCACCGCTGCGTTACTTATTGTGTCCAGTTTCTTAAAGGGATTCTCTTTACAGGTGGGTATCTTACTTTTCAAACATTTTTTCATGGGTAGTGCTGTGTTGTGCGTCTCTGTTTTGACACTTCTCGGAACCTGGTTGCTGGCAGTTAAAACCTTATTGCTGTCGGAATGTTGTTTAGTAGGTTCTGGAAAGGTTGGAGCAGCCTCCCTCCGGGGAATCTTGGGTGGCTGTAAAATATTAGTGGCTGGTTCTGGTTCAGCCTTGCGTTTGTGGTCATCCTTTTCCTTCAGGTACTCCTGAATGGCCTCCTCGATGCCTCTATCTACAGAGTCATCGCCGTCAGAACTCTCCGAATCAACATTATAGGAAACTTCTGGCAGTGCCAGCAAGTTATCAGTGTGAGTGAGAGGAAGAGGGCCTCTGAATTTGGGCTTGGGTCCCATAACCACAGGAGGCCCCCTCCGGACCTTGAAGCCTTGGCCTTGGGAGCCCCGGGCTCCAGCCTCCTGTACCGGTTGCCCTGATAGCACTTGGTTCCCCTCTGTCTCGTCGCCCATGTTGAGTGAGGACTGGGTGCTCCTTAGGCTCTCTATGATCATCTGGACCTTCTCTGAGATGGGTGTTCCAGTGGTGGACAAGTCGCTGTCAGAGTCATTGAAGCACAGGGGCAGACCGCTAAAGCCTCTGGGCAGACCACCGCACGATGACCTCCATTCTGTGTGCAAAGCCGCGACTGGAGGCAAGTTCAAGTACATTCTAGTGTGGTGCTGGGGTGGGTGTGGGGGCTGGAGCATGGGATCACAGCTGCCTCAGACCACACTCACATCTTTACATCTGAAACAAAAAAGGAAACAAGAGAGAGTCAAAATACAGCTTTTGTATTCATATCATACATTATTTTTTATTATCATTGTTCAGATTTTCACTGTAGGCACAAAGGATGAGAGGGCACAAAGTATGTGAGGGGGGTGGTCTGGAGGGGGGCTCATCCCCCGTCCGTAAGTTGGAGAATTTTGGGATGTTTCAGGTGTTTGAAAAATGCGTGCCCATAGGGGGCAATGCCTCATATTGGTCTTGTATTTCTGATTATGCACCTAGAAAGGAATAGAAAACCTTTGAAAAGTACATGACATTACTGCTGAAATGGTCCTTTACTGAGTATCATGATAATTACAATGCTTTAATTTAACCTCTATTTATACAGGGAATCCCAATTGAGACCAGGGTATAGGTACAGGGTATAGCTACAGCAATGCAGTAAGGGCATTGGCCTAAATTGTTTTTTAAAAAAAGACAAAAATCTGCCAGAATATGAACGTTTTATTAATTTAACACTCAACAAAATTAGGGTAATCTACAAATAGACTACGTCATGCACGAATGTACTGCATCAAACTAGCAGGTGTAAGGGGCGGTCATGTGTAGCGCGATACTCAAACCCGCCATTCTATATCAACCAAGTAGAGTGATAAACAACGTTGCCGACATCCCAGGCTGCAGTAGTCAGATGAGAAAGAAGGGAGGGCTAAAAGCCCAGAGAAGACCAAGCCTAGGCTACTGTTTAATCAAATAATGACCACAAAAACTCAGATATCATTTGGTCACGAATACAACGTGGACAGATGAGTCAATGTAACTTACTGTATAGCCAGTTAAAATAGACGACAATCCATGTCCAAACGCGATTTGCCGTCATCATACATAATAGCCGAGAACGACTTTTAACACTGAATCCAAAAATAATTTGTTACCATCCATACAAACATTTAACTTTACCTGTGGTAACAGTAACATCGTCTGCATATGGCTATAGCTGATAAATAGGAACGTTTGCTTTCCAACAAAATCGTATGTTGAGGACATTGTCTCCGAAGCTCAATGCCTTGGCTGTCGCAACGCCACCCCCGGCAGGCCCGTATCCCTCTAGTGGCTCGGGCTGCACTTATGCCCGGTGTGTGTCACTAGGAGACACCGCAGAGCAACCATGTTCCTCCGCTACTTGGCCACTGCTCCATCAAACCCTCTCTTTACGTTGTCCTATTCTCAAAGGACACCGGTAATTCGACAACATTTTTCTCACTAATAACGATATTAATAGAAAGGTATAGGCGGAATAGGGGATATCCCACTGAACCTATTCGGTGTATTGAGAAATAAGATAGTGGCGGGCCTGCTGTAGAACAGGCATTTTTCTGCGAAGAAAACATTTGTATTGTGCACCTCGACAATCTCTAAATATTCATACACACGGCACAAGACATATCGGCACATCTACTTAGTTCAATTTACCTGGTTATGGTTGAATTACTCGTAGGGCCTACACGTTAACTTAATTTCCCTGGTAATTCTTCAGATTTTAACATCCACACACAGAACAGACACGCGCAAACAGTGCACGATGTCGAGCACCCCTTCGTCTCCACCTCCGCTTGACAGGAAACGCGGTATTAAATTGCATTGAATTCTGTCAGGGCGAAATTAGCGTTTGAATCAGGAAAATTCTCTCACGACCTCTACATGCCAGAATGTTGAATACAATTATATTTTGGCATACTTTACCAGTTGTCCGTGCGACACATTGGCCATTTTCTTTAAAGGAACAGTAAAATATCATATAGACTATCTCTCAAAGTTGACCACCACTGACTTTCAGTAAGGACTATGTTAGTTTTATGTAACAGCTCCTCCTGATGTTAACCTCCTCTATTACATTAGCTTTATGTAACAGCTCCTCCTGATGTTAACCTCCTCCTCTATTACATTAGCTTTATGTAACAGCTCCTCCTGATGTTAACCTCCTCCTCTATTACATTAGCTTTGTGTAACAGCTCCTCCTGATGTTAACCTCCTCCTCTATTACATTAGCTTTGTGTAACAGCTCCTCCTGATGTTAACCTCCTCTATTACATTAGCTTTGTGTAACAGCTCCTCCTGATGTTAACCTCCTCCTCTATTACGTTAGCTTTGTGTAACAGCTCCTCCTGATGTTAACCTCCTCCTCTTCCTCCTGATGTTAACCTCCTCCTCTATTACATTAGCTTTGTGTAACAGCTCCTCCTGATGTTAACCTCCTCCTCTATTACATTAGCTTTGTGTAACAGCTCCTCCTGATGTTAACCTCCTCCTCTATTACATTAGCTTTGTGTAACAGCTCCTCCTGATGTTAACCTCCTCCTCTATTACATTAGCTTTATGTAACAGCTCCTCCTGATGTTAACCTCCTCCTCTATTACATTAGCTTTATGTAACAGCTCCTCCTGATGTTAACCTCCTCCTCTATTACATTAGCTTTGTGTAACAGCTCCTCCTGATGTTAACCTCCTCCTCTATTACATTAGCTTTGTGTAACAGCTCCTCCTGATGTTAACCTCCTCTATTACATTAGCTTTGTGTAACAGCTCCTCCTGATGTTAACCTCCTCCTCTATTACGCTAGCTTTGTGTAACAGCTCCTCCTGATGTTAACCTCCTCCTCTATTACATTAGCTTTGTGTAACAGCTCCTCCTGATGTTAACCTCCTCCTCTATTACGTTAGCTTTGTGTAACAGCTCCTCCTGATGTTAACCTCCTCCTCTTCCTCCTGATGTTAACCTCCTCCTCTATTACATTAGCTTGGTGTAACAGCTCCTCCTGATGTTAACCTCCTCCTCTATTACATTAGCTTTGTGTAACAGCTCCTCCTGATGTTAACCTCCTCCTCTATTACATTAGCTTTGTGTAACAGCTCCTCCTGATGTTAACCTCCTCCTCTATTACATTAGCTTTGTGTAACAGCTCCTCCTGATGTTAACCTCCTCCTCTATTACGTTAGCTTTGTGTAACAGCTCCTCCTGATGTTAACCTCCTCCTCTATTACATTAGCTTTGTGTAACAGCTCCTCCTGATGTTAACCTCCTCTATTACGTTAGCTTTATGTAACAGCTCCTCCTGATGTTAACCTCCTCTATTACATTAGCTTTGTGTAACAGCTCCTCCTGATGTTAACCTCCTCTATTACATTAGCTTTGTGTAACAGCTCCTCCTGATGTTAACCTCCTCCTCTATTACATTAGCTTTGTGTAACAGCTCCTCCTGATGTTAACTGTAATACAAGGAGGTTTTTTCCAACTGCTTACACACAAAATCTTTTCATGTCAAACGATTTTTGAAACCTCTCACTCAAAGTGCAAAACTACACACCAAATATCCAAAACCATAAGCTATTTCTCAGCCTTTGACTCAGTTGTCAATTGCATAAAACACTTTTTTCAAAACACTACACATAATTCTCTACCTAAAACACAAAAATCTAACAGGAAGTGACTTGCTTTCCTTTTCCAAACACAACCGATCAAAATGCTACACTTATTCACCAGGTCACACACACACTCCTCACATGTGCAAACACTAATTGCTTAACTGATCACTAACCAAACACTGCTTTACTGTAGTACAGGCCTATAAATAGGTCAAAGGTCAGATTACCTGTTTTGAACAATGGATGTGAACAATGGATAGAGAGCAAGAGGAGTAGGAGGGAGAGGCAGGGGACAACAACAACAACAACAACAACAACGAGGACAAATTCAAAGACGGAGAGGAGGACAAAGAAGAGAAGGAAGGAGAGCCATCTCTGATGAGATTAGGGCAACACTTGTTGATCATGTGATCAACCACAGTTTGACCATGAGAGAGGCTGGACTGAGAGTCCAGCCCAACTTGAGTCGATTTACAGTGGCGTCCATAATTCGAACCTTCAGAAATGAGAACAGGTATGCAACTATCTAATGACTATTTTAGCATTACAGTAATGTACTGTAAAATATGTATAACTGCATAGTATTGCATAAACATTTGTAACTCTAAGCCATCCATTTACTGCACTGCATTGAATGAATGAGGTTGGTTATCATGCTGTACTACCTTTTTTTTTGTACATTGTTTACAGTTCCTATGCTGAACACATACTGTGTTTGAATTCTGTACAGAGTGGAAAGGCAAAGACATCATGGAGGACGAGGACGCTTGTTTACAGATGTACAAGAGACTGCAATTGTAAATATGGTTTTGGCCAACAATGCAATTAGGATTCGAGAGATGAGAGAGCATATCTTGAATAATAACACCATATTTAACAACATCAATGCTGTAAGCCTGTCGACCATACAACGCATCCTCCAACGGCACCGAGTGACGATGAAACAACTTTACAAGGTGCCATTTGAGAGAAACTCTGACAGTCAAGAATATGCGACATGACTTTGTAGAGGTATGTATGCAACACTACTTCCAGTACTTCAGACATACCATATTTACTCATCTGTATATCCTTTTGTCTGTTACAGAGTCTTGGAGCTGGATGCCCATGTAATTCGCCATTATTTTATTTATGTGGATGAGGTTGGCTTCAACCTCTCCAAAACCAGGCACTGCGGAAGAAATGTAATAGGACAGAGGGCAATTACCAATGTCCCTGGACAGCGTGGGGGTAACATAACTGTGCTGCCATCACTCAAAACGGGGTCCTCCATCACAATGCCACACTGGCCATATGCTCACTTTTCTGGATGCAATTTACACAATGCTTGTCCCTGATCTGGAATTGTGTTCTTTACTGTATTCTAAAGAATATACTTTTGGTTTACATACGTTTATGGTTTTGTTGTATGCTACTGTATACAACAGTAATGTTTGGCCTAATAAATATTTTCTGTTTCTACATTGCATTGGTGTTTACAGTGTACTTGTTACCCCTCTCAGCAGATTACTTTCACGGTAGAACATTGTATTGACATGAAGATATAAGCCTATGAAAGACCAAAGAGCTTTAGATTTAGAACAGTGTTTACATGGTATATCCAAAAATGTACTATTATGAAAGCAGTGTTTGCCATTTGATGCAAATGTTTAATTCTGACATGCGTTTATGGCATTTTGAATGCAGTGTTACATTTTGAAGGAGATGTGGCATCTTGCATTTTGTGTGTAGAGTTTTGAAAAAAGGAGACAGTTTTGAAAACGTGTAAGCAGTTGGAAAAAACTAACCTACAAATCATTTTATATGAATAAAATATTGATATGGACAGCCAGGCATATTAGAAATCAGGCCTAATTATTTTAAAGTAGTCTATAATGTTAGAAATAATATTACACATGTCATTACATATTATGAAATATTGAGGCCTAATGACATATTGCAATAATTAGACCTTAAATGAGTTGCAAGTAAATAATCATAATAGTATAAGTTGATGCCACTTATTCCAACAAATATGTTTAATACAAAGCTACAGGTCCAGACAATGCAGTTACAAATATACATGTAGTGCAGCTCAAATTATTAATAGTAGCCTTATAGAAAGTAATGGGAATTCACTTAAAAACGGACACACCAATTGTCTATGTTCCATGCATTTACTGTAGGTTAAATACTATACATAAAGTGAGCTATACTACATATGCTGTATCTGTAGTTGTTTCAAATACCACAAGATGATGCTGTATGCAAACACAAACCATCTCTTTTCTCATTTCCTAACCTCTCCCTCTTCTCTCACCCTCTTTCCCCTCTCATCACCTCTTTTCTCTCTTTCTCTTTCCCTCAGGTGCAGTTACACTCCAGGTTCAAAATACTGATATTTTTTCTCTCAATTTCTTCAACTTGGATTGGTGTAGGCATGGGCTAGAGGAAGTTTCCCATGCCAGTCATTTCCTTTCAAGGGAAGTGAACAAGTGCAAACTTCAGGAGAAAATCGATATTATGGGGATAGAAGTAGTTATGGGGACACAAACTCTCTCTCCCCCTGTCCCCTTCCTCCCTCCATCTTTATTATGATTCACCCTAACAGGCTTCTATCACAGTGCTTCTCAGTGGAGTCAGTTCATTTCTCTCTCTCTCTCTAATTAATTTAAAAGACCATTAGACTCCCATATCCCAGACTGTAGCTTTAAGATATTTTAAGCCTGTGTGTGAGATAATGTCTGTGTCCAAAATGGCACCCTATTCCCTACAAAGTGCACTACCTAGCCCTCTGATCAAGTAGTGCACTCTGTAGGGAATAGGGTGCCATTTGGGACATAGACACTATCTCACACACAGGCTTAAAATATCTTAAAGCTACAGTCTGGGTTATGGGAATCTGTTTAATGGTCTTTTAAATTCTTCAATAATATAACATGCCTCATGACTCATGAGCTTGCACTGCCCTTGGATCTAGAGCACTGTCTATGAATTTGAGAGGGGTCTCATTTCCCCCTGAGCCCCTTCCCTTAGATGACTACCAAAACAAATGGAGGGGCTGCCATTTGGTTGAAACATGAATCCCAGATTGCAGCTCTATTGACAACATTCTATCACAGTAGTGAGTGCCTGTGTCCCAAATGGAACCCTATTCCATGGGTCTTTCCACGAAATTAGTGTCTTTTGCGTCTCTTTGATATTTAAGTAGAAATTGTACACCAATATTGCATTTTGAAGCCCGTTATGAAGTGCCTTTTAATACAGACCACATAGATAATTCAATAAATTAGATTTTGAATATGAAAAAAAGCTTTCTAAAATACACAATTTCAGCATTTTGACATGCCCCATCGATCAACCTTGTGTCATTTCTAGAAAGATTTTAACAAATTGAATCCCAAAAGTTTCACCATCATTGTGAAGACCTAGTTTTTTTGTTGCTTTGACAAAGTCTTTTCGGAAAATTAGTATTGATTTAATGTGATTAGTGGTTCATTTACGTCTGTCCCTCATTTTAAGGTCAACCCTGTTATGTGAACATATCTCACATTTAATATGGTGAAACTATTCCTTTTTAAAATATAAATATTTTTAAAGAAACATTGAACATCTAACTGAAAAAATATATATAAACTCAACATGCAACAATTTCAAAAATGTTACTGAGTTACAGCTCATATAAGAAAATAAGTCAATTGAAATAAATGAGTCCCTAATCTATGGACTTCACATGACTGGGAATACAGATATGCATCTGTTGGTCACATATACCTTAAAAAAAGGTAGGGGCATGGATCAGAAAACCAGTCACTATCTGGTGTGACCACTATTTTCCTCATACAGTACAAAGTATCTCCTTTGTGTAGAGTTGATCAGGCTGTTGATTGTGGCATGTGAAATGTTGTTCCACTCCTCAATGGCTGTGTGAAGTTGCTGGTTATCGTCGATCGAGAGCATCCCAAACATGCTCAATAGGTGACATGACTGGGGAGAATACAGGCTATGGAAGAACTGGGACATTTTCAGCTTGTGTACAGAACCTTGTGTACAGATCCAGGAATTGTGTACAGATCCATGGGGCCCGCGCATTATCATGCTAAAATATGAGGTGATGGCGGCGGATGAATGGCATGACAATGGGCCTCAGCCTCACGGTATCTCTGTGCATTCAAATTGCCATCAATAAAATGCAATTGTGTTCATTGTCCGTAGCTTATGCCTGCCCATACCGTAACCCCACCCCCACCATGAGGCACTCTGTTCACAACGTTGACATCAGTTAACTGCTCGCCCACACAATGCCATACACACTGTCTGACATCTGCCCAGTACAGTTGAAACCGGGATCCATCCATGAAGGAGTGTTGTATGGCATTGAAGCTCGTTTGGAGGTTTGTTAACACAGTGTCCAAAGAAGGGCCAGAGTCCCATAGGGTGGTGCACAATTGGCCCAGCGTCATCAGGGTTAGGGTTTGGCCTGGGTAGGTCGTCATTGTAAGCAAGAATTTGTTCTTAACTGACTTGCCTAGTTAAATAAAGGTTAAATAAAATAAAAAAGTTTCATTCACTGTCAGCATATGCAGTCATGACAAACTTCTCAATGTCCCCCCTTCTTTATATTTCCCCTAACTATGTGTGTGAACTCCATCCCGAAAACATTCAGGTTCAGGAGAATGAGCCTTAGTGTTAGAATACCCATTTGTTATTGAGGGCTGCATCAATACGTCTTCTGAGGAGTAAGAAATATCGGACCAGTACACAGCGTGGTAAGTGTCCATACTGATATTTTTTATTTAACCGTGAACACTGAAACAAAACAAGATACCGAACAACAGTCCTGTAAGGCTATACAAAGAAACAACCACCTACAAACACAAGAGAAAAATAAACCCACTTAAATATGGCCTCCAATTAGAAGCAACGACAACCAGCTGCTTCTAATTGGAGGTCGTTCCCAAAACTAACATAGAAATAGACAAACTAGAAAACCCACATAGAAATAGAAAACATAGAACATAAACCAAAAACCCCGAAACACACAAAACAAACACTCCCCTGCCACGTCCTGACCAACTACAATAACAAAATGACCCCTTTACTGGTCAGGATGTGACAAATACAATGTGAGGTAGGCCATCACATTGGATGTAGTAGTGAGGAGGCAGAGAAGGATATAACATTTTAAACATTTACTGTTTTTAGCAAAAGTGGAGAATAAATAGGCACCAAAAGTAGGATACTTACAATATTTACAAATTAATAAACAGGACAAAGAGCAACATAAGTAAAAGCACTGACCTAACCTTAATAATTAATTTGACCCATAATGCATTTCACCATGGGATATCCCATTAGACATGACTGAGCAATTAACACCATAAAGAGCATGACTGGCACATATTCAGGCAATAAACATTTTACCGATAGCACACACTTCCATCAAGGTGCAAAACAATGCCTTAAAGAGCGACTGCCCCTAAAAACCAGCTCATCCCTTTTGAAACGAGCTATGTGGTATCGATACGAGTCAGATTTTTTTTTTTCTAGTGTTAAAATTGACTACGAAGTAGGATCATTTTGCTCATAAAATCGGTCTCATCTAAAACGGAGTTTGGAACCTCCGTTTGTCACAACAAGTAAATGAAGGTTAGGTTTGGATTACAATTATGTCAACAAATCGTGCCCCCTTTTGCCAAGCTCCACATGCAAATCACCCCTCAGCCCACTTTGCTTCATTTCATTTAATGGGGTTCCATTGTTTCATCGCCCCATACACGTTCAAAGGATCATTACTTTTTGTAGACTTTACCTTTTGCCAAAGTTTCAAACAATTGCATTGTTTAGAAGGAGTGCAAGGGTTAGGACGAATTGAGTTATTACAGACGCGCACTTCATAGAGTACGCTTTTCTAACGAAAATATGCAAATACATGCTAGAACGTGCCAACAAGATCTCGGTAGCTCGTGCTTGGCTCTGCCCACCTCCTTGTTAGTTCTGCCCACTATGATTAATTTGCTCCAATTGTAAACGAAAGGCTGTGTTATAAAAATATTCATTATAACTTTAGCCAGCTAACTAAGATTGAGGGAAACTCCGAATTTTAGCAGGCTAACATTAGCATTTCTAGCTATTTTTTACAAACTTTGCTTGTAACAGTAATGGCAACATTGCCTTCTCCCAAGGTTAATTTGACTACATCATAATATGGCAAAGTTGCTTAAATATTGGATGCAGCTATGGTGGTAGTAGCTAACTCATGTCTGACTACAACAGTCTACTAACCAGCGGAAAAAAAATCAAACCAACCCAGGGCCATAGCAAAACATGTCATAGTTATTTATTTATTTATTTATTTTTATTTCACCTTTATTTAACCAGGTAGGCCAGTTGAGAACAAGTTCTCATTTACAACTGCGACCTGGCCAAGATAAAGCAAAGCAGGGCGACAAAAAACAACAACACAGAGTTACACGTGGGATAAACAAAAGTACAGTCAATAACACAATTGAAAAATATATATACAGTGTGTGCAAATGGTGTAAGGAGGTAAGGCAATAAATAGGCCATAGTAGCAAAGTAATTACAATTTAGCAAATGAACACTGGAGTGATAGATGTGCAGATGATGATGTGCAAGTAGAAATACTGGTGTGCAAAAGAGCAAAAAAAAGTAAATAAAAACATGGGGATGAGATAGGTAGTTGGATGGGCTATTTACATATGGGCTGTGTACAGCTGCAGCGATCAGTAAGCTGTTCTAACAGCTGATGCTTAAAGTTAGTGAGGGAGATATATGTCTCCAACTTCAGCGATTTTTGCAATTCGTTCCAGTCATTGGCAGCAGAGAACTGGAAGGAACGGCGGCCAAAGGAGCTGTTGACATTGGGGATGACCAGTGAGATATACCTGCTGGAGTGCGTGCTACGGGTGGGTGTTGTTATCGTGACCAGTAAGCTGAGATAAGGCGGAGCTTTACCTAGCAAAGACTTATAGATGACCTGGAGCCAGTGGGTCTGGCGACGAATATGTAGCGAGGGCCAGCCGACGAGAGCATACAGGTCGCAGTGGTGGGTGGTATATGGGGCTTTGGTGACAAAATGGATGGCACTGTGATAGACTGCATCCAGTTTGCTGAGTAGAGTGTTGGAGGCTATTTTGTAAATGACATCGCCAAAGTCGAGGATCGGAAGGATAGTCAGTTTTACGAGGGTATGTTTGGCAGCGTGAGTGAAGGAGGCTTTGTTGCGAAATAGGAAGCCGATTCTATATTTAATTTTGGATTGGAGATGCTTAATGTAAGTCTGGAAGGAGAGTTTACAGTCTAGCCAGACACCCAGGTATTTGTAGTTGTCCACATATTCTAAGTCAGGACCGTCCAGAGTAGTGATGCTTGTCGGACAGGCAGGTGCGGGCAGCGATCGGTTGAAAACCATGCATTTTATTTTACTAGCGTTTAAGAGCAGTTGGAGGCCACGGAAGGAGTGTTGAATGGCATTGAAGCTCGTTTGGAGGTTTGTTAACACAGTGTCCAAAGAAGGGCCAGATGTATACAGAATGGTGTCATCTGCGTAGAGGTGGATCAAGGAATCACCTGCAACAAGAGCGACATTGTTGATATATACAGAGAAAAGAGTCGGCTCGAGAATTGAACCCTGTGGCACCCCCATAGAGCCTGCCAGAGGTCCGGACAACAGGCCCTCCGATTTGACACACTGAACTCTATCAGAGAAGTAGTTGGTGAACCAGGCAGGAAGTCATTTGAGAAACCAAGGCTGTTGAGTCTGCCGATATGAATGTGGTGATTGACAGAGTCGAAAGCGGGATTGCACAGCAGAGAAGGCACGGTGGGATTCGAAATGGTCAGTGATCTGTTTGTTAACTTGGCTTTCGAAGACTTTAGGTCTGTAACAGTTTGGAGAGGGGGATGACCGGGGATGACCGCGGTAGCTTTCCAATCTTTGGGAATCTTGGACGATATGAAAGAGAGGTTGAACAGACTAGTAATAGGGGTTGCAACAATGGCGGCGGATAATTTTAGAAAGAGAGGGTCCAGATTGTCCAGTTGCATAGTCCAGTTGCATAGTGTAACTGTCACCGACCTGAATCAAATCCAATCTGGAGCCAGTCAGTTTACATCTCTAAAGCATAACATTTGATTCCAAACGGGATGATGACAATCGTTGACCCTGTTTTTCTGTTTGATAAAGTGTGCAGTTGGGTGCCAGACTGATCCCCTGGTTATGAATGGATGCCAGGACCTACCAGTAGGAGCAAAGGTGGGTATCATAACATGTTTAGCGACCTACAAAAATTATTTCATTCACAGTTCACTTGCTATTTTCACAGCTTGTCAGGCAAGACCTCAGAATAAAGGTGTGTCATGCGACACAGGTACCCTTGTGAATCCTCCTCCGTTGTTGACACAATCTCCCTCGACTCCAATGAAAAGGACACACCATCATGAGGCCTCTGATACAGACCCAAGTTACTGCCCTGAGGACACAGATGGCTTCATCAACAATGACAGGCAATGTGTGTTGTGTGAAAAATACCTGGCTTGATAAACTAGTAGGCTTATTCCCCAGCCAAGCAGATACAACTAGTAGAGTCATGTTGGTTGAGAAGTGCATTAGCAAAATCTTTTCTCCTTTCTTTAGAAGAAAATGCAATTTACCACTTGGCTGTCAATTGTATCACCCTGTCACAGGGCCTCCCAATCAACACCACCTCATAAGATTGCCTGCTGCAATTGTTCGAGAGATGTCCAGTTTGCAACCAAACATGCAGTATAGAGAATACCAGCAAGGGGGCCCTTCTCAGCATCATGCAGACATGCCCTCGCTGTGAGTATTCCTATGAATGGAACAGTCAGCTACATCTTGGCAAGTATCCGACCAGCAACCTTCACCTATCGCCGGCAACAGCTTTCACAGGTTTGTCATTGGTACAATTACAGAAGGTAACCAACTTCATTACTTTGATACAACTGACATTTGTTGTTTATTTTCTACTTCTTAGATGCATATAATGTCCAGGGCATAACCTAGCCTGGTGGAACCAGTCCAATCGCTTTGTTCACCACTCTATTTCACGTCACATTTTATGATATCTGAAGTGAAATAGAAAGGTGAATCAGTGATTGGGTTGGTTCCACCAGACTAATCATAACCACCATTGATAATGTAATCAGTGCTCTGTGTGTGTGTGTGTGTGTGTGTGTGTGTGTGTGTGTGTGTGTGTGTGTGTGTGTGTGTGTGTGTGTGTGTGTGTGTGTGTGTGTGTGTGTGTGTGTGTGTGTGTGTGTGTGTGTGTGTGTGTGTGTGTGATGAGCTCTGCCTCATCTCTGCCTATTTCTACAGAAGGACTGGAGGTGCTTTTGCCAGACGGCAGCCTCAGTCTTTTAATGGGGAGACCATGATTGGGTAGGTTTTGTCTGATCTATTCAAACTTCAACATAGTACCTATTTGTGTTTCAGATATTACCTATCCTGACTGCCATTGGTAATAGAATAGTGACTATGGGTGTGTATGTGTTCACAGAAACATGTATAGAGCCAGCACACGGAGATTGCAAGATGATGTGATGAAGTCCAGAATGATAGACGGGCTTGATACGGATGTCTCTGAATGGAGAGAGACATGGAACTCGGCATTAACATTTTATTAGACACAGCTTTTAATTGTATTGCCTTTTTTATTATTGAATTGAATGTTATCAGTCAATATGGGGAGGGAGAAACACAGTGTATTCTGCACCAGGATAAAGGAAATCCTATTGTATACGGGACACCACACAGGAAGGTATGACCACTCTGACATGTTTACCACCAGACAAAGTGCCGATAGGCACAGTACCTGTATCGGCTGGGAATGACAATGAAAGATGAAAGGTGCACATTGTTATATTAGCAGAACACTGCTTCTATGGTATTGTTTATTCTACATGGACCTGTTACTACATTTGAAAGTTATCAAAACACTTCGTTTAGAATATCTACATGAATTCAGCAATTGCATTCTTCTCATATTACTCTGTAGGCTACTGACCTATTCAAAGCTTCCATCGTCATCTCTCATTACATCTGCCTGTAGTTATTGAACTCAACCTGCACAAGGTTTGTTTGTTGTGGCTGAGTGGGGGGGAAACAGCTGAGGGCAAGGTTCTGACAGATGGGTGTGTCTTGATGGTGGCAAGGACAGACGCAAGAAACACACATTAAACCACACCCCCAATCCAACTCACGTTTGGCTTCTGTCATGGCCGCCAGCATTTCTTGAGGAGCAAGCCCCCATAAATTGGCCTAATCAGCGGGTCCAGGGTTCCCCTAATAGTTACACATTTCAATATTTTCCAATTATTCTCCCCCTGGCCCTGGGACAATTAACAGGTGTACGAACCACTACACAGTTTAAATATGGCATTCTCAAACGCATCTCCAATTGCAGTCACAATCTCCAACCAGGAAACATGAAAACACCTCAATAATTAGAACAAATAAAGTAAGCGTTCACATTTCTTTAGCTTAACTTTAGCGTTAATTCTTAAACATTATCACTTTCCTTATTAATACACTTTGTAGTTATAATTTCAATTAACACATGCATATATGGAACAGTAATTAGTCTGGAGCCGCTTACAAAAGTTTGGCCCCAACATCTAATTAAATGGTGTGACCATACATTTTCATACACGTCTTTTCTCACAATCAAAATATCTGCAAACATTGCTGCAAAGTGTATTTCTATTTTTATTGCCTGACAGTTACACAGAATAGGAACAGATGCTCAGTCTTCACTATTCAAACAAATGTGTTTTGTTTGGCAACTTATATGAATTCATAATTGATAGTTGTCTTTGGCCAGGATATAAAGGCCTTGCTTTCTTGCGCCTCGAGCAGCACGATGATGATTTGAGTCAAATTAGAATTTTCCCCTGCTCTGGCTGAGGAGATGAGGTTGTAAGGAGTCAGTCGGTCACTAAAGTCGGTACATGCTAATAACTGTGTTTTCAGTTGTAACGTTGTGAATAATATGGCTCTGTCTCAGGGTTGGCTGTGGTTGGCTGGTGGTGGAGCCAAGAGAATGACATGTAATGAGAACACACGGAAGCGAGGGAGGAGAGGGGAGAGAGGGAGAGACAACAGCCTGAGAGGGGTGGGGATAGAGGGAGGATGGAAAGAGGGAAAGAGAGATATGATGGCGAGAAACTTTGGAGGGAGGGGGAAGACATGTCACAAACTGATAGAGAGTGAGAGAGATAGAGAGAGAGAATGGAGAGGGGGAGAGAGAGAGATGTGATATAAGAAGAGGAAGAATTGTGAAGGGCAGGGGAGAGATGGAGTGTGGGAATGAGAGTGGGGCCTTGAGTAGGAGTAGAGCCTTGGAGGAAATGTCAAAGGTTGTAGGGTTGAGATGTCAAGCAAAGATCCTTGGTGTGCTCTAGTTCATCATTTTCCTTTCAATCTAAACAGAACAATAGATCAGGATGGATTTCAAAGGCACTGTTGCCAATACTGAAAAGCATGTTTATAACGCTGAAAGCAGCTAAGTTGCAGTGTTTATAAGAATGCAACACACAAATTGTTCCGACTTCTATTCTTTGTTAGTGTGACACCACAGGAAGAATATTTACTATGATCGCATGCCTCCAGTATTAATAATTAATGAATGATTTATTCATTCAAAGTATAAGTGACATAATGATTAATGATACAATTCTTGCTGCTGTGGACTTATCATCTTTCGTTGACAAGGACGTCCTTGAAGAGGCTTGATGGCCATTAGTGAGTGAATTAATGAGTTCGCACATCGAGCAAAAAAATATACATTTATTTTCCTCTCTGGTGGACAGATGACTTCGTTGTAGGTCACCTAGAGACAGATGTGAGAAGGGCTGATTTAGTGAAGTTCCCTTTATTTGGTCAAAGTTTGCAGAAACAAATTACCGCGCACACGCACACAAAGTGACCCTTGGCTGGCTGTGAGGACAGTGTCATGTTAGAGACAAGAGGGCAGTTTCACCCCACGGCCCTTTCCTTGCTGTTCCTCTTCGGTCCTCTCCCTGCCCCACAATGTGATATTGATCGTAGAAGAAATCCGTTTAATATCTCCCTCAGCAGGTTGGCTGCTGTGGCCAAATGTCCTTGAGGCCTCAGTTTGACTTATTTTAATGGAATATTACAGAGAAAGAGGGAGAGAGAGTGAAAGAGGGATGGAGAGGGAGGGAGGGAGAAAGAAAGAGAGAGCAATAGAGAGAGAGAGAGAGAGAGAGAGAGAGAGAGAGAGGAGAGAGAGAGAGAGAGAGGGGGGTAGTGTGTGTGTGAGAAGGAGAGAGAAGGGGAGAGATAGATAGAGATAGAGGGAAGGAGAGAGAGAGAGAGAGGGAGGGTGAGAGGGAAAGAGAGAGCAAAAGAAAGAGAGAGAGATGCCCTCTCTAACCTCTGCTCTCCAAAGGGACTATTGAGTTGATGGGGTTTTGTCAGAAAAATATGCACTTTGGAGTGTATCCAAGATGTTGTCATCCAGATGCTGTCAATAACTAAAATAACAGGCTAGAGCCTATTATGCTTATAATTAATCCTCTGCATTGCTTTACGTCAACTAGTGCTCTCAAAGCACTTTACTACATGATAAGTAACCTTATCAAGAGCCTTTGCAGGGAAATGTTCATTCCTGATGTGCATCAGTAGTAACACCTTAGATAGACACATCATTTAATATCAGATATATAATTATTAGGTGCTTAATTTAAAAGAAAAGTGAGAAAACTTAAAAGTACACTTAGTCCTTAGAGCTTTGCATAACAGTTGTCTCTCAGTGCCTGTGGGAGTGTTTGTGAGTTTCCAAAGCCCAGAAACAGTGTTCCCAGCGGGGCTTTGGCCCTCATATGTCCCCCACATGTCCTTGGCAACCCCTTTCCCCTGGCAACCCCTCTCCCCAGGGTTCCAGCTGGAACATCATACCTCATTAGAGAAAGAGGATGACATCACCGAGGGTCATTTCTGTGCCTCTATAGTTTCTTTGTGGAACACCTGAAAACCCTGGAGAGTTAGAGTTATAGTTGCCCTCTAGGGGATCCTGTCCTCTGCTCACAGCTGAGGTAGACAAGAAATGTCTGTTGTCAAACACGTGGCAGTTGTAAAGTAGTACTTATGAAAAAGCATCTGTCGGCTTCTGTTTATAATTAGTAGTAGTAGCCTGGTTATTTTGGGTGACTAGTAGTAGTTTAATCCCAAGTTTTTTGAAATGTT
Source organism: Salmo salar (assembly GCF_965601325.2). Lineage (NCBI taxonomy): Eukaryota > Metazoa > Chordata > Actinopteri > Salmoniformes > Salmonidae > Salmo > Salmo salar. The sequence continues at coordinate 165,230,292 of NC_138291.1, read as the reverse complement.
GAAGATCCATAAATGTTCCCTCACAAACAAACATATTTTGTCAGTTTGAGTTTGCGCTGCAATAGATAGCTCTTTAGATACAAAGATACTGTAGCATCCTCGTCCTCTGTGACAGTCTGAGGCCTCTGTTCTACACAGGGGCATCAGGTAGCCTAGCGGTTAAGAGTGTTTGGCCAGTAACCGAAACGTCACTTGTTTGAATCCGAGAGTCAACTAGGGGAAAAGTCTGTTGATGTGCCCTTGTGCAAGGAACTTAACCCTAATTTCTCTGGATAAGAATGTCTGCTAAATGACTAAAATGCCAAAATATATGTCAAAACACCATCTTACAGGGAAACACTGATGTTTCCTGAACACCAGGCATCCTTCCACCCCCTCTCCTCAGGTTCGTGGTAGGAAGGAGTTCCAGAGAAGAACAGAGGCATGGGATGACCCATGATGATTATCTTCCTTGTCTCACTCCACACAATGTACTCTTGGTTGGCCACCATACTAATAACCAATTAGAATCTGGTATAGGGATATCCAAGCCTTGGCCCTGAAAGTAAGAGATTGTGAGGAATCTGCCAATATGACAACCAAATATAAACAATACTATTTGCCGAAAACAACTGGTCAAAGGAGAAATGTGGGATTTGACAGCACTAGAACTACTTGTGTTTTGACTGAAACATCAGATGCTGCAAAAAAGGCATCTCTGCTAAAATAAATTAATGTTTGCTAGATTTTTCCTGCGTTTAGATAGCTATGCTTTCCCAGCGTTTTCAATGTATCCAATTTCAGTTTGTGTGGTTGTGTCACGGCTGTTTGAAGGAGCGGACCAAGATGCAGCGTTTTCTTAGTTCCACATGTTTATTAAAAGTGAAACTCAATGCAATACACTAATAACTTGAAAAATAGGGGAAACCAACAAACCGTGACACAGAGAGGACAACACACTACTCTAAAGACAATAACCCACAAACCACAATGAGAAAAAACCCTACTTAAATATGATCTCTAATCAGAGGCAATGAGGATCAGCTGCCTCCAATTAGAGATCAACCCCAAACAATCCCAACATAGAAATAGACAAACTAGAACCCAAACATAGAAATAGAAAACATAGATAAACCAAAAACACCCCCTGTCACGCCCTGCCCTACACTACTATAGAAAATGACATCATACTAGGGTCAGGACGAGACAGGTTGATGGTTTAGTTTCGTCACTTTGTAGCAAGTATGATGTCCACTTGGGGCAGTGATTTAGAACACTATTAAGGCACTTATTGATGGAACTTCTTAAGAGGTGTCCAATGTTTTTTCAAACTGCCCATATAGCTGAAGCTAATGCACACTCTAGAATGGCCTTCTAGCCAGTCAGAATATAGTATTCAACAATGCCGTGGTTTAACAGAGAGGAAGAGTGGAGTTGGAAAAGAAGGGAAGGCAAAGTTTCTGTCAGCAGAGTGTGTTGCAGCTTGTCAAGCATCAGTAGCTTACATCCATTCCTACTCCAGGTTTCAGTCATCTCCACTGTAGTAGGCTATAGTCTGTAGCTTCTCTTAGCCTGCGGCAGCCCTTTTCTGTGTGTAGTGTGTAGTGTGTAGTGTGTGTAGTGTGTAGTGTGTGTAGTGTGTGTGTCCTCAGATCTCACTTGTCTCCTTTATTACATACATATTTGTCCCATCCCTCTCTTATTGTTCAAGAGAGAAAAGCATCCAATATCTTGATTGGGAGGTCAAGGGGTGATAAAAAACTTCATAAATTACAAAACTCCCCTCGCTCCAGTTTCTAAAACTCCCCTCCCCTCAGTTTCTAAAACTCCCTCCAACTAGTTTCATAGCTAGTTTCATAGCTGCACTATAAAACTCTCTTTCTTTCAATCTTTCCTCATTTTCCCATGTTGATTGACATCTCAAGGTCAATATTCAATTTCAGAAGTCAGTGAGAATATCAACCCTCTGCTGGTGTGGCATTTCACACCCAGCGATGGTCCAATACCTCCTTTATGACAGTGTATAAATGGCAGGATTAACATCGATGGGAGCTTATGGCAGATCCTGCTGTGTTCTTGGCAGCCAGGAAAAAAATGTTTGCCTAGTCAATGTGACTTTTACCCAGAGTAACCCATGGGGTTAAGAGATGAGATCAGAGTGAAAGGTTGTCTATAAAATATGCATGCTACGGGAGGGAGGGGTTGAGGTAGAGTGAGTGTGTGTGTGTGGGGAAGGGGGGGGGGGGGGGTCTGAGTGTGTGGGGAGGGGGGGGGGGGGGTCTGAGTGTGTGTGTGTTTCTAAAAGTGTATGTATTAGCGTGTGTGTGAGGGGAGAGGGGACCTCAATAACTTCCAAGTTATGCTATGACACTGCTTTAAAAGGGCTTTCAGGGTTGCGCTTCCTGAGAGCCTACTGCTTCTGTAATCTATAATTGGCCCCTGGAACTACAATATAACAGTCTTTTAGCAGAACCCCAAACATCACTGACAGGAAGGTTCTTACAGGGAAAAGGAGAGATCCTAATCTGACTTGACTTGAAACACAAATCTGTGGCTCTCACGATTTGACAAAGTGGTAACATACAGGGGAAATGAAAATGCAAATATAATAGAATCTACAAGGAAAGAGTAATGGTTGTAAGAATACTTATGATTGTAGAATTGTATTAGAGAGGGGGGAGAGAGAGGGGTGGGGGGAGAGGCAGAGAAAGAGAGAGGCAGAGTGAGAGAGGCAGAGTGAGAGAGGCAGCGAGAGGGCGAGAGAGAGAGAGAGAGGGGGATGGAGGAGAGGGGAGAGAGAGGGAGCTAAAGAGATAAAGAAGAGTGGAGTAGTAGGCCACGTGCAGTACATACAGAAAATGCTTTTATGCTGACAAATCCATTTTCCTTTTGTATTCTCTATCTGGCCATGAGAAACAAGTTCAATGTCTGCAATTGGAGGGGGAATTGAATGCCTCTATTATATCCTTTTGACTGCTAAACAAATGTGTCAACAGAAACCAGCAGACCGTACCCTATCAGATAATCCATTATTGAACCCATAGTAGGATTGTGCCACTGCCAGCAACCCAATTTTCTCAGAAACAGAACTTACAACAAACCCAAAGAGAGAAACAAAAATGGTAAAATGTTACTTTTTAAGGTATTGCCACAAACAGAACAAGATTTTGTAATTGCTTGCCAGCAGGGATTCTAGGGGCACACCTATTTCACCATTCCAGACTAAATCATTCTACTAAGGAAGTCTTGTTTGTGGAAGCTGTAGCTGTAGCTGCGCCCTACCATGGTTGCTAAGAGACTACAGGGCCACAGGTAGCTCTAGGATCTACTTTGTATCGGTCTGGTGTATCGGTCTGGAGTCCTCCTGACTTCACTGGGGGATGTATAGCTAGAAGTCTGAATGTTGTATTGTAAGGACTGATTCCAAAATTGAGCTGCAAGCTTTCCGTCAAATATGTGCAGCCGCTGGATGCTTATTTGAGGAGGGCTTCAGGGAATTTACCACAATAACATTATTTGATTCAAAAAAATGTAATTTATTTCTGTGTTATTTAGATTTTACACCTGAACATATGAACATTTGGTTAGTAGTTTGAGAAAAAGAAGAGAAGAAGAGTTTTAGGCTAAAAGATGGAGATGAAAAGAGAAGATTGAGTGAGTAAAATAATGACTAGAGAGAAGAGTTGCAGGCTGACAGACAGGCTGGGTTATTGTAAGACAAGTTCTTCTATATATCAACAACAACCAAAAAAATGCTAAAAAAACGAAATAAAATTAAAGATATGAGATTTGCCAGGTCTTTTGTGTCACAGCAGTTCAGATCTCAGCCAGATGGGGACAGTAGTGGTCTGTCTCTCAGGTTGCCCTCATTGAGTACTGAATTACCCTTGCCTCTCTTCTTCTATCCCTTCTATCTTTTCTTCTCTTTTTTTCATTTCTCCTATTCTCCTCTCTCTCTTGTTATAATGTTTCCTCATCTGTGAACAAAGACGATTTAACCTCACTCCAGTCATTGCTAAAAAAAAAGTATGACAGTTCATTTTTACCCCATACATAATCCTAAATAATGTATTTCCAAAAGTATAGCAGTACTTCTAGAATTTAATATTAAATCACTGTAGCTCAAACAATGCAGTAGAACAAGTAAGACAAATACACTAGTTGTAGCACAACAGTGAATTATGCAACAGTAGCATGTAGTCCAATAGCATGTATTCCAATAGCATGTAGTCAATAGCATATTGTCTCCAGACTAGCTGTGTCAACACAATAACATAGTGGTACATGTGTTATCCACACCAGACAACAATAATGAGAAAGACTCAGGCCAGCCAAGGACACGGCTCTGGGGTGACTCTCTGAAATGAGCTTCTGGAGAGGGCGCCCGGCTAGCTGGAGAGGGGAGGGCGGAGGAGGGAGGAAGGGAGGGGGCAAGGAGGAGTGGAGGGGGGAGTCTGGGGTGATTTACTGAAATGAGCTTCTGGAGAGGGGGCTCTGGGCTCACCTGAGAGGAGGAGGGGAAGAGAAGGAGAGCGAGCAGGGGAGAGGGTTGGGGTGGTGCCGAGCTAGAGCGTCACTGAAATGGATTTGTTGCTTCTGGTGAAGAGGCTCACCTGAGAAGGGTTAGGAGGTGAGGAAGGAGGGGAAGAGAGGAGGGGTGCAGAGCGAGAGCATCAGTGAAATTGATTTGTAGTGCTTGTGTAGATTAGCCGACACGTCGGTCCCATCGACCCCAGACTCCTTTGCTCTGCAAAAAGGCCTTTGCTTCGTTCATTACAATTTTTCCCAATTGTTAACACACATTTGCTGAAACTACATCTCAAGTACTCAAAACTCTAAATAATGTACAAAACACAATACAGTTAGCCAATTTCCCCAAACCCCACAGACATCTTGCAAAATTAAACAACGCATACAAATGAAATACACTCACACATCAAATGAATCTTACTTAGTGACAATCGAGATCACACTTATGTGACGTATTCAAAACACTACTATCAGAACCTATTTTAGTGTAAGACTAAGATTGTGTCGTTACACTGTATATTGTTTGTGTGTACTCAAACAAGAAAAGAACACAAATGCAAAAAATGATGTTTTATATTTCAATATGACTCAATACATGTCAAACAGCATACTGTAAGCACACATACAGCAAAAATCTAAACATACAGTAAATATATTTTGCATGTGCAAAGGAAGAAAAATAGGCCTATTTGTACTACTATTTGTACTATGTTAGATTAATTATACGGAACAGATAAAGAAACTGTCAAAATACAGTAAAATCAAGAAACAAATACTCAATTGTGAAAACCAAATCAGTCATGTCTTGTGTTTTGATCCGGCTACAGATTTTCATCAACATCACATGCGGTATTCTCCTTGGCCAGACAGCGGGGGAAATATCTTCTGGCATGACGCGTCCACCCCTGACAGGACCCTGCTGGAATGTCACCACAGGCCTCCTCCATTGCCTGGAGAAGGGCCATACGTTCCACTGCCATAATAAAAAGAACACCTCAATGGGGTTGAGAAATGGGGAATATGGTGGGAGATAGAGAATTGTAAACCTGGGATGGTCATGGAACATGTTGCGGACCTGAGCAGCCCGATGGAAACTCACGTTGTCCCAAATTAGAACATACATTTGCTGCTCAGGATCACCTGGCCCTCTCTGCTCTGGCTGAAAAATATTGTAATTTAAGGTGTTCAGGAAATGAAGGAGATGGGCAGTGTTGTATGGTCCAAGGGTGGATTGGCAGTGGAGGACCCCATTCTGGCTCATAGCTGGACATATGGTGACATTTCTCCCAATGTGGCCTGGTACCTCAATGATGGCGCGTTGACCAATGATGTTCATTCCTCTCCTCCTCATCTTCGATAAATGTAATCCAGCCTCATCTATGAATATGAGTTCCTGGGGGATGGGACTTGCATCCAACTCCATGAGTCTCTGAAATGACAATAAATACTGTAATTGCTAATGTTTTAGGAGTGTAACGCTAGTACATTACTTACTTGCACATATTTGTATCATTTAACCTTCACTCTCTGGGAATTCCTTTCAAATGGGACTTTGTAGATTTGCTTAATCCTGAAATGGTGTTTCTTAAGGATGTGGGCTATGATTGATAAGCTCACTATGATGTTATGGAAAATGGCAGGGTTTTCAATAATCTGTTGTTGGATTTCCTGCAGTCTTATGGAATTATTTTCACCTACCATTTGCACAATGGCAGCCTCATTTTCGACTGTAAATAGACGAGTTCTACCAGCACGTTGTGGTCGTCTTTCAGTTCTACAAAAACAAAACAGCATACAGTACAGTAAACACTACAGTTATACAGCATACAAGATAAACATGTTACAAAATAGCTCCCAATTTCAAACATACAGTAATACATAAAACATTGACTTTGTTTCCCCTTACAGTATGTATTGGAATCTACAGTCTTTACTGAGCTTTATGTTGTACTACTGTCAAGTAGTACATTTTACATTTACATTTTAGTCATTTTGCAGACGCTCTTATCCAGAGCGACTTACAGTATTGAATGCATACATTCCATTTCATGCATTTCATTTTTTTTTTTGTACTGGCCCCCCGTGGGAATCGAACCCACAACCCTGATGTTGCAAACACCATGCTCTACCAACTGAGCCACAATAGCCGATAGGTCCAATGTCTGCAGTACATACCTATTCTAATTTTGGAACGTCCAGATAATGGATGCTACGACGAAGCGGCTCAGATTGGGCTGCACTCTCTCAAGGGCAAAACATGGTTGACAACATGGTCCACCACAGTCGCCTAAATTTAATCAGAGATTACTCTCACTTGGTCTTCCTCCACCTCTACCTCCACCTCCACCTCCACCTCTACCTCCACGTCTACCTCCACGTCTACCTCCACCTCCACCTCTACCTCCACCTCCACGTCTACCTCCACCTCCACCTCTACCTCCACCTCCACCTCTACCTCCACCTCTACGTCTACCTCCACCTCTACCTCCACGTCTACCTCCACCTCCACGTCCACCTCCACCTCCACCTCTACCTCTACCTCCACCTCTACCGCCACCTCCACCTCTACCTCCACCTCCACCTCTACCTCCACCTCTATCTCCACCTCTCCCTACTAAGTTTGCTTCCATTGTTTTTCAAACACAGGAGTACTCCCCTATAGCCTTTCTATCCATACCAAAAGTCTGATTTCATAGTGAACATTTACGCAATTAGTGTTTGCACATGTGAAGAGTGAAAGTGATTAGTTGGTAATTGAGCTTAGCTTGTTGAAGAGTGTTTCTTTTAATTTGCACACAAGATATTGTAGATGTGAAGGTTGTGCCAAAGGTAGAGAATTTTGTGTTGTGTTTTGCCAAATGTTTGTTATAGAATTGTAATCTGAGTGTAAAGCAAAACATGTGCTAGTAGTATTGCAAATTTGGTGCATGGTTCTGCTAAATGAGTTACAGGTTTGGGTCGTTGTGCCTCATGGGCCAGTTCAGGTGTGTAAACAATTGCGAAAAACTGTAATAACCCTGGATTTGATGGTACGATTGAAACCTGTGAAACAGACAGTGTACGGGATGTCCAAAAGACAGAGAGAGGAGTAAGACACTCATTCACTCACTCACTCACTCACTCACTCACTCACTCACTCACTCACTCACTCACTCACTCACTCACTCACTCACTCACTCACTCACTCACTCACTCACTCACTCACTCACTCACTCACTCACTCACTCACTCACTCACTCACTCACTCACTCTCTCTCTATGGTTCTAAGGCACCTCTTGTTCCCTCTGCTGTGGTGGGACTTGCTAGAGGAGACTTTCTAGCTGTGGCACCATTTTGTGAGGTGAAAAAGCAGCTCTGAGCTAATGAGCTATTCATTTTGTGGTGACAGGCAGAGGGAGTGTGCCTGGACAGTGACCATCTGGGCTCGTTTAGTTCTGTGGGGCCTGCTGGTGCTGCTTTACCTTTATGGAAATGATTCACCTATACGTTGTCCCTGAACATCTACTGAGCTGAATACGGCTATGGAATGTATGTCTATGATGAACTTGCTAGGTAGAAGCCAGAAATCTAGTGTATTTACTGTAGGTATGTATTAATCAACCTCTGGCAGAGCTTGGCTTATGGTAGCGTCCCAGAAGGAAGCTGTGTAGGCGTCATGTGAGAGGCAGAACTAATGTATAGAACAACATCCACATGAATATACAGCACAGCATATGTTCAGTATAATAGCCCATATGCCACGTGCACTTTCTCATATGCCACATGTACTTTCCACATGATGCTCATGACATATGTACACAACTATACTGTGTGTAGTATGTGAATGTGTTTCCTGTGCATTTTTGCATAGTGGGTTTGTGTAAATGTACAATCTGTGAGAAGTTTCACCTTGACATCCTGATATATATCTACCGCAGGCCTGGGCAATTATTTTCCATGGAGGACCACATTAGAATATATTTTTGCCATCGCGGGCCAGAATCATATTACAGGATTATACATCATGTGTATAACTGTGTTGACAGATATTTCTACTGTAAATCACGTCCAGATATGCTACTTATTTTACTTTTGTAACATGCACAGAAATAAAACACATCCATGTTCTCCTTTTAGTAGATATTTTCATTGTTAAACATGCAATGAACTACACGGAGGGAAAATTACACTGTGCATTCAGCACCACGGACAAAACTATGGTTAACGGGGTATGCACAAAAACATAAGAAAGAGAGAGAGCTCAACATTACATTTAAACTACTCAATCAGTGTGAGGAGTGAAGTCTCTGATGGGCATTGACTAAAGCAGTGAAGTCAGGTATAGTTTCTGACATCGCTATGCTGCAGGATTGCTGAGAGGTGAGTCAGTAAGAGATGATCTGTGCCTTGACTTGTTCTATTTCATCAGTGAAAATGTCTGTTCACATACATATGTTGACACAAACAGTACAAACATCTTCTGAGCATGACTCCTAGTCTTTGGAAAGTTTTGTTCATCGAGAGATGCATAGAACCTCGTCAGTTGCAGGTCAGTGGGAGTGTTATCCACATTGAAGGTGAAAGGAGAGGAAACCAACAGCATGTCATTTTCCAACACTTTTAAAATCCTCAAAACGATGACAAAACTCACCCTTCAAAGCACGCAGCAGCGATGTATACTTCTCCCGCTGGTCATCTGATAGGAAACAGACTAGTAGTATGGACAGTGGGTGAGATTGTGGGCTTCTACTTGGCGGGTTGGGAGTCATTTTCCCTTGAAAGCTTTGACAAGGCTGTACATCTGATGTGCAAAAATGCCCTTCCCTTGTAGTTTAGAATTCAGTTCATTCATGAGGGCCATGATGTCCCCTGTGAAGGCAAAATCAGCCAACCATTCTTTATCTTGCAGTTGAGGGAAATCCACATATTTGCCTTTCATTTGCTAAAACTCAGCAATCTCCGACTTCAGGTCCCACACCCTTTCAAGCACTTTCCCCGAACTCAGCCATCTCATGTTTGTGTGGTAGGGGAGATCTGCATGACCCAACTCTGTCTCTTCCAACAGTGAGACAAACTGCCTGTGGTTTAAAGATTTTGCTCTTATGAAGTTTACCACTTTAGTGACTGTATCCAGAACATGGCTCATTTTCAGAACACATTTACAGAGCACCTCCTGATGAATAATGCAATGCAGGAAAATATTTTTCTGATCTGGGTTCAGCTCAGCTACTTGATCTTGTATCCTTTTCAAAAGGCCAACGTTTTTTCCTGTCAAGTTTGGGCACCCATCAGTGGTCACATTGGATAACTTTTCAAAACTCAGTCCCAACTTTGCAACACACTTATTAACCTCCTCCAATAAATCTTTCCCTGTGGTTGTGCTCTTCATTGACTGTGCTGAAGCAAGCTCCTCTGTAATGTCAAAGTCTGGGGTTATGCTTAGCAAGAATATCAGCAACTGCGCCGTGTCACATGCATCACTGCTCATCCAGGGCCAAGGAGAAATAGGTGAAATCCTTTACCTTGTCTTTCAACTGTTGTTCCATATTCTCTGCAATGTCCTCGACACGCCGTGTCACTGTTCGTCTTGACAGGGAAACATTTTTAAACGGCCCTTTCTCGTCGAGGGCAAAGTATTACTGCAGACTCAATGAAACATTCTTTAATGAATTCGCCCTCAGCGAATGGCTTGTTATGTTTAGCAATTTTGTGGAAAAGTACATAGCTAGCTCTCACAATTCCGTTATTTGCTGAATATAGTTTTGTGAAAGTCCTTGCTGCTTTTGCAACTGAGAAAGCAACTCTTTTGATGCACTTACCCTCTGCTCAGAAGACATATTCCTATATTTCTCTGCATGCTTCATCTGGAGGTGTCGGGACAAGTTGTAGTCTTTCAAGACAGCCATGCTCTCTTTGCACACTAAGCACACAGCTTCCCTGATACCTCAATAAAGAAATATTTCTTGTCCACTCTTGCTGGAACACCCTACATTCATTGTCTACCTTCCTTTTCTTTGAAATTTTTGAAAAACTCATTTTTAGCAAATACGTTTTTCAAAACTTTACTATCGCATATTCTTCATGTGATCTGAGCATGATTCCGTGGGCCGTATTGAATCAGGACGCGGGTCCCATACTGTCACGCCCTGACCATCCCCATTTGGTTTCAGGTTTTGCGGCCGGAGTCCGCAAATAAAGATGTGGAACTCAACACACGCTGCGCCTTGGTCCGTCCATTATCACGACCGTGACAGAATATCCCACTACACAAGGACCAAGCAGCGTGCCAGGGAGGATAAAGTGAGTTGGACATGGGAAGAAATCCTGGGAGGATGTGAGACCCTTCCTTGGAAGGAGACACCAAGGAATTTGGAAGGACAGCGACGACGCCGGTGTCCGCAGCCACAGAAACCCCAAGATATTTTTTTTGGGGGGCACATAGGGCGGACGGCTGAGCCAAGGAGAGAGCCAGAGTCCATTGGGGAGGTGATGGAGCTGAGAGAGAAAGGAGAGAAATGTTAGTTAGGTGTGTTCTGCACGGCATTCGTCCTGAAGAGCGTGTCATCAGTCGGGTGCCATCTGTGCCGGCTCCACGCACCAGGTCTCCAGTGCGCCTCCCCAGTCCGGTGCCACCTGTGCCGGTACCTCCCACTCACCCTGAAGAGCGTGTCATCAGTCCGGTGAAACCTGTACTAGCTCCACGTACCAGGCCTCCAGTTCGCCTCCCCAGTCCGGTACGTCCTGTACCAACTCCCCGCACTCGCCCTGAAGTGTGTGTCATCAGTCCGGTGAAACCTGTACCGGCTCCACGCACCAGGCCTCCAGTGCGCCTCCCCAGCCCGGAGTCTTCCTCTGCGCCGGTGCCCAGTCCAGGCACGGTGTCCAGTCCCGCTCCATGGCAGGAGCCTTCCTCGGCGCCGGTGCCCAGTCCGGGCGCGGAGTCCAACCTAGCTTCATGGCCGGGGCCCTCCTCTGCGCCGATGCCCAGTCCGGGCACGGCGTTCTGCTCGGCTCCATGGCCGGATCCATGGTCTGGGCGGGGGCTATGACCCACACCGGAGCCGCCACCGACACTAGTCACCCCCCCTGCCCTCCCCATTTGGTTTCAGGTTTTGCGGCCGGAGTCCGCACCTTTGTGGGGGGGGGGGGGGTTGGTACTGTCATGCCCTGACCATAGAGAGCCCTCGGGGTTCTCTATGGTGTGTTAGGTCAGGGCGTGACTAGGGGGTGTTCTAGTCAATTATTTCTAGTTTTGGGTTTGAGTATGGTTCCCAATTAGAGGCAGCTGATTATCGTTGTCTCTAATTGGGGATCATACTTAAGGTGTCCCTGTTCCCACCTCCCTGTTCCCGTGTTGTATTATCTCTGGATATTTCAGCGTAGTAGGGTTTTTGTGGTATAATATGTCAGCATTATGTCATTGTAGTGGTTTGTGTCTTAATGACTTGTCTGTGTGAAGCTGTCTGTCTCTCTGAGTTGAGGCAGACTTATTGCTGATGAAGGGGTCAGGGGGAGGCTGAGCTGTCAAACACAGCAGAGTACAGCAGCATGTTACCTGCCTGCACCTGTCATGGCCCTGTCAGAGATAGCACTCAACACAGCGCCCCGAGAGGGACACCATCCTACCACTACTCTGAGCCCCACACCGCTCACATAGTGCTAGCAAGGGACACCATCCTACCGCTACTCTGAGCCCCACACCGCTCACATAGGGCTAGTAAGGGACACCATCCTACCACTACTCTGAGCCCCACACCGCTCACATAGGGCTTGCAAGGGACCCCATCCTACCGCTACTCTGAGCCCCACACCGCTCACATAGGGCTAGCAAGGGACCCCATCCTACTGCTACTTTGAGCCCCACACCGCTCACATAGGGCTAGCAAAGGACCCCATCCTACTGCTACTCTGAGCCCCACACCACTCACATAGGGCTAGCAAGGGACATCATGCTATCGCTACTCTGAGCCCCACACCACTCACATAGGTCTAGCAAGGGACCCCATCCTACTGCTACTTTGAGCCCCACACCACTCACATAAAGCTAGCAAGGGACCCCATCCTACTGCTACTTTGAGCCCCACACCGCTCACATAGGGCTAGCAAAGGACCCCATCCTACTGCTACTTTGAGCCCCACACCGCTCACATAGGGCTAGCAAGGGACACCATGCTACTGCTACTCTGAGCACCACACCGCTCACATAGGGCTAGCAAGGGACCCCATCCTACTGCTACTCTGAGCCCCACATCGCTCACATAGGGCTAGCACCATCGACAATATAACAGTGTTCTACATCTAGGCCTCACACAACTCTCAGTTAGAAATATACTTATTGGGAGAAATTAGTACTACAGTTGAAGTCGGAAGTTTACATACACCTTAGCCAAATACATTTAAACAACATTTTTCACAATCACTTACATTTAATCCTAATAAAAGTTCCCTGTCAGTTAGGATCACCATTTTATTTTAAGAATGTGAAATGTCAGAATAATAGTAGAGAGAATGATTTCTTTCAGCTTTTATTTCTTTCATCACATTCCCAAACGTTAAACGTTTCGGGTAGTCAAACGTTTTGGGTAGCCTTTCACAAGCTTCCCACAATAAGCTGGGTGAATTTTGGCCAATTCTTCCTGACAGAGCTGGCGTAACTGAGACAGGTTTGTAGGCCTCCTTGCTTGCACACACTTTTTCAGTTCTGCCAACACATTTTCTATAGGATTGAGGTCATGGCATTGTGATGGCCATTCCAATACCTTGACTTTGTTGTCCTTAAGCCATTTTGCCACAACTTTGGAAATATGCTTGGGGTCATTGTCCATTTGGAACACCCATTTGTGACCAAGCTTTAACTTCCTGACTGATGTCTTGAGATGTTGCTTCAATATATCCACATAGTTTTCCTTCCTCAAGATGTCATCTATTTTGTGAAGTGCACCAGTGCCTCCTGCAGCAAGCACCCCCACAACATGATGCTGCCACCCCCGTGCTTCAAGGTTGGGATGGTGTTCTTCGGCTTGCAAGCATCCCCCTTTTTCCTCCAAACATAACGATGGTGATTATGGCCAAACAGTTCTATTTTTGTTTCATCAGACCAGAGGACATTTCTCCAAAAGTACGATCTTTGTCCCCATGTGCAGTTGCAAACCGTAGTCTGGCGTTTTTATGGCAGTTTTGGAGCAGAGGCTTCTTCCTTAATGAGTGGGCTTTCAGTTTATGTCGATATAGGACTTGTTTTACTGTGGATATAGATACTTTTGTGCCTGTTTCCTCCAGCATCTTCACGAGGTCCTTTGCTGTTGTTCTGGGATTGATTTGCACTTTTCACACCACTTTTCGTTCATCTCTAGGAGACAGAATGCGTCTCCTTCCTGAGCGGTATGACGGCTGTGTGGTCCCATGGTGTTTATACTTGCGTTGAACAGTGCACAAGTGTACATCAGATGAACAGTGTACATCCAAACATTTGGAAATTACTTCCAAGGATTAACCAGACTTGTGGAAGTCTACAAATTTTTTTCTGAGGTCTTGGCTAATTTCTTTTGTGTTTCCCATGATGTCAAGCAAAGAGGCACTGAGTTTGAAGGTTGGCCTTGAAATACATCCACAGGTACACCTCCAATTGATTCAAATGATGTCAATTAGCCGATCACAAGTTTGTATAGCCATTACATAATTTTCTGGAATATTCCAAGCTGTTTAAAGGCACAGTCAACTTAGTGTATGTAAACTTCTGACCCACTGGAATTGTGATACAGTGAATGATAAGTGAAATAATCTGTCTGTAAACAATCGTTGGAAAAATGACTTGTGTCTTGCACAAAGTAGATGTCCTAACCGACTTGCCAAAACTATAGTTTGTTAATGAGAAATTTGTGGAGTGGTTGAAAAACAAGTTTTAATGACTCCAACCTAAGTGTATGTAAACTTCCGACTTCAACTGTATGTATAATTAGTACTATGCATAATTGTGGCACTGAGTAAAAATATTTACAGTCCTCACTGACACACCGCTCAGATAGAAATACAGACACTTATTTCAACGACTTAGTGAAGAAGTCAAAATTCTACATTAATGTGTAACCTAATATCTACATATTTTTTTACACTGAATGCAGTACTTTCTTAAAAAGACACCCTTGAAGATCCATTACATTACATCACAGGCTTAGAAAGTAAGAAGTAGAGTGTCACGGATCCTTCCGGAATTTTCATCACGCACACCTGTCCCCTATTCCCACTGATTAGTATTTGTATATATGTGCCCTTTGGTTTCCATGGTCTTGTCGATTTTTGTTACTATGTCCATTGGTGCATGTGAGTACCTGTGCTTTGTGTTTTGGGCTTTTGTGCCCTTCTGGATTGCGCAGATGATGACGGGTCTCATCCCGTGTGTTAATCATTGTGCGCTAGTGTTATTTATTCGAGGTACTCCTCGAACTTATGTTTGGGTTTCAACCCTGTGTTTTTGTTACGTGTTTGTTTGGTCTTCGTCCCCGTGCATCTACACGGCACGCCGTAATTTGGGCTAAATAAAAAAAACTATTACGCATTCCAGCGTCTGTCTCCCGATCCTTCATGCCAACATGCATCGAGTACAGTATATTGCAGGGGTAGAGAATCGTTAATCTGAACAGAAAAGCCCTGCAGGATCAATTGTATCCAAGAACAATTAAAACCGAGAAGCAGTTCACAGTACTGAAGTGGAGTGTTGCTGTACAGCTGCTTAGCTACACAGAGAAAAGGCTTAGAACAGTGTTATTGGAACCTAGGACAGAAGTGCACAGGCAGAAGTCCACTGTGGCTAGTGAACTCTATTGAACTGAGCAAAGGTGTCATCAGCACAGCAGACATATATTTGTCAAGGGGGTATAGATGGAGAGAGCTGGCTGATCATTGGGGTACGCAACCTAGTTTGTGAACCACCTGGCTCAACAGCTCTGGTCCAGGGCGTTAGTGCAGCTTGCTAACGTTGCGCTCAAGCTGCACTAACACTCTGGACCAGAGCTATGGGCTCAAGATATCCATGAATGGTTTTATGAATAGCATTGGAGCACAAACAGAAATAAAGTAGTAACATTTCCATGTTAAAGGACCCATGAGCACAAACATGTGAAGTTCATAGGAGCATGACATATTGGGTGTCAAATGAAAGTTTCAATGCTATATTGTTCTTGTTGACATTAAGGCATATATACATTTTCAATCATCCTAATATTTCTATAATTCTTAATTCCTTTCTTTTACTTTTAGATTTGTGTGTATTGTTGTGTATTGTTAGATATTATTGCACTGTTGGAGTTAGGAACACAAGCATCTCGCTACACCTGCAATAACAACTGCTAAATATGTGTATGCAACCAATAACATTTGATTTGATTTGCAATGTGCAGACAGATGTGTTAAAAGTTAATATACATTGTAATACTTCTGACAGCCAACTTTCTAACTCCGCCCATAACTTTTGGACTTTATAGCGTTCCAAGAAGGCATGGATTATTGAGTCATTGTTAGTTTGACACTTAAGACATGACGCTGCTTTTGTACTTTTTTTAATACATTTTTTTATTTCACCTTTATTTAACCAGGTAGGCCAGTTGAGAACAAGTTCTCATTTACAACTGCGACCTGGCCAAGATAAAGCAAAGCAGTTCAACAAAAACAACAACACAGAGTTACACATGGGATAAACAAACATACAGTCAATAACACAAAAGAAAAATCTATATACAGTGTATGCAAATGTAGTAAGATTAGGGAGGTAAGGCAATAAATAGGCCATAGTGGCGATAATAATTACAATTTAGCAATTAAACACTGGAGTGATAGATGTGCAGATGATGATGTGCAAGTAGGGATACTGGGGTGCAAAAGAGCAAAAATAAATAACACTATGGGGATGAGGTAGTTGGGTGGGCTATTAACAGATGGGCTGTGTACAGGTGCAGGGATCGGTAAGCTGCTCTGACAGCTGATGCTTAAAGTTAGTGAAGGAGATATGAGTCTCCAGCTTCAGTGATTTTTGCAATTCGTTCCAGTCACCGGCAGCAGAGAACTGGAAGGAAAGGCGGCCAAAGTAGGTGTTGGCTTTGGGGATGACCAGTGAAATATACCTGCTGGAGCGCATGCTACGGGTGGATGTTGCTATGGTGACCAGTGAGCTGATAGAAGGCGGGGCTTTACCTAGCAAAGACTTATAGATGACTTGGAGCCAGTGGGTTTGGCGACAAATATGAAGCGAGGGCCAGCCGACGAGAGCATACAGGTCGCAGTGGTGGGTAATATATGGGGCTTTGGTGACAAAACAGATGGCACTGTGATAGACTACATCCAATTTGCTGAGTAGAGTGTTGGAGGCTATTTTGTAAATGACATCACTGAAGTCAAGGATCGGTAGGATAGTCTGTTTTACGAGGTTATGTTTAGCAGCATGAGTGAAGGAGGCTTTGTTGCGAAATAGGAAGCCTATTGGAAGCCTATTCTAGATTTAACTTTGGATTGGAGATGCTTGATGTGAGTCTGGAAGGAGAGTTTACAGTCTAACCAGACACCTAGGTATTTGTAGTTGTCCACATATTCTAAGTCAGAACCGTCCAGAGTAGTGATGCTAGTAGGGTGGGCGGGTGCGGGCAGCGATCAGTTGAAGAGAATGCATTTAGTTTTACTAGCATTTAAGAGCAGTTGGAGGCCACGAAAGGAGTGTTGCATGGCATTGAAGCTCGTTTAGAGGTTTGTTAACACAGTGTCCAAAGAAGGGCCAGAAGTATACAGAACGGTGTTGTCTGCATAGAGGTGGATCAGAGAATCACCAGCAGCAAGAGCGACATCATTGATATATACAGAGAAAAGAGTCGGCCTGAGAACTGAACCCTGTGGCACCCCAATAGAGACTGGCAGAGGTCCGGACAACAGGCCCTCCAATTTGACACACTGAACTCTATCTGAGAAGTAGTTGGTGAACCAGGCGAGGCAGTCATTTGAGAAACCAAGGATGTTGAGTCTGCCGATAAGAATGCGGTGGTTGACAGAGTCGAAAGCCTTGGCCAGGTCGATGAAGATGGCTGCACAGTACTGTCTTTTACCGATGGCGGTTATGATATCGTTTAGGACCTTGAGCGTTGCTGAGGTGCACCCATGACCAGCTCGGAAACTAGATTGCATAGGGGAGAAGGTACGGTGGGATTCGAAATGGTCAGTGATCTGTTTGTTAACTTGGCTTTCGAAGACTTTAGAAAGGCAGGGCAGGATAGCTATGGGTCTGTAAGAGTTTGGGTCTAGAGTGTCTCCCCCTTTGAAGAGGGGATGACCGCGGCAGCTTTCCAATCTTTAGGGATCTCAGATGATACGAAAGAGAAGTTGAACAGGCTAGTAATAGGGGTTGTTGCAATTTTTGCAGCGGATAATTTTAGAAAGAGAGGGTCCAGATTGTCTAGCCCAGCTGATTTGTAGGGGTCCAGATTTTGCAGCTCTTTCAGAACATCAGCTATCTGGATTTGGGTGAAGAAGAAATGGGGGGAGGGGGGCTTGGGCAAGTTGCTGTGGGGGGTGCAGAGCTGTTGGCCGGGGTAGGGGTAGCCAGGTGGAAAGCAAGGCCAGCCGTAGAGAAATGCTTATTTAAATTCTCGATTATCGTAGATTTATTGGTGGTGACAGTGTTTCCTAGCCTCAGTGCAGTGGGCAGCTGGGAGGAGGTGCTCTTATTCTCCATGGACTTTACAGTCTCAAACTGTTTGAAGTGACTGTGTATAATGGTTCCTAAATTCCCTGAAAAGTTGCATATCGCGGGGGCTATTTGATGCTAATGCAGTACGCCACAAGATGTTTTGTGCTGGTCAAGGGCAGTCAAGTCTGGAGTGAACCAAGGGCTATATCTGTTCTTAGTTGTACATTTTTTGAATGGGGCATGCTTATTTAAAGATGGTGAGGAAAGCACTTTTAAAGAATAAACAGTTATCCTCTACTGACGGGATGAGGTCAATATCCTTCCAGGATACCATGGCCAGGTCGATTAGATCGGCCTGCTCGCTGAAGTGTTTTAGGGAGCGTTTGACAGTGATGAGGGGTGGTCATTTGACTGCAGACCCATTACGGATGCAGGCAATGAGGCAGTGATTGCTGAGATCCTGGTTGAAAACAGCAGAGGTGTATTTAGAGGACAGGTTGGTCAGAATGATATCTATAAAAATACTGTAATTTTACTGTACTGTAAAATTTGAAAATTGTGTCTCTTGTGTAATAAATTCCATACATTAGTTTATATTGGATTAAGCATACATTTCAGATAATTGTAATTTGTTAGTTATGTTCCAACATTCCCTCCATCTTGTGCCAATATTAGTTATTTTTAAGTCTTGGTCCCAATAGTTTATATTTTTTTTATAAGAGATTGTCAGTTGGATAGTCTTTCTGCAAGGTTTTATATATATCACCTTTCATATACACCTACATATACAAGGAATGTTCCATGGGTTGTGTTTTTAGGGAGTGATATTGGTTCTTGTAGAATACGTTTCATTTTCTCCCATATTGTTACAGTGTTCTTAACTATGAGGTTCTTAATGTTCTTTATCCTTGAAAATAGACAATTGAATATGTACCAATTGTTGCTCTTTAGTCCATGTACCCCTTTTCTGTAGTGAAATGACTAATGGCTTCATGGGTGGAATGTTATTAATATTTTTTCATAATTTCATCATTAATAAACATTATTTAAAAATCTTGTGTTTCTATGTCAAACGGTTTTGTTATATTTCAGTCTTCTGTGATGTATATAAAGTGTAATATTGGGATGCAAACTCAAAATGTAACACATTTCAAGTATTTTTTGAAAGCCCATAGCCATGTGTGTAAGGTGTA
This sequence comes from Salmo salar, assembly GCF_965601325.2. Taxonomy (NCBI): domain Eukaryota; kingdom Metazoa; phylum Chordata; class Actinopteri; order Salmoniformes; family Salmonidae; genus Salmo; species Salmo salar. The sequence continues at coordinate 165,210,944 of NC_138291.1, read as the reverse complement.
TACCCTGGATTTCAAAGTAGATTTGTTTAAGACTACTCTGTGTGACCCTGATTTAGCCCACTGGAGTAAAAGGTTAACTATACGTCGCAAGTAAAAGCAAAATACTTGGGTGGCGAGTTGATAAAACCACCCTCAGACTTAGGAAGATGTAAAATGTTCCTTTTTATTCTAGGAGCTTTGTTTAACCATATAAAGTCTGTTAGGACCGAGTATACATTTTTAATGTCTTCGGTGGGGTAATTGGTATTACCGAGACGAAATATGAAAACTTTGGGAGCCATGCCATTCTAAAGAGGTTTATTCTACCTGTAAGAATTATGGGAAGATCGTTCCATTTAATTAGATCTGCTTTCTTATTATCCCCGTTCCACAGGGATGCTGGTTGTGTCAAGTCGGCTGGATGTCTTTTGGGTGGTGGACCATTCTTGATACACACGGGAAACTGTTGAGTGTGAAAAACCCAGCAGTTTTGCAGTTCTTGACACAAACTGGTGTGCCTGGCTCCTACTACAATACACCGTTCAAAGGCACGTAAATCTTTTGTCTTGCACATTCACCCCCTGAATGGCACAGATACACAATCCATGTCTCAATTGTCTGAAGGCTTAAATATCCTTCTTTTACTTGTCTCCTCCCCTTCAATAAGGGATCATAGCTTCAATCCCAGACTTGTGCCCCTTTCTAAAGCAATTTCATCAGATAACGTATTATGTGTGTATATTTTTGCTTCATGACATTTCTATAATATTTGTATTAAATGTATTATTTCAGATAGAAATTTGAAAGCTTCCAGTTTTGAATAGAAAAGGCCATTTAAGGCGGTCAAAAGGCTTTTCAAGATCAACATCCATTATTGATAAATCTATATCTTGTTTTTTAGTGAAAAATGTTCTTATATTTGTGTCTATTTTTAGTGAACCCTGTTTGATTGATATGCATAAAATGTTAAATATAATTATATGGGAAAGCTGTCCATTACTGTTGCTTTTCTCTGCACAAATGTTTTAACAGTATCTCATATTTCTGTTTTTAGTCATTCTTTTTTGTCTGCTGATAATTGCGTCAGGGTTGTTGAGGCTAACAAGGCTATAGGATCAGTCCAATTTTTGTTTAATTCTGATTTAATTCTGATTTCATAGAAGTCTTTAAAATTGTCATTTGCGTATTTGTATCTTTATCTTCTAAAATTAGAACTGGTTTGTCGTGTATTCCTTTTGTGAGGGCTGCGAGATGTTTACCATATTTATTTGCCGTTAAGTAGAATGCTTTATTTGAGTTTAACCTGAAGTTGTTGACTCTGTTCAAAAGGAAAATATAATGTTCCTGGTTAAGGTCAGTCATTTTATTTTCTTCTTTACCTTGTAAAGATTTTTTTTATGGACTTTTTCTAAAATAGTGATTTATTTTTATTGAGTTATAATTTCTAACTCAGATAACATTTTTGCAGAGTATGAGATTATCATCCCCCTAACGAAAGCCTTAAAAGCATCCCAAATTATATCTGGGGACGGCTTTTCTCTGTCCTCTATGTCTACATCTGTAATGGTAGAGTTTATTTTTTGAAGCATTTAATAAATGTTGGGTCCTAAAGATGCACTCAGTTCATTCTCCATATTCTGTCGCTAAGTGTATTTTCTATTGGTGTAATTAAGCATGATACCATAGAATGATCCAACATCACTATGTCATGGATTTTTGAACGCAATGAATTGTTGAGAGCATTAAAATAAAAATTCTTCGGGTTGTACTCATCCTTCTTCTTTCTCCAAACACGGCGAGTGGAGTTTAGACCAAAAAGCTCTATTTCTGTCTCATCAGACCACATGATCTTCTCCCATTCCTCCTCTGGATCATCCAGATGGTCATTGGCAAACTTCAGACGGGCCTGGACATGCGCTGGCTTGAGCAGGGGGACCTTGCGTGCGCTGCAGGATTTTAATCCATGACAGCGTAGTGTGTTACTAATGATTTTCTTTGAGACTGTGGTCCCAGCTCTCTTCAGGTCATTGACCAGGTCCTGCCATGTAGTTCTGGGCTGATCCCTCACCTTCCTCATGATCATTGATGCCCCACGAGGTGAGATCTTGCATGGAGCCTCAGACCGAGGGTGATTGACCGTCATCTTGAACTTCTTCCATTTTCTAATAATTGCGCCAACAGTTGTAGCCTTATCACCAAGCTGCTTGCCTATTGTCCTGTAGCCCATCCCAGCCTTGTGCAGGTCTACAATTTTATCCCTGATGTCCTTACACAGCTCTCTGGTCTTGGCCATTGTGGAGAGGTTGGAGTCTGTTTGATTGAGTGTGTGGACAGGTGTCTTTTATACAGGTAACAAGTTCAAACAGGTGCAGTTAATACAGGTAATGAGTGGAGAACAGGAGGGCTTCTTAAAAGAAAAACTAACAGGTCTGTGAGAGCCGGAATTCTTACTGGTTGGTAGGTGATCAAATACTTATGCTATGCAATAAAATGCAAATTAATTACTTAAAAATCATACAATGTGATTTTCTGGATTTTTGTTTTAGATTCCGTCTCTCACAGTTGAAGTGTACCTATGATAAAAATTACAGACCTCTACATGCTTTGTACGTAGGAAACCTGCAAAATCGGCAGTGTATCAAATACTTGTTCTCCCCACTGTATGTCACTCCCTTTGGTTCCTTCCCCAAGCGTTATTGTTTCTGTTCCTGTGTCATGTCTGTGCGTTGATTGTGTTTCTTGTTTTGTATTATGCTGTGTTTATTTATTAAAACACTCACTCCCTGAACTTGCTTCCCGATTCTCAGCGCACATCGTTACAGAATAACGCCGTACCTAAGGGAAGCATCAGGGAGTGTTGGGGGGGGGGGGGGGTTCGGTGGGAATGACGTCAGGTCCGGGAACTGCTACAGGCTCTCAAGCCTCAGACAGAGCGCCAGGCTCCCCTGCCTCAGCCGGCTCGTCGGGCTTTCATGCCTTCGCCGGATCGCCAGGCTCCCCTGCTTCCACCAGCTCGTCAGGCTCCCCTGCCTCAGCCGGTCTGTCAGGTTCCCGCGCCCCAGCTGGCGACAGGTTTCCGCGCATCAGCAGGGGTGACCGGTCCGCTCCTGATCCCCGGGTTCATCATTTTGGTTGGCGTCCTGCTGCTGGAGCCCGAACGCACCGGGGAGGAGGTACCGTCACGTATGCGCTCTCTCCGGCGCTCTAGGTCGCCATGCTCCCGCGTCTCAGCCAGGCTGACAGGTTTCCCGCCCCTCAGCAGAGGTGCCTGGTCCACTCCTGATCCCCGGGTTCATCATTTTGGTTGGTGTTCTGCGGCTGGAGCCGCGGGTCGGGGACGGGGTACTGTCACATGTGCTCCCTCTCCGGCCTCTAGGTCACCAGACTGCTCGTAATGGCACACACCTGTCACCATCGTTACGAGTACCTGCGCGTCATCAGACTCACCTGGACTCCATCACCTCCCTGATTGCCTTCCCTATATATGTCACTCCCTTTGGTTCCTTCCCCAAGCGTTATTGTTTCTGTTCCTGTGTCATGTCTGTGCGTTGCTCGTGTTTCTTATTTTGTATTATGTTGTGTTTATTTACTAAAACACTCACTCCCTGAACTTGCTTCCCGACTCTCAGCGTACATCGTTACAGTACCTAAAGACAAAATGCATCATAAAGGCTTTTCTTTCTGTATATTAAAAGTTATATTTCTTTAAAACTAGATTGCTGACATGCAAAAGATTTTGGCACTATATCAATAATGGACTAATGAAATAAAAACAAATATGTCGTTTTTGGGTGGAGTTTTCCTTTAAGCATTGTTGTGAACTTAGAATATCACATTTGATTGTTTTTCTATTAAAAAAAGTGTGAAAAAATGAAAAAATGAAACCTGGAAAAACAAAATCATTTTTTTCAAGATAATGTGGAATGTTTACTTCATTGGGCTATTTACTTCAAACATAATTTTGTCAATTCATATCTTGCACTAAAACAGTAAATAAGAATTGAATCTCAAGAGAAGACAGGTTAAAGGTATAATGCTCTCTTAGAAAATAGTCCTGATCACATAGGCCTAGACCTAGACAATATCCAAAATAACTAACATACACTGAATTCATATATTTTCAGTAATTTAAATTGTACACATGTCTTACTACACAATACAACAACGCATTTTTCCAACCTGGGAGGGAAACTCGATAAAGTACTCAGTCATTTCGCTATTTCAGATGGAATCAAGGCGTTAGAATGTACTAAAGGCCACAAAAATAGAGGTCCTTTGGTAAAAAAAAGTTTAACCCTGGCCTGGGGGTGCCTGGCTGACGACTTTTATTTGGCTGGCTACTCTATGTACTTGTAGAAAACACTGCAGTACGCTACAGTACAGTACTGTAAAGAAAAGTGGAGCATATTTCAGTACAATACAGTACAGTATAGTACAGCACAGTACAGTAGAGTACAGTACAGTAAAGAAAAGTGGAGTATAATTCAGTACAGTATAGTACAGTACAGCACAGTAGAGTATAGTACAGTAAATAAAGGTAGTATAGTTCAGTACAGTACAGTCCTGTAGTGTACTGCACAATAGAATAGAATAGAGTGGAGTAGAGTTTAATTCAGTACACAGTAGAGCACACTAGAGTTGAGTACACTATAATGTACTTTACTTTACTGTACTAAACTATACTGTAATATACTTAACTGAACTCTACTCTACTGTGCTGTGCTGTACTCTACTCTACTGAGCTCTACTGTGCTGTACTTTGATGTCCAAACTTGGAAAACATAGACTGTGATTGGTTCAGATTTGGTCCAGTTCGGACCAACCAAATTAGGTATTTTTTGGTGGTGGATCTCATTAAAATAATTGCCAGTATGTAGAATAATGCCCAAATATGCAAAGGAGGATATTGCATATTTCTACCTGTGTGAACCTATTTAGGATACTTCACCATGAAGAGGATGATATTCATATCCATCATGATGCATTTCTGTGTTGTGCAGATCAGGGACCAATGATAATATTCCGTTACCGCAATTCTGTAACCGGGTGTAAATCCACTTCACTTACTGTGCTTCAATAACCAAAATAGATTTTTTCAAACTCAAGTTTTCATGTCACATCTGACACGCCAATCTTTCTGCAGACATGTTTCAATCTTCATTCAGAGCAGATATTTAACACGTGGTCACATAGCAAACCGAGGGAGATTTTACAGAACTCTGTATCAGCACAGTTCTTCCAGTAAATGGGTTTTTGTAAAACTTTCTGTGTAAATTGTTAAAAGTAGTCCTTGTGCATATTGTATCATTTCTTAAACTTTGAAATCAATGGTTTTTGCTTGGCATACATTTTAAGTGAAAAATCTAAGTCTCAGCGCAATTTCGTTACCGTGGAATTGGCAGTAACCATTCAAAGGGAACTACTGAAATCTACAATGGAAAACCATAGTGAAGATATCTAGTTATGGTCATCATTACTGCACCACTTCTGCTCCCATCTCTCCCTTTCACATTTCTCATTCTTTCTACTTGCTCTCCTCTGTACTCAATCTCTTCCCCTCTCTCGTCCTTTGCCTCTCTCATTCCCTCAGGCTACTCTGGCCTGAAGGCCCCCCGATCCACAGATGTAATGATGATGTGTTCTCTCTTCTGTTCTGTCCTCTCTCAAGCTAGCCCAGCTATCTCAGAGGAAGAGAGGAAGAGCTTATCTCTCTCTTTCTCCCCCGTCTCTGTCTCTCTCTCAGGGAGGAGGAGAGGGTAATGACAAGGTTAATGGGTTTTGCCCCGTGGCTTCGTTCTGATGTCTGCATCCAAGAGGGATCCTGAGATAGACAACATTGATGGTAGTGGTGGTATTCTATATGTGTTTACTGCAAGCATCAATTATTTCACAGGGCCTGCATACACAAAGATAATGCAGGAACAATCCCCTAATATACCGATATATGCAACGGAAAACTTAAGTTGTTTAGATTTAATAAGGTCAGTGACCTTTCGAAGGAGTAGTAGGAAATTGTTGAAAGTTGTCAGCAATTCTCAATTTCTGGGGCATACTGTACATCAATGTGTCTTCCTGCTTTATATACTTCTGTAATCTCAGAAGTACAAAAAAGGAGAATATCCCTCCATTTCACATCCATTTCTTATCCTCACACATAAAACATGACACCCCCTATGGAGCTTTTCCCCTTTAAAAGTGCCTTTAAAACTAGACCTACACTATAGTAACCTCCATTATTTTGTTAACATCCAACCCAAGCCCTGGCGTGTACAGCATCCATTTTAAGAATTCTCTCAGTTGTTATACAGGTATGGTGTGTGTCAGTGATCCATCTAAAAAATATGTAAATAAGAGAGGACGCTGGGATGGCTTCTCTCTCTCCCTGGAGCAGGCTGAGTGGAACTGAAATGAGGGTTGTGTCCCAAATGGAACCCTATTCCCTATTTAGTGCACTACTTTCGATCAGGGCCCATAGGGGCTCTGGTAAAAACTATTGCACTATATAAGGAATAGAAAGGCATTTGGGATGTATTTGAGGAGTCATGTTTGATTACCATGACAATCCATTCATTTACTGGCCCTGACACATATCACACAGTATCAAGTCCCCCGATACAAACAAAACAGAGTAGACTGAGGTTTCTGAATATGAATGCAACTGACTGATTCACTTCCCAACTTCAGAAACTAGAAACTAGTTTTATAACCATCCCTCAAGGGCAAATGGCACATTACCAATATACACAATTACCCCAATATACACATACTCTATTCACAGATTATGATTCATCCCTATAATGCATCCCTATAAGTAACATAGAAAGAGATAGGAAGGGGAAAAACACTTTCACTGCAGAATTTACTCACTACTTGGCACTGAAACTCATTCAGTTATGTTTTCATTGGCTAATACAGCTCTATCTGTAAGCTAATTGGCTGAGCTGGAGTGGCTCCATGTATCTATTTCCTTATCATTACCTTCTTTATTTCAGACATGGAGGCAGCTATCAACCCCCTGCCATTTCCCCATGCTTTTTAGACACCTCCCTCCTTAGGAAGGAGTGGCATTGATTATAGTTAGGGACTTGATACACCCAGAAACTCTGGGCCCTATAGTTTAGGACCATGTTTTCCCCTGACAACATGTCCTAACCAGGAAACACTCTGGGCCCTAGATATAGCTTATTATAGACCAGTAAAAACTCTCTGGGTACTAACAATAGCTTATTATTGAAACATTCTGGACCGTAGTAGCTTAATATTGACCAGGAAACACTCTGGGCTCTAGTTACAGCTTTTCATAGACCCGGAAGCACTCTGGTTCCTAGCTATAGCTTATTATTGAAACACTCTGGGCCCTAGTTATAGATTATTATTCAAACACTCTGAGCCCTAGTTATAGCTTATTATTGACCAGAAAACAATCTGGGCCCTAGTTATAGCTTATCATGGACCAGGAAACACTCTTGGACGTAGTTAAAGCTTATTATTGAAACACTCTGGGATCTAGTTATACTGTAACTTATTATAGACCAGGACGAACTCTGGGCCCTAGCTATAGATTATAATTGAACGACTCTGTGCCATAGTTATAGGTTATTATAGACCAGGAAACACTCTGGACCCTAGTTGAAGCTAATTATTGAAACACTCTTGGCGCTAGTTAAAGCTTATTATTGAAACACTCTGGGCCCTAGATATATCTTATTATTGACCAGGAAACACTCTGGGCCCTAGTTATAGCTTATTATTGACCAGGAAACACTCTGGGTCCTAGCTTTAGCTCATTATTGAAACACCCTGGGCACTAGTTATAGCTTTTATAGATCAGGAAAACTCTGGGCCATAGTTATAGTTTATTATAGACCAGGAAACATTCTGGGCCATTGTTATAGATTATTATTGACCAGGAAACACTCTGGGCCCTAGTTATAGCTTTTAATTGACCAGTAAATCAAATCAAATCTAAATGTATTTGTCACATGCGCCGAATGCAACAAGTGTAGGCTTTACCGTGACATGCTATAGCTCATTATTGAAACACTCTGGGCGCTAGTTATAGCTTTTTATTGACCAGGAAATCAAATCAAATTTTATTTGTCACATGCACTGAATACAACAACTGTAGGCTTTATCGTGAAATGCTTACTTACAAGCCCTTAACCAACAGCGCAGTTCAAGAAGAAGAACATATTTACCAAGTAGACTAAAATAAAAAGTAATAATAAAAAGTAACACAATAAGAATAACAATAACAAGGCTATATACAGGTGGCACCAGTACAGAGTCAGTGTGCGGGGGTACAGGCTAGTTGAGGTAATCTGTACATGTAGGTGGGGGCGAAGTGGCTATGCATAGATAACAAACAAACAGCGAGTAGCAGCAGTGTACAAAGGGGGGGGGGGGGCAGGCAATGTGCAATTGTCCAGTTGTGATTTTATTAATTGTTCAGAAGTCTTATGGCTTGGGGGTAGAAGCTGTTGAGGAGCCTTTTGGTCCTAGACTTGGCGCTCCGGTACCAATTGCCGTGCAGTAGCAGAGAAAACAGTCTATAACTTGGGTGACGGGAGTCTCTGACAATTTTATGGGCTTTCCTCTGACACCGCTTATTATGTAGGTCATGGACGGTAGGTAACTTGGCCCAAGTGATGTATTGGGCCGTTTGCACTACCCTCTGTAGCGCCTTATGATCAGATGCCAAGCAGTTGCCATACCAGGCGGTGATGCAACTGGTCAGAATGCTCTCGATGGTGCTGCTGTAGAACGTTTTGAGGATCTGGGGACAAATGCCAAATAATTTCAGTCTCCTGAGGGGGAAAAGGTTTTGTCATGACCTCTTCACGACTGTCTTGGTATGTTTGGATAGTTTGTTGGTGATGTGGACAGCAAGGAACTTGAAACTCTCGACCTGCTCCACTACAGCCCCGTCGATGTTTAGTCAAATCAATCAAATGTATTTATGAAGCCCTTCTTACATCAGCTGATGTCACAAAGTGCTGTACAGAAATCCAGCCTAAAACCCCAAACAGCAAGCAATGCAGGTGTAGAAGCACGGTGGCTAGGAAAAACTCCCTAGAAAGGATGAAACCTAGGAAGAAACCTAGGGAGGAACCAGGCTATGAGGGGTGGCCAGTCCTCTTCTGGCTGTGCCGGGTGGAGATGATAACAGAACATGGCCAAGATGTTAAAATGTTCATAGATGACCAGCAGGGTCAGATAATAATAATCACAGTGGTTGTAGAGGGTGCAACAGGTCAGCACCTCAGTAGTAAATGTCAGTTGGCTTTTCATAGCCGATCATTCAGAGTATCTCTACCACACCTGATCTCTCTAGAGAGTTGAAAACAGCAGGTCTGGGACAAGGTAGCACGTCCGGTGAACAGGTCAGGGTTCCATAGCCGCAGGCAGAACAGTTGAAACTGGAGCAGCAGCATGACCAAGTGGACTGGGAACAGCAAGGAGTCATCAGGCCAGGTAGTCCTGAGGCATGGTCGTAGGGCTTAGGTCCTGCTGTCACGAATCCCACCAAAGGTGGCTCCCCTGCCTGCTCGAGCGGCGCTCGGCGGTCGTCGTCGCCGGCCTACTAGCAGCCGCTGATCCCTTTTTCCTTTTCTGTTTGTATAGTCTTATTGGTTGCACCTGTTCCCTATTGTGTTTCTTGATTTGTGTTCATTTAAGCCTGCTTAGCCCGCCCAGGTTTGTGCGGGATTACTTTTGCTGTTGTTGTATTTTTGGATGTGCTGGCTTACGCCTTGTATTCTCTCTCCGGACTGTTTGCCCGTTGTTCTTGGTTGGTCGTTTGTTTTACGCGCCCGTTTGTTTTGGCGTTGATTGTTTTGTGCCGGTAAGAATAAAGGATGTTATACTTTACCTCTGCTCTCTGCGCCTGACTCCTACCACCACTCCTAGTATCCTGTGACACCTGCGAAAGAAAGAGAGAAGGAAAGGGAGAGAGAGAATTAGAGAGAGCATACTTCAATTCACACAGGACACTGGATAACACAGGAAAAATACTCCAGATATAACAGACTGACCCTAGCCCCCCGACACATAAACTATTGCAGCATAAATACTGGAGGCTGAGACAGGAGGGGTCGGGACACACTGTGGCCCGTCTGACAATATCCCCGGACAGGGCCAAACAGGCAGGATATAACCCCACCCACTTTGCCAAAGCACAGCCCCCACACCACTAGAGGGATATCTTCAACCACCAACTTACTATCCTGAGACAAGGCCGAGTGTAGCCCACGAAGATCTCCCCCGGGGGGGGCAACCCGGACAAGAAGACCACGTCAGTGACTCAACCCATCAAGTGATGCACCCCTCCTACGGACGTTATGGAAGAGCACCAGTAAGCCAGTGACTCAGCCCCTGTAATAGGGTTTGAGGCAGAGAACCCCAGTGGAGAGAGGGGAACCGGCCAGGCAGAGACAGCAAGGGCGGTTTGTTGTTCCAGTGCCTTTCCGTTCACCTTCACACTCCTGGGCCAGACTACACTCAATCATAGGACCTACTGAAGAGATGAGTCTTCATTAAAGACTTAAAGGTTCAGACCGAGTCTGCATCTCTCACATGGATAGGCAGACCATTCCATAAAAATGGAGCTCTATAGGAGAAAGCTCTGCCTCCAGCTGTTTGCTTAGAATTTCTAGGGACAGTAAGGAGGCCTGTGTCTTGTGACCGCATTGTACGTGGAGGTTTGTACGGCAGGTCCAAATTGGAAAGATAGGTAGGAGCAAGCCTATGAAATGCTTTGTCGGTTAGCAGTAAAACCTTGAAATCAGTCCCAGCCTTAACAGGAAGCCAGCGTAGAGAGGCTAGCACGGTAGAATTGTGATCACATTTTTTGGTTCTAGTCAAGATTCTAGCAGCGGTATTTAAAACTAACTGAGGTTAATTTATTGCTTTATCTGGGTAGCTTTGCAGTAGGTTCATATAGAAGTGACAAAAGCATGGATACATTTTTCTGCATCATTTTTGGATAGAAATGTTCTGATTTTTGCAACGTTACGTAGATGGAAAAAAGCTGTCCTTGACACAGTCTTGATATGTTCATCAAAAGAGAGATCAGGGTCCAGAGTAACGCCGAGGTCCTTCACAGTTTTATTTGAGACAACTGTACAACCATCACGGTTAATTATCAGATTCAACGGAAGATCGCCTTGTTTCTTGGGACCTAGAATCTCTGTTTTGTCCTAGTTTAAAAGTAAAACATTTCCTGCCATCCACTTCCTTATGTCTGAAACACAGGCTTCCAGGGAGGGCAATTTTGGGGATTCACCATGTTCAATCAAAATGTACAGCCGTGTGTCGTCCGCATAGCAGGGAAAGTTGACATTGTGTTTCCGAATGACATCACCAAGAGGTAAAATATATAGTGAAAACAGTAGTGGTCCTAAAACGGAGCCTTGAGGAACACCAAAATGTACAGTTGATTTGCCAGAGGACAAACCATCTACAGAGGCAAACTGATATCTTTCTGACAGATAAGATCTAAACCAGGCCAGAACTTGTTCGTGTAGACCAATTTGGGTTTTCCTATCTCTCCAAAAGAATGTGGTGATCGATGGTATCAAAAGCAGCACTAAGGTCTAGGAGCATGAGGACAGATGCAGAGCCTCGGTCTGACGCCATTAAAAGGTCATTTACCACCTTCAAAAGTGCAGTATCAGTTCTATGATGTGGTCAAAAACCAGACTGAAGCGCAGTGAGTTGATACGCAACAGATTTTCAAAAAGTTTGAGAGGAATGGGAGACTCGATATAGTCCGATAGTTTTTTATATTTTCTGGGTCAAGGTTTGGCTTTTTCAAGAGAGGCTTTATTACTGCCACTCTTAGTGAGTATAGTACACATCCAGTGGATAGGGAGCCGTTTATTATGTTCAACATAGGAGGGCCAAGCACAGGAAGCAGCTCTTTCAGTAGTTTAGTTGGAATAGGGTCCAGTATGCAGCTTGAAGGTTTAGAGGTCATGACTATTTTCATCAATGTGTCAAGAGATATAGTATTAAAAACTTGAGTGTCTCCCTTGATCCTAGGTCCTGGCAGTGTTGTGCAGACTCAGGACAACTGAGCTTTGGAGAAATACACAGATTTAAAGAGGAGTCCGTAATTTACTTTCTAATGATCATGATCTTTTCGTCAAAGAAGTTCATGAATTTATCACTGCTGAAGTGAAAGCCATCCTCTCTTGGGGAACGTTGTTTTTTAGTTAGCTTTGCGACAGTATCAAAAATACATTTTGGATTGTTCTTATTTTCCTCAATTAAGTTGGAAAATAGGATGATCGAGCAGCAGTTAGGGCTCTTCGATACCTCATGTTACTGTCTTTCCAAGCTAGTTCGAAGACTTCCAGTTTGGTGGAGCGCCATTTCCGTTCCAATTTTCTGGAACTTGCTTCAGGGCTCAGGTATTTTCTGTATACCAGGGAGCTAGTTTCTTATGACAAATGTTTCTTGTTTTTAGGGGTGCGACTGGATCTATGGTACTACGCAAGGTTAAATTTAGTTCCTCAGTTAGGTGGTTAAAATAGATTTGTACTCTGACGTCCTTGGGTAGGTGGAAGGAGTCTGGAAGGGCATCTAGGAATTCTTGGGTTGTCCGAGAATGTAATTTTTGAACCTTTATTTAACTAGGCAAGTCAGTTAAGAACAAATTCTTATTTTCAATGACGGCCTAGGAACAGTGGCTTACCTGCGTTGTTCAGGGGCAGAACGACAGATTGGTGGCTGGTACTTATTCATATAGATTGGTACTTATTGTTGGCACAGACACGGTTTCATCCTTTCCTACACTTAAATTGCTTGCACTTGCTCACATTGAGGGAGAGGTTGTTGTCCTGGCACCACACTGCCAGTACTCTGACCTTCTCCCTACAGACTCTCATCGTTGTCGGTGATCAGGCCTACCTACCACTGTTGGGTTGTCAGCAAACTTAATGATGGTGTTGGAGTCATGTTTGGCCACGCAGTTGTGGGTGAACAGCGAATACTGGAGGGGACTAAGTACACACCCCCTGAGGGGCCCCTGTGTTGAGGATCAGCGTGGCAGATGTGTTGTTACCTACTCTTACCACCTGGGGGCAGCCTGTCAGGAAGTCCAGGATCCAGTTACAGAGGGAGGTGTTTAGTCCCAGAGTCCTTAGCTTAGTGATGAGCTATGTGGGTACTATGGTGTTGAACACTGAGCTGTAGTCAATGAACAACATTCTCACATAGGTGTTCCTTTTATCCAGGTGAGAAAGGGCAGTGTGGAGTTCGATTGAGATTGCGTTGTCTATGGATCTGCTGGGGCGGTATGCGAATTGGAGTTGGTCTAGGGTGTCCGGGAGGATGCTGTTGATGTGAGCCATGACCAGCCTTTCAAAGCACTTCATGGCTACCGACGTGAATGCCACGGGGCGGTAATCATTTAGGCAGGTTTCCTTCGCTTCCTTGGGCACAGGGACTATGGTGGTCTGCTTGAAACATATAGGTACAGTTAATGTCGAAGTTTACATACACCTTAGCCAAATACATTTAAACTCAGTTTTTCACAATTCCTGACATTTAATCCTAGTAAAAATTAGGTTAGGATCACCACTTTATTTTAAGAATGCGAAATGTAAGAATGACAGTTGAGAGAAGGATTTATTTCAGCTTTTATTTCTTTCATCACATTCCCAGTGGGTCAGAAGTTTACATAAACTCAATTAGTATTTGGTAGCATTGCCTTTAAATTGTTTCACTTGGGTCAAATGTTTCGGGTATCCTTCCACAAGCTTCCCACAATAAGTTGGGTGAATTTTGGCCCATTCCTCCTGACAGAGCTGTTGTAACTGAGTCAGGTTTGTAGGCCTCCTTGCTCGCACACACTTTATCAGTTCTGCCAACACATTTTCTATGAGATTGAGGTCAGGGTTTTGTGATGGCCATTCCAATACCTTGACTTTGTTGTCCTTAAACCTTTTTGCCACAAATTTGGAAGTATGCTTGGGGTCCTTGTCCATTTGGAAGACCCATTTGCGACCAAGCTTTAACTTCTTGACTGATGTCTTGAGATGTTGCTTCAATATATCCACATAATTTTCCTGCCTCATGATGCCATCTATTTTGTGAAGTGTACCAGTCCCTCCTGCAACAAAGCACCCCCACAACATGATGCTGCCACCCCGTGCTTCACGGTTGGCATGGTGGTCTTTGGCTTGCAAGCCTCCCCCTTTGTCCTCCAAACATAACGATGGTCATTATGGCCAAACAGATCTATTTTTGTTTCATCAGACCAGAGGGCATTTCTCCAAAAAGTACGATCTTTGTCCACATGTGCAGTTGCAAACCGTAGTCTGGCGTTTTTATGGCGGTTTTGGAGAAGTAGCTTCTTCCTTGCTGAGCAGCCTTTCAAGTTATGTTGACATAGGACTCATTTTACTGTGGATATATATACTTTTGTACCTTTTTTTCCTCCAGCATCTTCACAAGGTCCTTTGCTGTTGTTCTGGGATTAAGATGCACTTTTCGCACCAAAGTACGTTCATCTCTAGGAGACAGAATGTCTCCTTCCTGAGCGGTATGACGGCTGCATTGTCACATGGTGTTTATACTTGCGTACTTTTGTTTTTTACCAATGAACGTGGTACCTTCAGGCACTTGGAAATTGCTCCCAAGGGTGAACCGGACTTGTGGAGGTCTAAAATGGCTGATTTCTTTTGATTTTCCCATGATGTCAAGCAAAGAGGCACTGAGTTTGAAGGTAATCCTTGAAATACATCCATTTGACTCAAATTATGTCAATTAGCCTAGCAGAAGCTTCTAAAGCCATGACTTAATTTTCTTGAATTTTCCAAGCTGTTCAAAGGCACAGTCAACTTAGTGTATGTAAACTTCTGACCCACTGGAATTGTGATACATTGAATTATAAGTGAAATAATCTGTCTGTAAACAATTCTTGGAAAAATTACTTGTGTCATGCATAAAGTAGATGTCCTAACCGAGGCACTGAGGCACTCATATAGTGGGAGTCTGTTTGACTTTGTGTGGCTGCCTATAAACGCTTGAACGCACACACATCAAATATTGCTTTATTTTAACTGCAAGCAGCTGGCAGAGCAGAGTAAAAATGAATCTGTGCTAAAACTGTTGCTAAAAGTGGATCGATACCCTAGTTTGGAAACCTGACAAAAAATGCTGTTTTTCAAATGGGAAGTCTTTGATACTGCACTGCAGGGCAACTCTCACACACACACACAGAGGGAGAGGGAGAAACACACACGGGCCAACTCCCGCACACTGACAGAATGTCAGCAAACCCAACAGTATGGCTGCATGGTAATTAACTCTGGAGACACACTGGCTCTGGGTCTGTGTCTTTGTTTGTGTGGTTTTTCTCTCCCAGCTGAAAGCATTTTTGGCACTTTATAACTAGATATAATTAGAATTCCCCGCAGGCTTAGTCCAAGGACGACCCTGTTCTCAGGTGCATCATACTCAGCTGTCTGTCAAGACCTATCTCTGCTACATGGTAAACAACATGTGAGGAGAGTGAGAGATGGAGAAAGACAGAGAGAGAGAAAGAGAGAGAGAAAGAGAGAGACTACTGTAATGGCTGCTACTGCTACTATTGATGTGTTGTTGATAGAGAAGTGAAGTCTATTGTATCAGACAACAAGATAACCTTTTTTTCATGTTGATGATGCATAAAGGAACACTTTCCCCTTAAGGACATGACCTTAGAAATTGGTCGGGTACAGAATAGTGAGTGGTCTGACATAAGGTCTACATACTGTATCTTTAGTTATAGAGTATGGGACTAAACTACAGTCCCTTCCAACCTCATTCTCCACCCTGAACCATGTTCTCTGCAGTTTCTTAGAGTGCTAGTATTTTGTTTTATGGGAAAGTCATGCAAATCAGAAAACAGAAGAGTCAGGTTGGTGCATCGATTCTGGAAACTGCTGTCTCTGCCATGAGCTATGCATGGGAACGATACCGCTAGTAGTAGGAAGAGCAAATCTCTTTCTCAGCACAAAGGCAATGGGATGTAACAGCGTTTTGTTCGGTATTACTCAGATCACCTCTATCTCCAGCACAGAGAATCGTAAATTGTCTGGTAAACAATATAAAATAATAAGAGATACCTAGTGAAGTAATGTTTGTACCACTCAATGGAGGTGCTGAGAGAGAGAGAGAGAGAGAGAGAGAGAGAGAGAGAGAGAGAGAGAGAAAGCAAGCATTTGCAAAACTACAGCACTCAACAAAGCGCTGCAGTTAGTTTCATACACACGATAACATACACACTATACATACACATGGATTTAGTACTGTAGATATGTCGGAGTGGTGGAGTAGGGGCCTGAGGGCACACAGTGTGTTGTGAAATCTGTGAATGTATTGTAATGTTTTTCAAATTGTATAAACTGCCTTAATTTAGCTGGACCCCAGGAAGAGTAGTTGCTGTGTTGGGGATCCATAATAAATACAAATACGATCTTAGCATTTGTTGTAGGTAGGCCAAGAGTTTCAATTTCCCCCCTCACATTTCTGTCAGTCAATTGACCACCCCTACAGCTAAACGGCGGCCATTTTGTCTGTAACAGGATTGGATGAGAGGAGCTCTGCAGCGAGTGTAGCGTGTGGTCCCATTAATTACCCTCTGATTGGTGTTATTAAGACTCTTGGCTCTGGCAGCAGTGGTGTGATGTACGCTCATAATCAGAGTAATAGAAGCAATTCATCAGGGCCACTGCAGTCTGCAGCCATGGTAGGACGTGAACACCCAGGGACTCCTTGGGGCTGGTAATATAGCCTTTATAAGCCACCACACACAGACCTGGGTTCAAATTGTATCTGTTTTCCTTTCAAATATTTTTAATGTTTGGATTGAGCAGGACTTAAGGGCTAAATAGGTGGGGTTGTACTTCTGGGACTATTTTAATGATTTCATTGCATCAGGCAAGCTCAATCTTGCACAGCAATGTATTTCCAAAGTATTTGGATTCAAACAAAAACGATTTGAACCCAGCACCACACTCAGACAGACAAAGAGAGGGAGGGGGTGTAATTTGAGCTGAAAAATAATAGTGTGTAGATTATGGGAGAGGAGAATGCTGAAGTGTTTTTCGAGCCAAACTAGAAAGTTGTGACAGTTTAGACAAGGGGAATGAATGGAGAGTAAACACAAAGACAGAGTGTGAGAGAGAGAGAAGGGGAGGGAGAGGGAGAAGGAGAGGGAGACAGGCAGAGCTGAGAGGCTTTGAAGTTTTGAGAGCAGAGGTTCTTCTTTTTCTGTATATTTTTTTTTTAGTTGTTTGATTCAAGTTACCCAGAAAGCAGAGTGACTGCCACAGGCAGAGAGCAGTCTCTTTCTCCTGGGGAGTAGGATGTGGGAAGGAGGAGGTGGATAGAAGTGCAGGAGTGATGAAAAAATGGATTTGACATAGGGCTAGATTTGACATAGGGCTAGATTTGACATAGGGCTAGATTTGACATAGGGCAAGACATAAAGCTTGACCTCCTTTACTATTCCATGTTTTATCTTCAGGATAAGCAAATAGGAGACATTGAGACACACACTGTATGTTGAGATCATGAGAAGACAAAGTTAGAACAGGGAGAAGAACATCTCTTGCAATAAAGCCTTTGTTATCACTTCTGTACTGTGGTCCACCTTTAGCCACTATTATTCTATATCACTCTACACCTGTCTAATCTAGTCAAACTGGACTGATTTATTATATCTAGAGAAAGCAACGTGGAGAGAAAAGGGAGTGTGACAGCCGATAGCTTTTGCCTGCCAATGTCCTTGGTGCACAATAAAGGGACCATGTGTCCCTGGTCTATTCGTAATGATTGTCTGTCTGTACATCTGTCTGTCTGGTCTGACTCCAGGAGGAATTGCATTTGATCTCCTGCTGGTGACATTTAAGAAGCGCTGGCCCACCCGGAGTCTCTCTCCTCACATACAGGGTATACCTCCCCAGCCATGAATCTATTTCATCTAACAACTTGATTGTTTTCCAAGTAATTTATATAAGGGTTTTATCCAAAGGTCTCTGAATATTAGGTTAGTGCCACCTTTCTTTGGTACAGTCAATATTATATTGATTTGTAAGAAATTGATTGAGGATGTTAAAGGGCAGATTTGCTTGTTATTGCGTTTGATGAAGATTTGAAGCTCATTATATATCTACTTACAAGATTCAGAATTCTAAAGTTGTCACTCTTACAGTTGAAGTCTGAAGTTTACATACACTTAGGTTGGAGTCATTTAACCTGTTGGGGCTACAGGTTAGCAATGAACCCCGAGTCGGGATTGCTAACAAGGCTGGAAATTCAAAACATCAAAAATCTAATAATTTCAATTTCTCAAACAATCAACTATTTTACACAATTTAAAAGATAAACATCTCCTTAATCTAACCACATTGTTCGATTTTCAAAGAGGCTTTACGGCAAAAGCATAAAGTTAGATTATGTTAGGACAGTACATAGCCACAAAAGTACAAACATCCATTTTCAATTCAAGGTCAGGCGTCACCAAAAGCAGAAACCAGCTAGAATTATGCACTAACCTTTGTCAATCTCCATCAGATGACACTCCTAGGACATTATGTTATACAATACATGCATTTTTTCAACCACTCCACAAATTCTTGTTAACATTTACATTTTTACATTTACGTCATTTAGCAGACGCTCTTATCCAGAGCGACTTACAAATTGGTAACAAACTATAGTTTTGGCAAGTCGGTAAGGACATCTACTTTATACATGACAGTAATTTTTCCAACAATTGTTTACAGACAGATTTTTTTACTTATCATTCACTGTATCACAATTCCAGTGGGTCAGAAGTTTACATACACTAAGTTGACTGTGCCTTTAATCAGCTTGTAAAATTCCAGAAAATGATGTCATGGCTTTAGAAGCTTCTGATAGGCTAACTGACATAATTTGAGTCAATTGGAGGAGTACCTGTTGATGTATTTCAAGGCCTACCTTCAAACTCAGTGCCCGGACTGGACAGATGCACTGGAGGCCTGATGCATGGGGCTGGCTTTGGAGGCGCTAGACTAGTAACACGCACCTCAAGGCTAGTGCGGAGAGCAGGAACAGGACGTACTGGACTGGGCTGACGCACTGGAGGAAGAGTACAAGGAGCAGGAACAGGATACACTGGGCCATGAACCCTCACCGGCGGTCTGACGCTTGCAACTTGCATCACCGGTCCTGGCTCGATGCTGGCTCTAGCATGACACCTGTGAGGAGCTTTCACCAAGCGCACCTGGCTGTAGCTGCGCACTGGCGATACCGTGCGTATCTCCGCATAACATGGTGCTTGCTTGATCCGTCGCTCCCCATAGTAAGCACAGGTGCTCCTTCGTCCCCTTTCCGCCAGTACCTCTCTCCGGAATCTCGCGTCAAGCTCCTTGCTTGATTCCTTGACTGGCTCCTTTTTGCTCCACGGCTCTCTCCTGTACGCCCGGGAAGTTAGGTCAGGGCTAACCCCTGACTTTGCCCAACTCCCCATATGCCCCCCCAAAAAAATGTTTTTAGGGGCTGCCTCCTCACCTCCGGGAAATGGAGGATAATATAATGCCTCATACCTCCGTCGTTCCCTCTTTGCTTCCTCCAGCTCCTCCTTCGGGCACTGGTACTCCCCAGCCTGGCTCCATGAACCCTTACCATCGAGGATCTCCTCCCATGTCCATGACTCCAAATAGCTCTCCTGCTCCTCCTTCCTCCGCTGCTTGGTCCTTCTTTGGTGGGTGGATCTGTCACAAGCATCGTTGAAGGGGGACCAAAACGCAGCGGGTAAAGTGCTCATCTTCTTATTTTATTAAAGAAAACACTTAATCAAAATAAACAAACGACAAAAACAGTCCAGTAAGGTGCACAGACTATACTAGAAACAACCACCCACCAACACAAGTGAAAACAAACACAACTAGATATGGCCTCCAATTAGAGACAACAATAACCAGCTACCTCTAATTGGAGGTCATTGCCAAAACTCACATAGAAATAGAAAAGCTAGATTTAAACATAGAAATAAGAAAACTAGAACCTAAACCCACAATACCCAAACACACAAAACAAACACCCCCCTGCCACGCCCTGACCAACATTAAGACAAATAACCCCTTTTACTGGTCAGGACGTGACAATATCGCTCAGGAAGGAGACACATTCTGTCTCCTAGAGATGAACGAAAAGTGGTGTGAAAAGTGCAACTTAATCCCAGAACAACAGCAAAGGACCTTGTGAAGATGCTGGAGGAAACAGGTACAAAAGTATCTATATCCACAGTAAAACGAGTCCTATATCGACATAACCTGCAAGGAAGAAGCCACTGCTCCAAAACCGCCATAAAAAAGCCAGACTACGGTTTGCAACTGCACATGGGGACAAAGATCGTACTTTTCGGAGAAATGTCCTCTGGTCTGATGAAACAAAAATAGAACTGTTTGACCATAATGACCATTGTCATGTTTGGAGGACAAAGGGGGAGGCTTGCAAGCCAAAGACCACCATCCCAACTGTGAAGCACGGGGGTGGCAGCATCATGTTGTGGGGGTGCTTTGCTGCAGGAGGGACTGGTACACTTCACAAAATAGATGGCATCATGAGGCAGGAAAATTATGTGGATATATTGAAGCAACATCTCAAGACATCAGTCAGGAAGTTAAAGCTTGGTCACAAATGGGTCTTCCAAATGGACAATGACCCCAAGCATACTTCCAATGTTGTGGCAAAATGGCTTAAGGACAACAAAGTCAAGGTATTGGAGTGGTCATCACAAAGCCCTGACCTCAATCCTATCGAACATTTTTGGGGAGACCTGAAAAAGTGTGTGCGAGCAAGGAGGCCTACAAACCTGACTCAGTTACAACAGCTCTGTCAGGAGGAATGGGCCAAAATTCACCCAACTTATTGTGGGAAGCTTGTGGAAGGCTACCCGAAATGTTTGACCCAAGTTAAACAATTTAAAGGCAATGCTACCAAATACTAATTGAGTGTATGTAAACTTCTGACCCACTGGGAATGTGACGAAAGAAATAAAAGCTGTAATAAATCATTCTGTCTACCATTGTTCTGACATTTCACATTCTTAAAATAAAGTGGTGATCCTAACTGACCTAAAACAGGACATTTTTACTAGGATTAAATGTCAGGAATTGTGAAAAACTGAGTTTAAATATATTTGGCTAAGGTTTATGTAAACTTCCTACTTCAAATGTATATTACCCACAGAAACTGAAGGAATACTGTTTCTGGAGAGATCGCATGAGAGGGCCCTTTTTCAAATATAATGGTTTTACCCCAACCTTTATTTTGGTCATGCTTTTTGCACTCTTTGTCTCTGGTTTGGGAGTGAATTCATCCTTGAGATCACATGAATTAGTGATGTGGGTGCAGACTGGTAAGGCTGGATAGAGAGAGGGATAGAGAGAGAGAGACGGGGAGATTTGGATAAAGCTAAATGGTATGTGTTATTATTAGACAGTAAATACATTTAAGGGAGATGGAGAGGAAACCCCCCTGCAGTATTTTTCCAGTTACTGTCTCAGGTTGAATGCATGTACAGTAGCTGCACTTGGCCTGAACTATCTATTGAGAGCATATGGCCGTAAAGCTACATCTGGGGCATTAGCATCCAGAGACAATAAAGTATCTTTCAAGTTAAGAGCTAGCAGCATTGGGCCCTAGCATCATCCAGACAGAATTCTGAATGTCGTTAACTCGACAGGGATCTCCTTACGGAAAAAGAGCGGTGTGGCAAGGAGATGCACAGTGACCACTCCACCACCGCACCGCTAGCTGTGGCAGTCAGGGGCCGACTGTTCAGACCGCTGCTCTCTCTCTCTCTGACACCTCCCAGCTGTGTGACCTCTCATCTGTGAAGATTCCATACAGCGCACGCACACACTTTCAAAGACACACACACACACGAGTGGCAACATAACAGCACTGTGACTAAATGAAGCAGGTTTCCAAAGTAGATTACAAAGCAAGTTTCACCCCAGTTCACAATACAGGAAGGATCATGAACTCCAAGGATCAATGCTTTCACTGACATAGATAATAGATTACACTTAGATGATGATGACTTCATCTAGGTAGTAAATAAATATGCAGTTAGTGTATTCATGTTGTTTCCAGAAAATGTTTCCAGAAAACCAATGCCTTGTATGCCATTCATTATTTAACTGTGTCATTAAAGTGTTTTATAACCATCTAATAAGCCTGCAATAAGACTCTAATAACGATCCTTAGAAAGTACAAAGTACATTAGCTTAGTACAAAGGATTTCTACTGCAATGACTGTCAGACAGTTACTGTATAGCATTATGCATTTATTTTATAGTGTAACAACTACTATACAATAGAATCTGTCTGTCTCTTCACCTGAGGGTGTGAGTTGCTTTAAGATCTTCTAAATACATTTTCTGTGGATCTCTTTGCTGTACATGAAACTTGTGCCTCTGAATTCCTCGTCTTTACATTTGATTTCTTCCTCTCTCTTCTTCCTCTCTTTTCCTAACTCCCCCTAATCGCTCTCTCTCTCCCCCCTTTTTGTCCTTCCCCTTCTTTTCCTCCCTCCCTGCCGCCTCTATATCTACCTCCCCTCTCTCCCCCACCCCCCACCCCTCTCCCCAATCCCTTTCTCTCTCCCCCTCCCTCTCCCACTCCCTTTCCACCTCTCCTCCCACTCTCCTGGCTATATTAGTTGGTAATTGTTGGCGTCACCCTGGGATGTGCCTCTCTGATAGAACAGAGTCTCTCCATCTACCTCTGTAATAGACTGACATGATCCAAATGAGTAGGGCTTATTCCTCCCAGTGGCTCACTAATACTCTGTCTAGTTCTTACTGCAGGAAACAACACACACACACACACACACACACACACACACACACACACACACACACACACACACACACACACACACACACACACACACACACACACACACACACACACACACACACACACACACACACACCATGCTCATCATAATCTCTTCCACTGTGAGGTGTTCACATTTTTTCAGATAGAGAATGTTGAGTCTCTCACTCAGATTGGAACCTAGATAACGCATAGCTGGTGGAATGGGAGGTCTGAGATTTAGTTAGCTGCACGTATGGTGAAGGTGTACAACAGATATCCCTAGTTAAACATGCCTGTAAGATCTTCCCACGCACACATATCCAATGCTGAAATATCTAGGGTGACATAAGCGTTACATGGAAGTGGAATAATCATAACAAAAAGATGATATGATACTGTACCATGTGTGTGTATAGAAAGAGAACGAGAGAGAGAGAGTGTAGGAATATTTAAAAACAAAATATTGGCCTCTTTATATCTCTCCCACCTCCTCAGTCTAACTAGGGTGGGAAAGCAGAACCAAAATAGAGTTAAAACAAGGATGAGAATACTCTGCAGGGGGAAAGAGGAAGGAGAGAGAGAGACTGCAAGAGGAAGTGGTGGGGAGAGGGGGGTGAATTAGGAAGGATGGAGAGAAGAAGAGAGAAAAATAGAGTGCTGAGAGGGAGGAGATGGAGGCTGAAGGTAAAATAGAGAGATTAGAGATGAGTGGAGGAGATGGGCCTGGGGGTAAAATAGAGAGATTAGATGTGAGAGGGAGGAGATGGAGGCTGGAGGCTGGAAGTAAAATAGAGAGATTAATGATGAGTGGAGGAGATGGGCCTGGGGGTAGAATAGAGAGATTAGATGTGAGAGGGAGGAGATGGAGGCTGGAGGCTGGAGGTAAAATAGAGAGATTAGATGTGAGAGGGAGGAGATGGAGGCTGGAGGCTGGAGGTAAAATAGAGAGATTATAGATGAGTGGAGGAGATGGGCCTGGGGGTAGAATAGAGAGATTAGATGTGAGAGGGAGGAGATGGAGGCTGGAGCCTGGAGGTAAAATAGAGAGATTAGATGTGAGAGGGAGGAGATGGAGGCTGGAGGCTGGAGGTAAAATAGAGAGATTATAGATGAGTGGAGGAGATGGGCCTGGGGGTAGAATAGAGAGATTAGATGTGAGAGGGAGGAGATGGAGGCTGGAGGCTGGAGGTAAAATAGAGAGATTAGAAATGAGAGGAGGGAGATGGGCCTGGGGGTAAAATAGAAAGATTTGAGACGAGGGAGGGAGATGGAGGCTGGAGGTAAGATTTAGAGATGAAAGGGGGAAATGGGCTTGGGGGTAAAACAGAGAGATTAGAGATGATGGGACACAAGAACATTCTCTCCACCTCTCCACACTAAAAACAGAACCAGAGAAAAACATCAAATCAAATCAAATGTTATTGGTCACATACACATGGTTAGCAGATGTTATTGTGAGTGTAGTGAAATGCTTATGCTTCTAGATCTGACGGTGCAGCAGTATCTAACAGGTAATATCAACAATTCCACAACAAAACATAATACACACAATCTAGTAAAGGAATGGGATGAGAATATATACATATAAATATATGGATGAGCAGTGACAGAGCGGCTAAGATGCAATAGATCGTAAAGAACAGATAGTAAAAGATACAGTATACATTATATACATATGAGATAGTTAATGTGATATGTAAACATTCTTAAAGTGGCATTATTAAAGTGACTAGTGTTCCATTTATGGGGGAGATGAGAGAGATAGAGGAGGGAAAAAACAAGAGACAAAATGCCAATGATGACACAATATGGAACAGAGACAAATGACTAGCTATCTTTTATCGGTGCACCAGCTTAGTATATGCTTGGCTGTTAGAGAAGCAGACTGTTGAAGATGTATTGCTTTATGCTTGGACTTGTGTTATGCTAGCTAGCTACCTCTCTGCGCTGCCTAAATGTTCATGCATGCATAGCATACAGCATATTGCTTTCACAGACACCTGGGCTTTGGCTCTGATATTCAGAACAGTATGTTAACTACTATATCATTGTCTTATGTACTAATGTGTTCATTTATTTGATGATCCATCCACTGCTTTTCAATGGGAAGCTATTCTCTGTTTTTATGGCGGTTGAGTCTTGGAGTACTTCTCACCAACATGAGAGCATTTTGACCTTGCTGGAGAAGAGAGGAGAATGGAATGGATTAATTTCCCTCCCATATTTCTTATTTCATCTCTCTCTCTCTCTCTCTCTCTCTCTCTCTCTCTCTCTCTCTCTCTCTCTCTCCCCCCCCCTCTCTACCCGCCCCCCCCTCTCTCTGTCTCTCTCTCCCACTCCCCACTTTCCCCCATCTCGCTCCATCTCCCTCTCCCCCCCATACCCCCTCTCTCTCCCCTCTCACTATAACTGTTCATCATATCTGTACCGGTAACCCCTGTATATAGATTCACTATTGTTATTTTACTGCTGCTCTTAAATTATTTGTTATTTTTATTTCTTATTCCTGTTTTTTTAAGGTATTTTTTTTTTTTACTGCATTGTTGGTTAGGGCTTGTAAGTAAGCATTTCACTGTAAGGTCTACACCTGTATCGGCGTATGTGACAAATGAAATTTGATTTGATGTGGTCAAAGAGGAAACATTGACAGTGAGTCACAGAACAGTGACATCTGGCCAAGGATTCTATATATACATCCAACTCCAGGGAAGCCCCCTGTGCCGACCAACCCCGCTGTCTAGTGCTACTGCTCCGTTCTTATCTGTTGTCCCACTTCACATTCTTTGTTAGTGTTGCTTTACCACAATACTACTTTTATAAATCTACTTTGGAAAAATCTTCTAATTTGCTCCCCAGAGAAACTGCTGTTGTTGTTCAGACTTGGTTTAAATGTGTTTGAGAGGGGTTCTTGATTTATGTATACAGGTCCTGCAGTGAGCTGTAAATATGCATGTGAGAAATGGTCTTTACGTACAGTACTAAGCAAAACTTTGGACACACCTACTCATGAAAGGGTTTTTCTTTATTTTTGCTATTTTCTACATTGTAGAATAATAGTGAAGACATCAAAACTATGAAATAACACATATGGAATCATGTAGTAACCAAAAAAGTGTTAAACAAATCTAAATATATGAAAGGACAGTCCATCATTACCTTAAGACATGAAGGTCAGTCAATACAGAAAATGTCCAGAACTTTGAAAGTTTCTTCAAAACTGCCTCTTATGAGGACTGCCACAGGAAAGGAAGACCCAGAGTAACCTCTGCTGCAGAGGATAAGTTCATTGGAGTTACCAGCCTCAGAAATTGCAGCCCAAATAAATGCTTCACAGAGTTCAAGTAACAGACACATCTCAACATCAACTGTTCAGAGGAGACTGGGTGAATCCGGCCTTCATGGTCGAATTGCTGCAAAGAAATCACTACTAAAGGACACCAATAAGAAGAAGAGACTTGCTTGGGCCAAGAAACATGAGCAATGGACATTAGATCGGTAAAAATCTGTCCTTTGGTCTGATGAGTCCAAATGTGAGATTTTTGGTTCCAACCGCCGTGTCTTTGTGAGACGCAGAGTAGGTGAAGGGATGATCTCCGCATGTGGGGTTCCCACGTGAAGCATGGAGGAGGAGGTGTGATGGTGTGGGGGTGCTTTTGTAGTAGAGTTAAAATGGTTATTCCAGCAAACTTCAAATTATTAGAATAGAACACAACGCAGAACAGAACAATCAGGTTGAGGGTCAGTGGCCAAAAGCCCGCGAACAGGAATATTCCAAGTTCAGACAGAAGGGGGGAGTCAGATCGCCAGGAACTTTACTTTTGGTTTCTAATTTTAATTGTTGCGCTACTGGTGATGCCTGTTGATGTTAGGTAGGCAGCTACAGTAGCTGAATGATGTTAACATCTTCAGGTTTTGTTTCATTAAATGTATTTTATTTTATCTGGGTGCTTACGTCACCTACTAACACCCTGGTACTACCCATAGATCCCGCTCTCCTCAGTCTGAGAAAACACTGAGAGAGAAAGGTACGGGTTGCAGATTACTCCTTTGTAGAAGTCCGTAACGTGAAATAAATAAACGTCCCAAGGTTAATGCTGTAGATATTGTTATAAGGGGATGTGAGACTATCGAAACACGTAACTTTCAGAGTTTTATTGTTGTTATTAATATAGTTACAGAGTGCTAAAAGTGTTGCTAGCTAGCATGACTTTCTTTCTGTGATGCAGACGGCTAGCTGAGCTGCCGACTAGTGATGGTGTTGCATTATGGGGGATGTAGTTTTTGCCCTCTAAGGCGATTTTACGTTGTAACTTGTTTGTGTTGCAGTGGTTTTGTACATGAGTTGTTGTATTTTGCTACTATCAACACTGAAAGCACCTAGCAATGTATTGGGGATGTGAGACAGGTTATGTGTTTTACCTTTCTTCATGCTCCTGTGTAGAACAACTTGTCAGGTGGTGCATTGGAGACTGATGTGTTCCTGTCCTGTCTTTTCATAATACTATTGCAGGTATGGTTCTATTGTCTAAGAATTAAGATTATACATTCTTTGTATTAAGGACTGGTTATTTTATACTATACATTATGGCTTTATGTATGAGTGTGATTGTGAGAGTCTGAGAAAACACTGAGAGAGAAAGAACAACTTGTCAGGTGGTGCATTGGAGACTGATGTGTTCCTGTCCTGTCTTTTCATAATACTATTGCAGATCAACATAAAAGCCTAAAAGACAGCCGTGGTGTCGCTCTTCATTTCTTGGTTCTCCTGTGGTGCATAAGAAACCCGCTACAGATTGGTGCCGTGACCCGGATCAACAGATCAGCTGCAGCAGATCGCCGGGGGACCCCTAAACAGAACTGGATCGACATCACACGTTTAAAACATTTGAGGGCAAGGTGAACTTTGGACAATATGTTGCATATGCCTCAGTTGTGTGAGATTACAGAACAGGAGAGAGAAGACATATCAGGTGTTGGTGATAACAATGTACATGTTACTCCGGTTGGTGTTACTGTGAGAGGTTCACAAGGTATGGCCACTGGGGTGGGGCGGGGGGCTCAGTTGGCCAGTATGGGGGAACATAGTGCTAGAGCCAGTCCTCTTAGATACCCAGCAGTCGACACTAGAGTGCCAAGTGTCAGTAGTAGCCAACCAGAGCATGTTAGCAGTAGCCAACCAGGCAACGATGACAGTGAAGAGTCCCAGAAGGCCATAGGGGGTGAAAATGAGAACCGAACCCAATTGCAAGCCCTAGCAGAGTTAGTCAAACAACTGGGCAGTGAAATAGGTAATCAAGTTGCCGCTAGTCTAGCAGGGGCTGGTCCAAGCACTTCCCCTCCCCAACCAATAGTAGAAATACCTGATTGGTCAAAGGTCAACCTAATTCTGAAGTCAGACGTCAGAGAACCACCCCACTTCCGGGGTGATAGCACAGACCGGTGCACAGTGACTGAATGGCAAGAACTTATGCAAGCTTACTTGAAAAAGAAGGGATGCAGTATATCAGAACAGGGGCAAGAAATACAGGACAGACTAATGGGGCGGGCTAAAGACATAGTCAGAATTGGGCTCCGTGGAAACCCTCTTTTAACATAAGCAGAGATCCTGAAGCCATATACAATATCTTGAGGCAGCACTTTGGAGAGGCAATCTCATCAACAATCCCATTAGGATACTTCTATGAAACCTTACCAAGACAGTCAGAGAGCTGCTTGGATTATTGGGTTAGACTGAACAAAGCAATTGACCTTGCCAATGAGTGCTTGCAAAGACAGGGAAAAAGAGTGGATGATCCAGGTCACGAGGTGACCATGATGTTTGTTAAGCACTGCCCTGATCCGGCACTATATGCCGCTCTTAGGTGCAGGCCTATTGAAAATTGGACCGTTGGAGATTTGCAGGCAATGATTGACAGCCATCACCGAGACAACCAATCAGCCAGACACACGGCGCAAAGTACTGCCAAGGTAGAAGTTGTGATGACCCCCGACGCTTGGTGTATGACTCAACAACAAGCAGTCGGTCAAAATAATTCAGCCACACCCACTAACAGCGATCAGGCTCCATTGAACAAAGTGATTTCTCTCTTGGAAAAGCTCCTGTCAACCCAGGAACAAAATCAAAGGAGAACTTCAGCCAGAACGCCACAAACTAATACTGCTGCTGGTCCCTGTAGAATTTGTAAGGCCTCAGACCATTCAACTCAGTCGCACTGCTTTAAGGAGGGGTTTGCAAGTGTCACAGGACAGGCCACAGAGGCTTTGAATGTCCAGCAAGAAAACAAGTTGGAGAGGCAACCGCCGAGGCTCCCCCTAGCCCCGCTTTAACCTGTTGGGTCTAGGGGGCAGCATTTGCACGTCTGGATAAAAAAAATGTACCCGATTTAATCTGGTTACTAATCCTACCCAGTAACTAGAATATGCATAAACTTATTATATATGGATAGAAAACACTCTAAAGTTTCTAAAACTGTTTGAATGGTGTCTGTGAGTATAACAGAACTCATTTGGCAGGCAAAACCCTGAGACATTTTCTGACAGGAAGTGGATACCTGATGTGTTGTATTGACTTTAAACCTATCCCATTGAAAAACACAGGGGCTTAGGAATATTTTGGCACTTCCTATTGCTTCCACTAGATGTCACCAGCCTTTACAAAGTGTTTTGAGTCTTCTGGAGGGAGATCTGACCGAACAAGAGCCATGGAACGATGATGTCCCATTAGACACCTGGCGCGCGAGTTCATGTTGGGTACCCTCGTTCCAATACGTTATAAAAGAGTATGCATTCGTCCACCTTGAATATTATTCATGTTCTGGTTAAAAAAGGCCCTAATGATTTATGCTATACAACGTTTGACATGTTTGAACGAACGGAAATATATTTTTTCCCCTCGTTCATGACGAGAAGTCCGGCTGGCTTACATCATGTGCTAACGCGACGGAGATTTTTGGACATAAATGATGAGCTTTTTTGAACAAAACTACATTCGTTATGGACCTGTGATACCTGGAAGTGACATCTGATGAAGAGAATCAAAGGTAATGGATTATTTACATAGTATTTTCGATTTTAGATCTCCCCAACATGACGTCTAGTCTGTATCGCAACGCGTATTTTTCTGGGCGCAGTGCTCAGATTATTGCAAAGTGTGATTTCCCAGTAAGGTTATTTTTAAATCTGGCAAGTTGATTGCGTTCAAGAGATGTAAATCTATAATTCTTTAAATGACAATATAATATTTTACCAATGTTTTCTAATTTTAATTATTTAATTTGTGACGCTGACTTGACTGCCGGTTATTGGAGGGAAACGATTTCCTCAACATCAATGCCATAGTAAAACGCTGTTTTTGGATATAAATATGAACTTGATAGAACTAAAAATGCATGCATTGTCTAACATAATGTCCTAGGAGTGTCATCTGATGGAGATTGTAAAAGGTTAGTGCATCATTTTAGCTGGTTTTATGGTTTTGGTGACCCTGTCTTTGACTTGACAAAACATTACACACAACTCTTGTAAATGTACTGTCCTAACATACTCTAAATTTATGCTTTCGCCGTAAAACCTTTTTGAAATCGTAAAACGTGGTTAGATTAAGGAGATGTTTATCTTTCAAATGGTGTAAAATAGTTGTATTTTTGAAAAATTTGAATTTTGACATTTATTTGGATTCAAATTTGCCGCTCTTGAAATGCACCTGCTGTTGATGGAGTGCACCACGGGTGGCACGCTAGCGTCCCACCTAGCCCCAAGAGGTTTTAAACTAACATGCTCACGCCAAGAGGGGGGCGGTGTGGGCGAACATGTTACACCTCCACAGAACACTACAGATATAAGGACTGGAAACACAATGAAAACTGAGGTGATTTATCCAAAAATAGAGAGTAATGACAGTCTTTTCTATGTTCCAGTAATGGTGCAAGAAATTGTAGAACTTCAAGCTCTGATAGATAGCGGGTCTATGACCTGCACGTTAAGTGAGTCAGCTGAAGACACACTTCTGAGATGTAATGTGATAAAACCAGAGTCTAGAAAGCCAACTCAAGTAGTTCTTGTAGGCTGTGGGGGCAACCAGGCACAGCCTAAGTATGAATATGACTTGAACATGGATCTTTTAGATTGCAAGATGGCAGTGTCTGTTTTAGTTGTACCTGGACAGACAGATGACATGATAGTTGGATCGAACGCCATAAAACACATAATGCAACAGGTTAAGAAAACAAAGTGGTATTGGGACAGCCTCTCCAAACCTGCCAAAGGAGATTCACATGGACTTTTACTCAGCATGCTAGCCAACGTGAACCGTTGGCACGGTGACAAAATACCAGACAAAGTGGGAACTGTAATGCTCAAGCAGAGTGTGACTCTCATGCCTCAACATGAACATTTGGTCTGGGGAAAACTGAAAGAAAAGGTACCGCTATCAGTCGGTAGTACTGTAGTCATAGAGGCCACTACAGCACGATCTGCACCAAGAAATGTCCTAGTAGGACGCACTGTATGTCCTTTGAGGGGTGACAAGTGGGTCCCCATGAAAGTGATCAACATGTTGGACCACCCTATTATTCTCCGCCGTAACACCAAGTTGGCCGATGTGCACCCATGCCTAGCCCTAGAAGACCTAGAGCTCTATGCCAGCCATGCTGAGAACCCCAGTAAGGTCCAGTCTGCCCTTCAGAATGTCACCCAAGCTGGGGAAGGATGTTCATTTGGTGGAAAAAGGGCAAAGAAAGAGTATCTACAAAAGTTGGAAGAGTTGGGCTTAAAAGAAGTTGACATAGAGTCCTGTGAAGTGTCTGACATGTGGAAAGGAAAACTAGTGGACCTTATTGCTCAGTATGAAGGCATCTTCTCCAGGGACCGACTTGACTGTGGAGAAGCGAAGAACGTCATCCACCGTATCCGACTCAAAGATGAAAAGCCTTTCCGGCTGCCGTACAGGAGGGTCTCTCCATCCGACTACCAGAAACTGAGACAGACGCTGGAGGAAATGGAGGAGCGGGGCATCATCCGAAAGTCCAGTAGTGAGTGGGCCTCCCCCCTTGTCCTGGTTTGGAAGCCGTCAGGAGAGTTGAGAATTTGCACTGATTTCAGATGGTTGAACCAGAGGACAGAGAAAGATGCATACCCATTGCCCCATCAAGCCGATGCTCTCGCTGCTTTGGGGGGGAACTGCTTCTTCAGTACTATGGATTTGACTTCGGGATTCTACAACATCCCCATACATGAAGATGACCGCAAGTACACAGCGTGCACAACACCCACGGGTTTATTTGAGTACAACAGAATGGCTCAGGGGTTATGTAACAGCCCAGCAACATTCGCCAGAATGATGACCTCGATCTTCGGCGACCAGAACTACTTGTCCCTCGTGTGCTACTTGGATGATCTCCTGGTTTTCGGGAAGACTGAGCAGGAAGCCCTGGACCGTCTCGAAATGGTGTTCTCCCGCCTTAAGGAACACAACCTGAAGCTAGCGCAAAAAAAATGTTACCTCCTCAGAAAATCTGTCAAGTTTTTAGGCCATATCGTCACGGCAGAGGGCATTGCAACCGACCCAGGAAAAGTGTCTGCAATCAACGACATCACAGCAGCTGACCTGATGGAAAATGATGGGAAAACACCTTCACCCACCAAGGTCAGATCATTTCTTGGTATGGCAAACTATTATTCCCACTTCATTGCGAGTTTCTCAGGTTTAGCCAAACCACTGTTTCGTCTGATTGCAGGACAGAAAAGTAAGCGGAAAGGAGAAAAAGGAAAACCTCATGGCATGGCCCATAAACGTCTGAAACCTGAAGACTGGACTTCTGAATGTGGGGAGGCGCTGGAGAAGCTAAAAGCTGCTGTCTCCCAAAAAGCCGTGCTGGCTCACCCAGACTTTAACAGACCATTTCTCCTATCAACAGATGCATCAATGGATGGCTTAGGTGCAGTACTTAGCCAGACATTTGAGGGTGAGAGTAGGCCCAGACCAGTAGCTTTTGCAAACAAGACTCTGTCGAGGTCCCAGTCCCGTTACCCAGCACACAGATTAGAGTTCTTCGCTCTTAAGTGGGCTGTGTGTGATAAGTTCACCCATTGGCTGAAGGGGAATAGATTCACAGTCCTAACAGATAACAACCCCCTGACATATATAATGACGAAACCAAAGCTAGATGCCTGTGAGCAGCGGTGGGTCTCTAAACTGGCCCCCTTCGACTTTGACTTGAAGTACATCCCCGGGCCCCAGAATGTCCCAGCAGACCTGCTTAGTCGACAGCCATTCGTTGGAGCTAGGAAGGCAAGTGAGTTCCCAGAGTATGTGACTTCAGAGTCCATCCAGGACGCATTCAAACTGTCAGTCAATATCCAAGGTGGTGAGATCCTGGCTCAAGTCTCTTCTGAAGGGGTGAAAGCAGTTTTGGAGTCCTGTCTGGAGTGGGATGCGAGTGTGCCAGTGCGCACATTCCAATTAGCCCAGTATTCTGCCAGCATCCCTCAGCATGAAGGGGGAGTGGCTACTCTTCCAGTCCTTTCTCCTGATGTGATACGGAGAAAACAGAAGGCGGATCAGGTGCTGGCCCGAGTGGCGTACTTTGTTGAGAGGAGGAGGAGACCTTCGCGGAGAGAGAGGGCTCATGAGACTGCCCAAGTGTTGAGAATGCTGAGGCATTGGGATAAACTCGAAATCAAGGATGAGATCCTCTACCGAAGATCTAAGGACAGAGTTGTCAAGAAGAGGTACCAGCTGGTGGTGCCAGACTCCCTTAAAGCCATCGTTCTGAGGGGAACCCATGATGAAGCCGGCCACCAAGGCCAGACTAGAACACTCCATTTGGTACGTCAAAGGTTCTTCTGGACTGGAATGGAAGGGGAAGTGAAGAAGTATGTCTCCTACTGTAAGCGCTGTGTGGTTGGCAAGACAATGGAGCCAGAGGCTAGGGCACCGTTGGAATCTATTCAGACCAGCACAGCGTTGGAACTGGTGTGCATAGACTTCTGGTCAGCAGAAGGAAGGGATGGAGAGAGCGTTGATGTACTCGTCATCACAGATCATTTTACGAAGCTGGCACATGCGTTTCCTTGCCCGAACCAGACAGCAAAGGTGGTTGCCCAGAAGTTATGGAACCAGTTCTTCTGTGTCTATGGGTTTCCCCAGCGGATACACTCTGACAAAGGAGCAAACTTTGAGAGTCACTTAATCGCAGAATTGCTACAAGTCTCAGGAGTCAAAAAGTCCCATACCACTCCATATCATCCTATGGGCAACGGTCAGATGGAAACATGGTCCGGTCATTGCCAGCGAGAGCAAAAGAAAGATGGCCCCAGATGATACAGACGCTCACCTTCTCGTACAACTGTACCACACACGAAACGACAGGATTCGCACCGTTCTTCCTAATGTTCGGCCGAATTCCACGGCTGCCAGTGGACATCATGTTTGGAAGTACCCTGAAAAACGAAGACGTGTTGACTCATGACGAGTATGTTGACTCGTTCCAAAAGGACCTGCGAGAGGCTGTCAGGATCGCTCAGGCCAACACCACTGAAGCTCAGAAAAAGCAAGCAAGGCAGTATAACAAGAGAGTGAAGGGTACTGCCCTGGAGATTGGGGACCGAGTTCTCTTGGCAAACCGAAAGGAAAGAGGAAAAGGTAAACTTGCCGACTTGTGGGATTCAACGGTCTATGTGATCACATGGAAAGACCCGTCTGTGCACATCTACAGAGTCGAAGATCCTACTACCAAGAAGAGTAAAGTAGTTCATCGAAACTTCATACTGCCAGTGAACTTCCTGCCGGTGGGACAGACAGACGAGATGTCCACAGTAGCCTCTACTGCTTCAGAGGAGGACATAAACGCAGACAGCGGTGACGAAAGACCGGTATTCGATGTGGATGAGGATTCAGAGGATCGAAGGACTGCTGTCTGGATTCTCGAGGGCCAGAACCCTGAGGGGCCCACGGAAGCTGAAGGTCAAAAATCTTCGGGACCGGAAGATGGCGTGAACATGAGAGAAGCTGCTCCTCAATGCCCAGCGAAGGACATGATCTCAGGACAAGCAGCTAAATCAAGCACAGGAAGCTCCTCAATGATGCCTGGTGATGATTCAAGTGATCCTTCTGAAGATGACACAAGTAGAGAAGCAACGTCAGTGAGCAGTCTAGATGGCATCAGCAGTAGAAGTTCATCAGTCAGCGGCTCTGTATGCATAAGATCTACTAAGAAGAGAATGAGTAACCAGAGAGAGGTAGAGCGCAGAAACAGCCAGACATCTGAGCTCACTGATACAGTCCTGAGACCAAGTGAAGGCACTTTGAGAACTCGAACTGGAAGAGTTGTGAAGCCTGTCAGAAGACTTTTAGAGTCAATGAGTCAAATGATTGCTGAGCCGGACAAAAGAGAGCATCTAGCCACCCTGATTCAAGCCTTATCAACTTTTGTTGAAGTGATAGTACCCCAGTGACACAGAAGCCAGAGGATAGATTAAGGAAATGAGAAATACTTTATTAGGGGGTCATAGGTTGTATGTATATGGGCATATTTCTACCTGGCAAAGTCTCTTTGCTGTCCTTCTGGACGACTCTTGGTCAAGGTTACCCCCGTGGAGGAAGAAGTCTTACCTTATGTCTTAAAGTTTGCTGAAATCAAGAAGGGGTGAGTGTAGTAGAGTTAAAATGGTTATTCCAGCAAACTTCAAATTATTAGAATAGAACACAACGCAGAACAGAACAATCAGGTTGAGGGTCAGTGGCCAAAAGCCCGCGAACAGGAATATTCCAAGTTCAGACAGAAGGGGGGAGTCAGATCGCCAGGAACTTTACTTTTGGTTTCTAATTTTAATTGTTGCGCTACTGGTGATGCCTGTTGATGTTAGGTAGGCAGCTACAGTAGCTGAATGATGTTAACATCTTCAGGTTTTGTTTCATTAAATGTATTTTATTTTATCTGGGTGCTTACGTCACCTACTAACACCCTGGTACTACCCATAGATCCCGCTCTCCTCAGTCTGAGAAAACACTGAGAGAGAAAGGTACGGGTTGCAGATTACTCCTTTGTAGAAGTCCGTAACGTGAAATAAATAAATGTCCCAAGGTTAATGCTGTAGATATTGTTATAAGGGGATGTGAGACTATCGAAACACGTAACTTTCAGAGTTTTATTGTTGTTATTAATATAGTTACAGAGTGCTAAAAGTGTTGCTAGCTAGCATGACTTTCTTTCTGTGATGCAGACGGCTAGCTGAGCTGCCGACTAGTGATGGTGTTGCATTATGGGGGATGTAGTTTTTGCCCTCTAAGGCGATTTTACGTTGTAACTTGTTTGTGTTGCAGTGGTTTTGTACATGAGTTGTTGTATTTTGCTACTATCAACACTGAAAGCACCTAGCAATGTATTGGGGATGTGAGACAGGATATGTGTTTTACCTTTCTTCATGCTCCTGTGTAGAACAACTTGTCAGGTGGTGCATTGGAGACTGATGTGTTCCTGTCCTGTCTTTTCATAATACTATTGCAGGTATGGTTCTATTGTCTAAGAATTAAGATTATACATTCTTTGTATTAAGGACTGGTTATTTTATACTATACATTATGGCTTTATGTATGAGTGTGATTGTGAGAGTCTGAGAAAACACTGAGAGAGAAAGAACAACTTGTCAGGTGGTGCATTGGAGACTGATGTGTTCCTGTCCTGTCTTTTCATAATACTATTGCAGATCAACATAAAAGCCTAAAAGACAGCCGTGGTGTCGCTCTTCATTTCTTGGTTCTCCTGTGGTGCATAAGAAACCCGCTACACTTTGCTGGAGATATTGTCAGTGATTTAGTTAGAATTCAAGGCACACTTAACCAGCATGGCGATCACAGCACTCTGCAGCGATACGCCATCCCATCTGGTTTGCGCTTTTTAATTTTTTAATTTTTATTTCACCTTTATTTAACCAGGTAGGCCTGTTGAGAACAAGTTCTCATTTACAACTGCTGTAATGAGGGTCGTATAAAGGGGACCAAGATGCAGCGTGTAGAGTGCTCATACTTTACTTTAATGAAAACACTTAAACAAAACAACAAAACGACAGCCAACAGTTCCGTCAGGTAACTTACAAAACGGAAAACAACTACCCACACCAACACAGGAAAAACAGGCTGCCTAAGTATGGCTTCCAATCAGAGAAAACAATAGACAGCTGCCTCTGATTGGAAACCATACCTGGCCAAAACATAGAAAACAAAAACATAGAATGCCCACCCACCTATCACACCCTGACCTAACTAAACAGAGAAAACAAAGCTCTCCTAGGTCAGAACGTGAAAACTGCGAGCTGGCCAAGATAAAGCAAAGCAGTGTGACACAAACAACAACACAGAGTTACACATGGAATAAACAAATGTACAGTCAATAACACAATAGAAAAGTCTATATACAGTGTGTACAAATGAGGTAAGATTAGGGAGGCAATAAAAAATAAATAGGCCGTAGTGGTGAAGTAATTACAATTTAGCAATTAAACACTGAAGTGATAGATGTGCAGAAGATGAATGTGCAAGTAGAGATACTGGGGTGCAAAGGAGCAAAAAAAAATAAAAACAATATGGGGATGGGATAGTTGGATGGGCTATTTACAGGTGGGCTATGTACAGGTGCAATGATCTGTAGGCTGCTCTGACAGCTGATGCTTAAAGTTAGTGAGGGAGATATGAGTCTCCAGCTTCAGTGATTTTTGCAATTCGTTCCAGTCATTGGCAGCGGAGAACTGGAAGGAAAGGCGGCCAAAGGACAAAATGGCTTTGGGGGTGACCATTGAAATATACCTGATGGAGCGCGTGCTATGGGTGGGTGCTGCTATGGTGACCAGTGAGCTAAGACGGGGCTTTACCTAGCAAAGACTTATAGATGACCTGGAGCCAGTGGGTTTGGCGATGAATATGAAGCGAGGGCCAGCCAACGAGAGCATACAGGTCGCAGTGGTGGGTAGTAGTGAAGTGAAGAGTGAAGGATGCTTTGTTGTGAAATAGGAAGCCGATTCTAGATTTAATTTTGGATTAGAGATGCTTAATAATGTGAGTCTGGAAGGAGACTTTACAGAGTTTACAGTCTAACTAGACGCCTAGGTATTTGTAGTTGTCCACATATTCGCTTAGTGGGACTATCATTTGTTTTTCAACAGGACAATGACCCAACACATCTCCAGGCAGTGAAAGGGCTACTTAACCAAGAAGGAGAGTGATGGAGTAGTGCATCAGATGACCTGGCCTCCACAATCACCCGACCTCAACACAACTGAGATGGTTTGGGATGAGTTGGATGAGTTGGAAAAGCATATGTGCTCAGCATATGTGGGAACTCCTTCAAGACTGTTGGAAAAGCATTCCAGGTGAAGCTGGTTGAGAGAATGCCAAGAGTGTGCAAAGCTGTCATCAAGGCAAAGGGTGGCTACTTTGAAGAATCTAAAATCAAAAATATATTTTGATTTATTTAACACTTTTTTTGGTCACTACGTGATTCAATATGTGTTATTTGACAGGTACTGTAAATATGACATCTGATGCAACATGATACCCACAACAGTTACTATTCATAAATGCGCACACACGTGGTTGAGAATATTTCTAGCTTAGAAATGTAGGAGCAGAGAGAGAGAGGTGAAGAGAGAGTGATTGAGACTGTGAGAGAGAGAGAGTAGCGTGTGTGTGTGTGTGTGTGTGTGTGTGTGTGTGTGTGTGTGTGTGTGTGTGTGTGTGTGTGTGTGTGTGTGTGTGTGTCGTGCGTGCGTGCGTGCGTGCGTGCGTGCGTGCGTGCGTGCGTGCGTGCGTGCGTGCGTGCGTGCGTGCGTGCGTGCGTGCGTGCGTGCGTGCGTGCGTGCGTGCGTGCGTGCGTGCGTGCGTGCGTGTGTGTGTGTGTGTGTGTGTGCGTGCGTGAGAGAGAGAGAATGACTTAGGTCTTTAAGGAGCACTGGTGACTGGTTGTGATGAATTATGCATAGCTGAAATGAGCCCAATTCCCATTGTTCTCCTCTAAGAGCTGCAACACTCCACAGGAGAGGAGACAGGCCCTCACAGAGCAGCACAGGGCTGGCTGACTGCAGATAGAAGGATGACAGATGCAGAGAGCGAGAGGGAGGGAGGGATGGAGGACAGGGAGGCAGAGAGAGAGAGAGAGAGAGAGAGAGAGAGAGAGAGAGAGAGAGAGAGAGGGGTAGAGAGAGAGAGAAAGAGAGTAAGAGAGAGAGAGAGAGAGAGAGAGAGAGGGAGGACAGGGAGCAAGGGTGGACCGGGAGAGAGGGAGGGAGGGAGGTAGGAATTGGTGGACAGGGAGGGAGGGAGGGAGGGAGGGAGGAAAAGTATGGATGAGAACAGGGAGGAAGGGAGGACAGGTAGGGAGGGAATGTGGAATTAGGGAGAGGAAAGGGTAGGTGTGTTGAGATGGAGGGAGACAGTGAGGGGAGCGAGGAGTAGGAGAGAGAAGAAGAGATAGAAAGAGGAGAGGGTGAGAGGAAAGGAAGAGAGAGGAGAGGGTGGGAGGAGAGGGAGGGAGAGGAGAGAAAGTGGAAAGAGGTGGGGAGAGAAAAGAGGGAGGGGAGGGTGGGTGAAAGAGGGAGGATGAAGGGGAAGGGCGTGAGATAGGAGGGAGAGAGAGGAAAGAGGGAGGGGAGAGAGGAGGGGAGAGAAGAAAGGGGGAGGGGAGAGAGGAGGGGAGAGAGGAAAGAGGGAGGGGAGAGAGGAGGGGAGAGAGGAAAGAGGTAGGGGAGAGAGGAGGGGTGAGAAGAAAGAGGCAGGGGAGAGAGGAAAGAGGCAGGGGAGCAAGGAGGGGAGAGAGGAATGAAGGAGGGGAGAGAGGAGGGGAGAGAGGAAAGAGGGAGGAGGGGGAGGGAAGATGAGCACATAAAAAGAAACATGCTCTCCATTTCCCTGATTAATGTTTTCAAATCAACAGAACCTGAACTGCATGGTGCTTCTACTGGAATGTGGAATTCACAAGGTGTATGTTTTATAATACATTAATCTATATTTAGTACCTGGTGCAATTACCTGTGGAATACTACTCCACAGTGTCAAAACAGGAAAGCTGATATAGCTTATGATGAAGCTGATAAAAATATCAGATGTTGGCTTACACTAAAGTTTTATTGAATTGAAGTTAATCTAATTGAATTGTATTACAGGCGTATACACTCCCCTACGTATTTATTTAGATAGTGAAGCTAAAAGCTTTACATTTGCTCTGTACTCCAGCATTTTGGATTTAAGATCAAATGTTTTATATGAGACGACATTATAATGTCACCTTTTATCTGAGGGTATTTTCATACACATCTGATTTACCGTTTTGAAATAAAAGCACTTTATGTATCTAGTCCCCCCATTTGAAGGTGTCTTAATTTTGGGGACAAATTCACTCATATTGTATTACAGTTAGTCAACAGTTTAGTATTGGTCCTATATTCCTAGCACACAATAACCACATCAAGCTTGTGACTCTACAACACGTTGTATGCATTTGCAGTTTGTTTTGGTTGTGTTTCGGATAATGTTATGCCCAATAGAAATGAATGGTAAGTAATGTATTGCGTCATTTTGGAATCACTTTAATTGTAAATAAGAATTGAATATGTTTCTGAACAGTTTATCTATTCATCATGTTAATACACAATGTTTTCTGTTCAATACCAGGACCAACAACTGTTTAATTTCTACTTTAGATGAATCAATACATGAGCACACTTTAAGTTGTTTGTAATCAGGCTGGGCTTGAGTGTGTGATCAGTAGGAGATTGGATGTATTCCTTAGTGTGTGTTCTCTATCTGTGTGATGTCTTATTGTATTCCCCAGCCTGTGTGTGCGCGCGCGTGTGTGTTTTATGTGTGTAATGCGGAGGTAGTTTGGCCCTCGTAAACAACACTGAGCCAGCCATCGATCTGAAACTTTCAGCTGTTAGAAGAGAATATCACTTTAAAACCCACTCAGTCTCTCCCATACATGGGTCATTATTAAGATAAAAACAATCTATTTATCCAAACGGGTATTTGTGTCCCGATCGACATACTGTCAGCAGCTCTATGATCACTTTGTAGCCTGACTTGGAAAAAGAGCTCAGGAAACAATGATAGATTTCACCAACACAATAAAAAGGACAGAAAATTGAGTTGAAGCCTTGTGATTTAGTTGATGTTGAAACTTGTTTTGTTCCTAAACAGCCTTAGAGCCGAGCCTTCACAAAGTTCGCTGGCCAGTCAATTTGTGATAGGCTCAAGTGTTTTTATTGAGTAGCCTATTTGAGGCACAGGGAATAGTAACAAGCATCTTGGTCTGCATTAGCAGGGATTCAGAATGGTATGAATGGCTGATGTTTTATGTTAGAACGGGAACGTCTCTTTGATCAGCTCTTGGTAGACCCTCAAATGAACAGTCACAGAATCTCGAGCAGGATGGGAAATGTATTATCTCGAGGTCCGCTGTTCTGCTGTACTGTGTGTCTCTGTCATTCTGTCACCCAAACGTCTTGGACTGTGACACACATGCAGGAGAGTGGTGGATATACCTCTACAGAACACAAACAAACACACATCCACACACACATATGCATGCACACACACGCAAACAAAAAGCAAACCAACCTATCATAGCCTGCCCGCATGACCTATGGACCTGTGTGTGTGTGTGAGAGAGAGAGATAGCGAGAGAAAATTAGAGGTAGAGCACCAGCACCAAACTTTTGGCTCCTTCTCTCCTCTCCTCTCCTCTCCTCTCCTCTCCTCTCCTCTCCTCTCCTCTCCTCTCCTCTCCTCTCCTCTCCTCTCCTCTCCTCTCCTCTCCTCTCCTCTCCTCTCCTCTCCTCTCCTCTCCTCTCCTCTCAGTGTAGTTGTTAAATATGCATGGCCATGCTCTCTCCCTGCATGCCACAGGCTCTGCGGCTGCACACGTTCTCTCTCCTCTAACAGAAAACACAGATTAAGCACCTTTTGGCACAGCGCTGGATATTTGATTATGGATTTTGACAGTGGCTGGGATCAAGCCCAGCCTGAGCATTGATTGATAGTTCAAGAGTTCATCTCTGGAGACCGTGTTCAGTCATAGTACGAAAATAGTCACACCCTTCTTCCCTCCTTATCATAGTTATCTTCATATTTTTTCTTCTTTGTGCCTGTCCTGTATATAACTCCATTTCTCTCTCTCTCTCTCTCTCTCTCTCTCTCTCTCTCTCTCTCTCTCTCTCTCTCTCTCTCTCTCTCTCCTCTCTCTCTCTCTCTCTCCACTTTGTTACAAGAGAGTGGGAGTGGGTATGGGTCTGTTTACCATCTCACGCTGACTCATGTCTGTCATTCCTTCATTTGTCACCTGTCATGTTTCCTCATCCCCAACACACCCTCCTCCTTCCCTCTACACACACACACACACACACACACACACACACACACACACACACACACACACACACACACACACACACACACACACACACACACACACACACACACACACACACACACACACACACACACACACACACACACACACACACACACACACACACACACAACACACACACACACGGTAACGTGACAGCACTGTGACTGAAACAAATGACTGTTTTCCGTGTGTTCCTAGCCAGAAGCAGATTAACATTCTATTTCTTTCTCATGTTTATTTTATAGTGCCCTGTAGAATCTCTGGATAAATAAATTATACATTTCATTATGCGCTCCTTCCTTTCAAACCTCCTTTCAGGAATAGGCCTATAAGCTCATTTGTCTCTGATCCTGTGTTCATGACTGTTTCACACTTGATCATCTGTGTCTGCATCCCAAATGGCACCCTATTCCCTACATAGTGCACTAATGGGCCCTGGTCAAAATTAGTGCACGACATAAGGAATAGGGTGCCATTTGGGACGTAGCATATGTCCGCGACCCATGCCTGGCTGCCTGTCCAGGATATTCTGTCATGTAGCCAAAGTAATTCCCTTCACCTCAAATCTAGCACCCATTGTTTAAAGTCATAGAGGCTGTCACTGTGACGCTGATCCCAGGGTATTACTTCCTAATCGTGCAGAGAATAGGCAGAGAACCAAACAAAGAGTAATGCAGCATCCGAAATGCCATCCTAT
This sequence comes from Salmo salar, assembly GCF_965601325.2. Lineage (NCBI taxonomy): Eukaryota > Metazoa > Chordata > Actinopteri > Salmoniformes > Salmonidae > Salmo > Salmo salar. The sequence goes on along the minus strand of NC_138291.1, from coordinate 165,168,002 downwards.
AGGTCCAGGTCAAAAGTAGTGCACTATATAGGGAATAGGGTGCAATTTGACATGCAGACTAAGCTTGAAGCGAGTTTGTGTGAATGTGAATGTCATTACGGTAACGGTCTGTCATGGTTATTTAATGGCTCTTTAGCTGTCATCATTCACACGAGAAGAGACAGTGTGTACGTCCCAAGTGGCACCCTATTCCCTTCATAGTGCGCTACATTTGACCAGGCCCCATAGGGAATTGGCTGTAATTTCTGACGCGGAGAGTTATTTATGTTTCCTTTATAACTACTGGGGATGAGAAATAGTCTAAATGTTAGTTGATGTACTAAATCCATCCTGTCAAATCTTCTGTCTCTGTTAAGGTGTACTCTCTCTGTTGCTGACCTGTTACACATGGAGCTATACACTATGTCTGTTTTAGGTCATTCTATACTTCTCATAGAAAATACAGTACATTTTTTTCTCTCTCTTTGTTTTCTCTTATCCATTCTAGAACCCCATTATTATTTAGGTCAGCTGGTTCATTCTATACTTCTCATGGAAAATGCAGTAAATTCTTCAGCGTCACTTTTAGTTCAACTTATACATTTCTAAACCTATCTTGTTATTCTCAAGACTATCTTGAAATATATTTAGCTGGATGCGACTTGTACTTAAGAAATATTTAGCTGGATGCGACTTGTACTTCTCATCTCAAAATAATCCTGGAATGAGTGTCCAATCTGGTCTTCACACGACTTCTCTGTTTTTCTGTCTGACTCATGCACCGTGTGTGCATGTGTGTGCGTGTGTGTGCGTGAGTGCTGTTTTGTGTTGTGTTGGTGTGTGTTGCCAGCACAACGGTGGTGATGGTGGTGGAGTGTGTTCTTGGCCATGCTCCCCCAGACAGATCACTCACACTGAGGGTCAGTTTTTCCCACTGTGGCACCAGGAGAGTGGCTGAAAATCCCACAAGGGGATATCCGCCCACGTCTACAGCACGCACGCACGCACAGACACAGACACAGGCACGCACACACACACACACACACACACACACTCTGCCCACCCATATGGACCCTCAAGACCATCTGTCTCAGCATGCCCTGCTGCCAGTACCACTCATTCCTTCTCCTCCACCATCATCTCTTCCTCTCCTCCACCATCCTGTCTTCCTCTCCTCCCCAACCCTCTCTTCCTCTCCTCCACCATCCTGTCTTCCTCTCCTCCCCAACCCTCTCTTCCTCTCCTCCACCATCCCGTCTTCCACTTCACCACCATCCTGTCTTCCTCTCCTCCACCATCCTGTCTTCCTCTCCTCCACCATCCTGTTTTCCTCTCCTCCCCATCCTGTCTTCCTCTCCTCCACCACCCTGTCTTCCTCTCCACCACCATCCTGTTTTCCTCTCCTCCACCACCCTGTCTTTCTCTCCTCCACCATCCTGTCTTCCTCTCCTCCCCATCCTGTCTTCCTCTCCTCCACCGTCCTGTCTTCCTCTCCTCCCCATCCTGTCTTCCTCTCCTCCACCATCCTGTCTTCCTCTCCTCCCCATCCTGTCTTCCTCTCCTCCACCATCCTGTCTTCCTCTCCTCCCCATCCTGTCTTCCTCTCCTCCACCACCCTGTCTTTCTCTCCTCCACCATCCTGTCTTCCTCTCCTCCACCATCCTGTCTTCCACTTCACCACCATCCTGTCTTCCTCTCCTCCCCAAACCTGTCTTCCTCTCCTCCACCATCCTGTTTTCCTCTCCTCCCCATCCTGTCTTCCTCTCCTCCACCACCCTGTCTTTCTCTCCTCCACCATCCTGTCTTCCTCTCCTCCACCATCCTGTTTTCCTCTCCTCCACATCCTGTCTTCCTCTCCACCACCATCCTGTCTTCCTTTCCTCCACATCCTGTCTTCCTCTCCACCACCATCATGTCTTCCTCTCCTCTACCATCCTGTCTTCCTCTCCTCCATCATCCTTTCTTCCTCTCCTCCACCATCCTGTCTTCCTCTCCTCTATCATCCACCATCCTGTCTTCCTCTCCACCACCATCCTGTCTTCCTCTCCTCCACCATCCACCATCCTGTCTTCCACTCCTCCACCATCCTGTCTTCCTCTCCACCACCATCCTGTCTCCCTTTCCTCCACCATCCTGTTTTCCTCTCCTCCACCATCCTGTCTTTCTCTTCACCAACATCCTGTCTTCCTCTCCTTCACCACCCACCATCCTGTCTTCCTCTCCTTCACCACCCACCATCCTGTCTTCCTCTCCTCCACCATCCACCATCCTGTCTTCCTCTCCTCCACCATCCTGTTTTCCTCTCCTCCACATCCTGTCTTCCTCTCCACCACCATCCTGTCTTCCTTTCCTCCACATCCTGTCTTCCTCTCCACCACCATCCTGTCTTCCTCTCCTCTACCATCCTGTCTTCCTCTCCTCCATCATCCTTTCTTCCTCTCCTCCACCATCCTGTCTTCCTCTCCTCTATCATCCACCATCCTGTCTTCCTCTCCACCACCATCTTGTCTTCCTCTCCTCCACCATCCACCATCCTGTCTTCCACTCCTCCACCATCCTGTCTTCCTCTCCACCTTCATCCTGTCTCCCTTTCCTCCACCATCCTGTTTTCCTCTCCTCCACCATCCTGTCTTTCTCTTCACCAACATCCTGTCTTCCTCTCCTTCACCACCCACCATCCTGTCTTCCTCTCCTCCACCATCCACCATCCTGTCTTCCTCTCCTCCACCATCCTGTCTTTCTCTTCACCACCATCCTGTCTTCCTCTCCACCACCATCCTGTCTTCCTCTCCTTCACCATCCACCATCCTGTCTTCCTCTCCTCCACCATCCACCATCCTGTCTTCCTCTCCACCACCATCCTGTCTTCCTCTCCACCACCATCCTGTCTTCCTCTCCTTCACCATCCACCATCCTGTCTTCCTCTCCTCCACCATCCACCATCCTGTCTTCCTCTCCACCACCATCCTGTCTTCCTCTCCACCACTATCCTGTCTTCCTCTCCTCCACCGTCCTGTTTTCCTCTCCTCCTCCTCCTCTCTACTGGTCAAAGCCTGCCCTGCTCCCCTCTGGACCCGTTGTGCATCCCGAATGGCACCCTATTCCCTATTTAGAGCCATATGTGCCCTGGTCAAAAGTGGTGCACTACATAGGGAATAGGGTGCCATTTGGGACACAGCCCCAATCACTTGAGCCCTATTTATCTGAACCACAAGAGATTCTTGTTTATCTCCAGAACCAACAGGGTCCTGCTAATACCCTACTGAGCTCCAACATAGTCTCTCTGATGTCTTCCTTATCTCCATCAATGAGTCTGTCAGCCAGACTGCAGGTGTAGAGTTTGCATTAGGGTGAGAAAAGTGTGTGAGGTGAATGCACCAATGTTTAAGAGATACACAGTCTTTCAAATCAAATTTTATTTGTCACATGCGCTGAATACGTATAACAGCTGTAGACCTTACTGTGAGATGCTTACTTACAAGCCCTTAAACAACAATGCAGTTAAGAAAAATAAGTGTTTAGAAAGTATTTACTAAAATAAACTGAAGTAAAAAAATAAATTAAATACAAAATAAAAATTAAGAAGAAAAAAATGAAGGAGCAACAATAAAATAACAGAAGCGAGGCTATATTTTGTATCTTTTATTTTTTATTTGACCTTTATTTAACTAGGCAAGTCAGTTAAGAACAAATTCTTATTTATATACAAGGGGTACCGGTACAGAGTCAATGTGTGGGGGCAAAGGTTGTTGGTAGAGGTAAAGTGACTAAACAGAGAGTAGCAGCAGCGTAAAAATGGGGGTGGGGTGACCATTTGATTAGCTGTTCAGGAGTCTTATGGCTTGCGGGTAGAAGCTGGGTTCACTAACATTTTAAACAGTTGAAATGTTGAATGGTTACAATTGTAGTGCATGTAGTGTTTTACTGGAAAATTACCGGTTATGTTTACTGCCACCTCTTCTACCCAGAACACAGCTTTGCATTTTTGTGGCCGCATGCTGCTCAGATTTGCATTAGTACAGTAACTTGTTTGAGTGAATATATTTTGCTTGTTCTAAAAGCCTACCTGGGTCTGTTGCATGAGAAGCCAGGTCTGTTAGGACACATAGCCTACGGAGGGCACAAAGCTAGAGACTGAGCTCAGATTGTGTGTGACTCATAGTCACTACCCTAAGGCAGCAGAGCACTGAGAACACAGTCTGTTAGTAGGTCTTATCTACTGCAGGTGAGAAGCTAGCTGACTCGATCTACTGCTTGTGAGAAGCTAGCTAACTCAATCTACTCTGTGAGAAGCTAGTACTTTAAGGTGTGATGCCACTTTCACAGAAAAGTCATTTCAGTATAACGAACAACAATGCTTGTTGAACGTGTTTGAAAACGAGTGTGAGATGCATCAAGGTTATTTTGAAGCGTGTCGTAGTCTACTTCTACTTTGATCACACATCTCTTTCTTGTGTAAATTATAGACGGAGAAAACTCCTGAGAGAAAACAACAGAGGAGGAGGAGGTGAAGGAAGGACAGAGAGAGAGAAAGATAAAGTTATTTGTTTAGCATGACCCTGTGTGCACTATTTGTGTCATGTTCACAGCTCACGTTGATGTGTGTGTGTGTGTGTGTGTGTGTGTGTGTGTGTGTGTGTGTGTGTGTGTGTGTGTGTGTGTGTGTGTGTGTGTGTGTGTGTGTGTGTGTGTGTGTGTGTGTGTGTGTGTGTGGTGTGTGTGTGTGTGTGTGTGTGTGTGTGTTCTACTGTTTTTGGAATGTGTTTTCACCTCAACGACTTCTTTGTGTGATTGGTGGTTCCAGATGGCCAACATTATAGCAAGGCTTAGTCATGGTGATCACTGTCTGCCAACTCCCACAGCAAATGACGCACACACACACACCAACACACACACCATACATTCCACAAATCTCAAGTTGGACATTGACTTAAAACTGTAAAATGCTGTAACTATGCAGAACAATGATATTTCATATGCTTACAATATAGAGATTATGATCAAAGAGTTTTGGTTGGAAGGATGAAGTCTATAATCTTTAAATGATGATTCCGTTTCTCATCTCACAATTAAGCTTAGATCAAAGATTGAACTTCAAAGCCACAACCTTCTCCTTACTATCTTTGATCCTTCTGTTATCAAAACATCTGACTTCCTACAAGACCCCCTACAGACACCTCTTGATATTTTTATCTCCAAGTCTACATTCGCAGTCAGTCACCTTCTCAGATCTGTGTGTGTCTGTGTATGTGAGTGAGCCCATGCCTAGTTTAGGTCCCTCTGGTCCCTGGGTTCTCCTATGGAAATCTCCTCAAAAACCCTGCTTTTCTTTTAAGATGCAGCCAGACAGGCTAAAAGCTGGAACTGTTTGAAATTTCAAAGAAGAATGACAGATCAGCAAATCTTAATTCCACGTAGGTCCTTAAATCAGAGCGACCAGATTTACTGATGTTCTGACAAGGCACTCAGCTTTGATACCTGTCACCATGCTGTGTGTCAGAAAGATGGGAGGACAGAGAGAGAGAGAGAGAGAGAGAGATTTGAAGTATTAGTATTCAATTTATTTGTATCTGATGCAGACTGCTACTCTCTAAGTAGTCCAGGTTGAAGATAATACTTTCATTTGATGTCTGGCAGTTCTGCCGTGGATACACTGGTATTATCCTGATAAAATATTCAAATATATATATTTTTAAATTGCACCAGATATGGATGAAACAACTTCAATGCACATAATTATGGACAGTGGCCAGCGGCCAGAGGCCAGAAAGACTTTCATGTTTCGACAATGTGGATATATCATCCTTATATCTGGGATTTTATTTGAACATATATAATTTTTTGTGAAAGGATTATCAAATGTTGAACACGGTGCAGGCGGTGAGATATTCACAGCAGCGACGTGAACAAGATGCCGTTTCTGACTCTCTTTGTCTTCTTTCGCGCTTCTTCCTCCGCTTCAGCAGCTAGGCACTCTGGATGAATTCTTCATCAGTGCAGAGCCAATGAACAACGCAGAGATAAAGTCAATAAATCCACTATGTAACTGCAGTGAAAACGTGTACACGAGAAATCCTTCCGTTTCCTGACTCCAGTCTGGACTGAGACATTCTATCAGAGGTTGAGGCAGCTGCAGCGTTGATATTGAACACTCTCTTCACGTTAGATTTGTTTATGAGAGCGAGGTAGGATCGATGGACTGCGTCCCAAATGGCACCCTATTTCCTGTATAGTGCATTACCTTTTACCAAGCCCTGATCCAAAGGACTACATAGGGAAAGGGGTGCCATTTGGGATGCAGTCATGGTGTTATGGTATGTAGGTGATGAATATTAATATGAAATCCTGAGGTCGGGGGGTTGAACCGCTGACTGATGTAGCGAATTGGAGGGGATTGAGTTATGTCAGGTCACACCGTGGCCCGGTATACCCTGTAGAGGTCGACTGTTACTGTTAGTGTGTTAGCATTCAAACTGAGAGGTGAGATGTTCATGGTTGTACTGTTACATTCTTCAGAAGACATCCTCTCTAACCTTCAGGACATAGTGGCAATCACTGTCTCTACTACGTTAATAAATAAAGTTACTGGTTATTTTGAACATGTTTTTCATTCCTGCCTGCTGGATAGTATAGATTTTATGAATGTTGCTCACATGCTTTTCCTGGAGGCATGATGTGTTTGACAGGATCACAGACGATAGCCTGACTGTATGGAGTCTTTGATGTACACACCATTTTAACCACAGTGCACCTGTCTGTTACAGCCCCTTCGGTGAAGCAGAATGTTACTTAAACATTTTATGGACGTTCAATCTACAGGTACTGTACGTATCTGTCTTTAACCAGAGAACCTGGAGCTGTGTCAGGCCCAAATCAGGGTAGGTGTACTGGGGATCATCTGGACAAAAGACTTCCTGGATTAATTTCCAGCCTCAACTATGCTATTGTAATGCACCGTTTGGAGGGTTCAGAGAGTGAAACAACATCTATAGGACAATTCAAACTTAGATGGAGACAACATACAGGATGTATCTTTATTCTGTCAATCAAAGCAACTGCCATTTTAATAATCTTGCATGACAGACAAAAATGTATAGGCACTTGTCAGGCATTACTAAGCAATCAGGATCAACATTCAATCTCCATTCTGACACAGTGTTTGTCAACTATGGGTTTTTGCCATATCTTTAGTTTTTCAGTTAGAAAGATGTTGTCTTTAGTTTTTCAGTCAGAAAGATGTTGTCTTTAGTTTTTCAGTCAGAAAGATGTTGTCTTTGGTTTTTCAGTTAGAAAGATGTTGTCTTTAGTTTTTCAGTCAGAAAGATGTTGTCTTTAGTTTTTCAGTCAGAAAGATGTTGTCTTTAGTTTTTCAGTCAGAAAGATGTTGTCTTTGGTTTTTCAGTCAGAAAGATGTTGTCTTTAGTTTTTCAGTCAGAAAGATGTTGTCTTTGGTTTTTCAGTTAGAAAGATGTTGTCTTTAGTTTTTCAGTCAGAAAGATGTTGTCTTTAGTTTTTCAGCCAGAAAGATGTTGTCTTTAGTTTTTCAGTCAGAAAGATGTTGTCTTTGGTTTTTCAGTCAGAAAGATGTTGTCTTTAGTTTTTCAGTCAGAAAGATGTTGTCTTTAGTTTTTCAGCCAGAAAGATGTTGTCTTTAGTTTTTCAGTCAGAAAGATGTTGTCTTTAGTTTTTCAGTCAGAAAGATGTTGTCTTTAGTTTTCTGGCTGCTTTATGTATTTACAGTTCCATTACGCTTCACCCAGAGAACCAGATAGAATTCTCCCCAGAGGTAACGGAGGGGTAAGCCTGTATTGATTAAAGATCATGGAGCAAAACAATGCTTTACAGTCACCATGGGGGGTTATGGGTAGTCCGTCAGAGATTTACCTCGGTCTACTGAGCGTGGAGAGAACACCATGTCAATGAAGATGTATGTGTGTGTGTGTGTGTGTGTGTGTCAAATCAAATCATATTTTAGTTGTCACGTACACAGTACAGCAGGGGATAAAAGGTGCAGTGAAATGCTTACGCGCTAGCTCTCTCAACACTGCAGCACAATATTAATATCAATAATAATCTAAAGTGAAATACAAAAAAAAAGTAAGTAATTGGAAGAAGGTACAGTAGTATGCAATATGCATAGTGATAACACTGATATGCACCCAATAGGACATACAGTATACAATATACTGTGTTTGTGTGTGTGCGCGCACACTCGCTTGTGTGTGCATGTGTATCCCTCTGCTTCCACCTCTCCTCCAGTAATCTTAAAATTCCATCTATCCATTAATGAATTTTCTCTTCTAGGAAGATCTGACCACAGCTCTTGGGACCTGCCTCACTGGCTTGTTGGTTCTCCCTGTTCAGACAGCAATCTGCTAGCTCTGTAGCTCTGCCTCACTCCAGTCTTGCTTCTGTAAAGATGATTACTCCAAAACTAGAGCAATTCCCAACAGGACCCACAGGGGGCACTGTATGGTAAACACTGTACATGCAATGTGTTCTACTGACGACACTTGCATGGATGGGCACACACACACATACATGTTTGTTTTACTATCCTTTTGGGGACCAGCAAAATGTCCCCACTTGTCTGAATTTTCATTGTTTTACTATCTTTGTGATGGTATTCACAAGGATAGTAAAACCAAACACACACACACACACACACACACTTCGCCAACCTCCAACCAGATCTGACAAAAATCTGTTTAATTTGGCATCTCTCTCTCTTTTGATAAATCTCCACCATTATGTATTATCTTATCATCCTCAGATCCCTCAATGCAATTACTGCATGACTATTTACTGAGAGGTTTCAGTACAGATTTCATATCCCGTTCCAAGCTAATGCTTTTTTACTATAGGTTCCTCTCCACACAGGTTTAATCATAGTTTATACATAGATGAATCAAAACTGTCGATGGAAATCTATGCACTGTATTAATATGCACTGACCCTATTCCCTGTAAAGTGCATTACTTTTGACCAGGGCCCTTAGGGCTCAAAAGTAGTGCGCTATAAAGGGAATAGGGTGCCATTTGGGATGCAACTCTCTGCTATATGAGTCCCATTAGATTGGCTGAGGGACTGGTTGAGCCCGATTCAATCCAGCCCTAGCCTTCCACTAACCTTCCAGGCTGTGAGTTATGGTCGACATGGGTGGATCCTAATGCAAGGAGGTCATTTCAGGATCTTTGAGTATAGGATGTACTACTATACTGTATAGTGACATGATAAAAGTGTGAAGTGTTTTCTAGGTCACTGAACCAATAGAAAAGTATGTGTCAGCCCTAGTTACAAGTAGGCCTAGTTTTTGTCCAGCCCAGCACCTCATAAATAAGGGTTGAGGGGTTTTACTACAGACTGTTTTCTAGGACACCCAGTAACTGACAACCACATGTGGAACTGTTGTAATTTATAACAGTGTCTATCTACTGTAGATGTTCTTTGGTCCAAATATAAAAAGCTGTTGATTCAGGCTACGTCTCAGTAGTAACACCCTAGTAACCTTCAGTTTGAGGCTAGTAACAAAGCTATTTTGTTAAGATTTTGTTGATTAATAATTGTGTCTGTATAGTAATATATAAAAATATATGCCATTAAGCAGACACTTTCATCCATAGAGACTTAAAGTGATGCTTGCATACATTTTACGTACGAGTGGTCCCGAGAATCAAACCCACTGTCCTGGCGTTGCAAGCACCATGCTCTACCAACTGAGCTCCTGCTGTTCTGTGGTCCAACAAACCAGCTATCTTCTATTTATGAGGGACTACTACACCAAAAGTTATTTTTATACATAATGTTGTCTATTATTTAAGAGGAATTGGGTAAATTTGAATTTGTGTATAATTTGTGTAGACTTTTGGAGCTTATCACTTTGGCTGTGCATTATTCAGTTAGTGGTTTAGAATAGTATCAGTGCTAATTAATGTGTATCCCTCCCTCCCTCCCTCCCCCTCCCTCCCTCCCTCCCTCCCTCCCTCCCTCCCTCCCTCCCTCCCTCCCTCCCTCCCTCCCTCCCTCCCTCCCTCCCTCCCTCCAACAGAGATGTCTCCCTTTATTCCCTATCTTCCTTTCTCTCTTTCCTTCTTTCCTTTCATTCTCACAGACATGAAGACAGGAAGACCCACAATCAAAAAATGCAATCTCTTCTCTAAATGCAAAAAAGAAATAGAAATAGTTTTTTGCAGTCAGATGGTTTTGCTCCACTCTCTTTGTCTCTCCCCTGTTCCTTCAATTGATGCAGACGTGTATACTACTTTTATTAACCCGGTTGGTCCACGACTGAAATTTCCAATTACTGTGCACAAGCCCTGTGCTAGGGGATTGCTTTCTCAATACAAGGTTGTCTTGCTTCTACCCACCTGTCATAAATGGCATAGATGACAGGAGCTAGATTCTACTCTGGATGAATGAAGTCTCTTCCCTGTGGTCCTGTTAGATCCAGCAGTCAGTCGATGAATTACTCCCTGGGTCCACAGCTCCACCCTAGGAAAATTGTAAACCTATCACACACCACCTGGTTTACCACGTAACCTTGGAGAAGTGAACTGATTTTCTACAAATATGTGAGGACAGAGTCAATGAGCAAGGGAGGGGGTTATCACTGTAAAATGGTAGAAGGTCTATGAAGATAGGGAGGAAGAAATTGATGGAAGAATTACTGTAACAATGAATCACTGAGCATGAGACACCTGCCTGGATTCATTTCCTGCCTCGACTATACTTTTGTAACACAGCATTTGGAGGGTTCAGAGAGTGGAACTATAGGACAATTAAAACTTAGACGGAGACAAAATACGGAGATCAACAGGACATATCTTTATTTTGTCAATCAAAGCAACCATCATCTCAATCATCTCATGTGACTGACAACAATTTATTGGCATTCATCAGGCATGACTAATCAATCATGATCAACAATCTCCAATCTGACACTGTATTCGTCAATTATGGGTTTTTGTTATATGTTTATCTTTATCAGTCAGAGAATGTCCTTTTCTGCTAAAGATGAAAGATGTTGTCTATTAGTATTCCGGCTGCTTTGTGTATTTACAACTCCATTACCGTATACCACTTTTATTAGCACGGTTGGTCTGGAACTGAAATACCCAATTACTGTATCTAAGCCCTGTGCTAGGGGATTACTTCTATCCACCTGTCAGAAAAAATCTATAATATGATTGTAAATGGACACAGTGATATGATATGATTGTAAAATGGATTGAATGGAAATTTCAGGAATATTTTTGCCATTTTTACCACCAGAATTATGGGCACAGTAGCTGGCATGGAGCGAATGGGCTGGGTATTGATGAATAAACAAGCTGAAGGTGTGTCGAGGCATGACCCCTCACAGAACGTTTTCCATGGCTAAATTTGTGCTTGTTTCAAGTTGTGTATTTAAGGTATTTTATGCATTGCGTCATCAACTCCAATTTGAATGTTAGCCCATTATAGGCTAGTTTGTTAAATAGCCCACAGAAACAAAATAACGTAGGCCTATCCCATATTCAACAAGGTCTCCTGTGTCACGTCCTGACCAGTGAAAAGGGTCATTTGCCATAGTAGAATGGTAAGGGCATGACAGGGGGGTTGTTTTGTGTGTTTTGGGGTTTTTTGGTTCTAGGGGAATTTGTTCTAGTTTTCTATTTCTATGTTTCGTTTTCCATGTTTGGCCGAGTATGGTTTCCAATCAGAGGCAGGTGTCTTTCGTTGACTCTGATTGGAAGCCATACTTAGGCAGGCAGCCTGTTTTCCTTTGGGTTTTGTGGGTGGTTATTTTCTGTTTAGTTGTTGTACCTGATGGAACTGTTGGTCGTTTGGTTATTTTGTTTAAGTGTTCTATTAAAATACATTAAGAATGAGCACTATCCACGCTGTGCCTTGGTCTGTTCAATACGACACTTGTGACATCATGTCACACCCTAATCTGTTTCACCTGTCTTTGTGATTGTCTCTACCCCCCTCCAGGTGTCGCCCATCTTCCCCATTATCCCCTGTGTATTTATATATGTGTTTTCTGTCTGTCTGTGCCAGTCCGTCTTGTTTTTTCAAGCCTACCAGCATTTTGTCTCAGCTCCTGCTTATCCCCAACATCTCTTTTTCTCGCCCTCCTGGTTTTGACCCTTGCCTGTCCTGTCTCTAAGCCCGCCTGCCTGACCACTCTGCCTGCCCCTGACCCTGAGCCTGCTTGCCGTCCTGTACCATTGCCCTACCTCTGGATTACCGACCTCTGCCTGACCTGACCGTGCCTGCCTGCCGTTCTCTACCTTTCCCCCACTTCTCTGGACTATTGACCCCTTCCTGCCTTGACCTGTCGATTTGCCTGCCCCTTTGGGATTATTAAACTATTGGTTATACAGCGTGGTCTGCCTCTGGGTCTTATCTTCATATCTGATAGTACGAACTGGCCATGACTGACCCTGCAGACCCGGACCAGCTGAGCAACGCCATCTCCTCCCAAGGAGCCTCCATCGTTAGGCACGAGGAATTGCTTCTTGGGCTGATGGAGGGAGTTCAAATGGTGGGAACCCCACCCGGAACGGTTTAATGGAGAGCCGAGCACCTGTCGGGCATTTTTAGCTCAGTGTGCCCTCATTTTCGAGCTTCAGCCCTCCTCCTTCCCCTTGGATCTCTCCAAAATAGCCCACCTCATCACGCTATCTGGAAGGGCTCTCACCTGGGCTACCGCCGTATGGGAACAGCAGCGGCCCGTATGCGTGAGCCTGGGGGGGTTCGTGGGAGAGGTGTAGAAGGTTTTCGATGCCCCGTTCTCTGGGAGAGAAGCTGCCCGGAAGCTAATCCAGATCCGGCAGGACGCCCTTACTGTGGCCGACTATGCGGTGGATTTCCGCACGTTGGCAGCGGGGAGTGCATGGAACCCAGAAGAATTATTCAACATGTTCCTGCACGGCATCTAGAAGGATGTTAAGGACGAGCTTGCGGCTCGGGAGTTATCTTGACTCCCTCATCGCTTTGACTATCTGCATCAATGGGCGATTGCGGGACCAATGGATGGAGAGGGAATTCGATGTGACTCACTCGTCCAGGGATTCCACCTCATCTCCGAGCCATCCCGGAAGCCCCTGACCGTCCCGTGGCCGAGAGCACCCAAGGTTTCCTGACCTTCCTCGAGAGTCACCGAATAGAGCCGAGGCACTGTTTCCCGAGACCATGCAACTAGGCAGAGCTGGGCTGTCGCCAGCGGAACGGCAACACAGGATCAGCACAAGGAGCTCTCTGTATTGCGGGACTTTTAGTCATTTTGTGTCCTCATGCCCGGTAAAGGACCAGGCTCGCCAAGGAGAAAGTACTTTGGTGGGTCTTATGGAGAACGTTTATGCTTGCTTTACTCGCACCCCTTTCCATGTCATTCTGCTGTGGGGGAGTCCAAATCTCTCCGGGTCCTCATTGACTAGGGGGCTGATGAGAGCTTTGTGGACACCACACTGGCTTCCGAGTTGAACATCCTCACTCAGCCCCTCTCCATTCCCATGGATGTTAGAGCGCTGGATGGACGCTCTATAGGTCAGGTCACCCATAAGACCACTCCCATCAACCTACGTGTGTCAGGGAATCACAGCGAGACCATTCAGTTCCTGCTCATCAAGTCCCCCCAGATTCTGATGGTGTTGGGATTCTCCTGGCTCCAGCAACACAATTCACTCATCAACTGGTCTACGTGTGCTATCATGGGCTGGAGTCCGTTCTGCCATGCCAATTGTCTGAAGTCGGCACAACCTGCCCCGGGACCTCTCCGCCATTCCTGCGGACTACCAGGATCTCTGGGAGGTGTTCAGCAAGGCCCGGGCCACTTCCCTTCCGCCTCACCGCCCCTATGACTGCAGGATTGACCTTCTCCCTGGCACCACGCCATCCCAGGGACGTCTGTACTCGATGTCGGGACCAGAGATCAAGGCTATGGAGAACTACATTGGGGACTCCCTAGCTACAGGATTTATCCGTCCCTCCTCCTCTCCTTCTGGCGCAGGGTTCTTCTTCGTGGAGAAGAAGGACAAGACCCTGCTCCTGTGCATTGACTACCGGGGACTCAATGACATCACTGTGAAGAACCGTTATCCACTACCACTCATTTTCTCAGCCTTCAAGCCACTCCAGGGGGCCACGGTCTTCACCAAGCTGGATCTATGAAACGCCTACCACCTGGTGCAGATACGAGAGGGGACGAGTGGAAGACTGCCTTCAACATGGCCAGTGGCCACTAAGAATATCTGGTCATGCCCTTTGGCCTCACCAACGCCCCTGCCGTGATCCAGGCTCTGGTGAACGATGTTCTCCGTGACATGCTGAACCGCTTCATCTTCGTCTACATTGATGACATCCTCGTCTTCTCCCGCTCCCGCCAGGAACACATGCTCCATGTCCGACAGGTTCTCCAGTTCTACCAGTTGTTTGTCAAGGCGGAAAAGTGCGAGTTCCATCGCTCAACCATTCTCTTTCTGGGCTACATCATCTCTGCTGGGAGTGTCCAGATGGACCCCAAGAAAGTGAAAGCAGTGGTGGATTGGCCTCAGCCTACATCCAGGGTTCAGCTGAAACACTTCCTGGGGTTCACCAACTTTTAGCGCTGATTTATCTGGGGTTACAGCACCCTGGCCTCACCCCTGTCTGCCCTCCCTGTGGTCCACGGCCGCTGACCGGGCGTTCCGGGACCTTAACCTCTATGGGCTAGGTGGGACGCTTGCGTAACAGCCACTGGCAGCCTGTGGCGCGATTTTCAAAACGTTAAAAATGCTATTACTTCAATTTCTCAAACATATGACTATTTTACAGCTATTTAAAGACAAGACTCTCGTTAATCTAACCACACTGTCCGATTTCAAAAAGGCTTTACAACGAAAGCAAAACATTAGATTATGTCAGCAGAGTACCAAGCCAGAAATAATCAGACACCCATTTTTCAAGCCAGCATATAATGTCACCAAAACCCAGAAGACAGCTAAATGCAGCACTCACCTTTGATGATCTTCATCAGATGACAACCCTAGGACATTATGTTATACAATACATGCATGTTTTGTTCAATCAAGTTCATATTTATATCAAAAACCTGCTTTTTACATTAGCATGTGACGTTCAGAACTAGCATACCCCCCGCAAACTTCCGGGGAATTCGCTAACATTTTACTAAATTACTCACGATAAACGTTCACAAAAAGCATAACAATTATTTTAAGAATTATAGATACAGACCTCCTCTATGCACTCGATATGTCCGATTTTAAAATAGCTTTTTGGTGAAAGCACATTTTGCAATATTCTAAGTACATAGCCCAGGCATCACGGGCTCGCTATTTAGACACCCGGCAAGTTTAGCACTCACCATAATCATATTTACTATTATAAAAGTTTGATTACCTTTTGTTGTCTTCGTCAGAATGCACACCCAGGACTGCTACTTCAATAACAAATGTTGGTTTGGTCCAAAATAATCCATCGTTATATCCGAATAGTGGCGTTTTGTTCGTGCGTTCCAGACACTATCCGAAATAGTAAAGAAGCATGGCGCAATTCGTGACAATAAAATTCTAAATATTCCATTACCGTACTTCGAAGCATGTCAACCGCTGTTTAAAATCAATTTTTACGACATTTTTCTCGTAGAAAAGCGATAATATTCCGACAGGGAATCTCCTTTTCGGCAAACAGAGGAAAAAATCCCAAAGGCGGGGGCGGTCGGGTCACGCGCATAAGCCCAGTGTCCCTTGATCGGCCACTTGAGAAAGGCGATAATGTGTTTCAGCCTGGGGCTGGAATGACGACATTCTGTTTTTTCCCGGGCTCTGAGCGCCTATGGACGACGTGGGAAGTGTCACGTTAGAGCAGAGATCCTTAGTAAATGATAGAGATGGAAAAGAAGTTCAAGAAATGGTCAGACAGGCCACTTCCTGTAAAGGAATCTCTCAGGTTTTGACCTGCCATTTGAGTTCTGTTATACTCACAGACACCATTCAAACAGTTTTAGAAAATTTAGGGTGTTTTCTATCCATATGTAATAAGTATATGCATATTCTAGTTACTGGGTAGGAGTGGTAACCAGATTAAATCGGGTATGTTTTTTATCCAGCCGTGTCAATACTGCCCCCTAGCCCTAACAGGTTAAACATCGCTTCACCATGGCTCCGATCCTGGTTCATCTGGACCCTTCCCGTCAGTTCGTGGTGGAGGCCGATGCTTCGGATGTCGGAGTGGGGGTGGGACCCCTGTTAGGGACAGACGTTCCGGCTAGCGGAACGCCTCACCAATATCCAATAGTATAGAGTGGCGCGAAATACAAACACCTCAAAAATGCTATAACTTCAATTTCTCAAACATATGACTATTTTACACCATTTTAAAGATAAGCCTCTCGTTAATCTAACGACACTGTCCGATTTCAAAAAGGCTTTACAGCGAAAGCAAAACATTAGATTATGTCAGGAGAGTACCCTCCCAAAAATAATCACACAGCCATTTTCAAAGCAAGCATATATGTCACAAAAACCAAAACCACAGCTAAATGCAGCACTAACCTTTGATCTTCATCAGATGACACTCCTAGGACATTATGTTATACAATACATGCATGTTTTGTTCAATCAAGTTCATATTTATATCAAAAACCAGCTTTTTACATTAGCATGTGATGCTCAGAACTAGCATACTTCCGGTGAATTTACTAAATTACTCACGATTAACGTTCACAAAATACATAACAATTATTTTAAGAATTATAGATACAGAACTCCTTTATACAATCGCGGTGTCAGATTTTAAAATAGCTTTTCGGTGAAAGCACATTTTGCAATATTCTGAGTAAATAGCCCGGCCATCACGGCTAGCTATTTTGACACCCACCAAGTTTGGCCCTCACCAAACTCAGATTTACTATAAGAAAAATTGGATTACCTTTGCTGTTCTTTGTCAGAATGCACTCCCAGGACTTCTACTTCAACAACAAATGTTGTTTTGGTTCCAAATAATCCATAGTTATATTGAAATAGCTCCGTTTTGTTCATGCGTTCAGGTAACTATGCGAAGGGCGACGCGCCGGCGCGTTTCGTGACAAAAAATGTCAAAATATTCCATTACCGTACTTCGAAGCATGTCAAACGCTGTTTAAAATAAATTTTTATGCGATTTTTCTCGTAAAATAGCGATAATATTCCAACCGCGCGATGTTGTATTCATTCAAACACTGAAAGTAAAACATGGAGTCGTCTCGTGCACGCGCACTCCAGTGTCATTATTCTCAGAAGGACCACTCACAAAAACCCTTGCTGTTTTTCGCCCAGAGACTGGAGAGCTCTCATTCCACTTTCTGGCGCCTTCCTAGAGCCAATGGAAGCCTTAGAAAATGTCACGTTACAGCAGAGATGCTGTATTTTTGATAGAGATGCCCTAGTAGGAGAACAAATTGTCAGACAGGGCACTTCCTGTATAGAATCTTCTCAGGTTTTGGCCTGCCATATGAGTTCTGTTATACTCACAGACACCATTCAAACAGGTTTAGAAACTTTAGAGTGTTTTCTATCCAAATCTACTAATTATATGTATATTCTCGTTTCTGGGCAGGAGTAGTAACCAGAGTAAATCGGGTACGTTTTTTATCCGGCCGTGAAAATACTGCCCCCTATCCCTAACAGGTTAAATAAAGGTTAAATAAAATAAAAAATATTTAAATTCCATGGAGAGGAATTACGATGTGGGGAATTGGGAGCTTCTTGCGGTGAAGATGGTGCTCGAGGAATGGAGGCACTGGCTTGAGGTGGCGGAACATCCGTTCATTGGGGGGACCGACCACAAAAACCTGGAGTATCTCCGCACCGCCAAGCGCCTTGACTCCAGGCAAGCGAGATGGGCCCTGCTGTTTACCTGGTTGAACTTTTCCCTCTCCTACCGGCCCGGGGTCCAAGAACATCAAGCCGGATGCCCTGTCTCGCCGCTATAGCCCCACGTCTACCACCCCGGAGCACGAGACCGTCCTTTCCACCTCGTGCCTGGTGACGGCACTCAGCTGGGGTATAGTGAAGCAGGTCTGGGAGGCGCAGCTGTCCCAGCCGAACCCTGGGGGGCCCAGATAACCGGATGTTCGTGCATGATGCTGTCCGCTCCGCGGTCCTGGAGTGGGCCCATTCCTCCAGACTAGCCTGTCACCCGAGCTCTTGTCGGACCCTGGCCTTCGTGCATCAACGCTTCTGGTGGCCTACCATGGTTACGGATGTCGCCGCGTTTGTTGCCACCTACACTGCCTGCGCCCAGAAAACGACTCCTCGGCAAGCTCGGCTGGTCTTCTACAACCATTGCCTGTCCCTCATCGTCCCTGGTCCCATATATCCGTAGATTGCGTCACGGGTCTTCCCCTGTCTGAGGGCAACATTGCCATCCTGACTGTGGTCAACAGATTTTTCCAAAGCCGCCCACTTCATTCCCCTCCCCAAAATACCTTCGGCCAAGGAGACGGCCCAGCTTATGGTACAGCATGTCTTCCGGATCCACGGACTCCCGGTGGACAAGGTCTCCGACCAGGGTCTGCAGTTCTCGTCCTGGAAGGCATTCTGCACGCTCATTGGGCCGTCGGCCAGTCTGTCCTCCAAATTCCACCCCCAGTCCAACGACCAGTTGGAGCAAGGCAAGCAGGACTTGGAGACAACCTTTCGCTGCCTAGTCTCCGCCAACCTTACCACCTTGGGTCAGCAACTGGTATAGGTCGTGTACGCTCGCCACACCCTTCCATGCTCTGCCACGAGTCTCTCGTCCTTCGAGTGTGCCCTGGGATACCAGCCTCCGCTCTTCCCCGAGCAAGAGGATTATGTCAGAAATCCCTCTGCCCAGATGTTCATCTGCCGCTGTTGCCGTACCTGGAAGAGAGGCGGAACTCTCTGTTGAAGACCACTTCCAGGTATAGGCGACAAGCGAATCGCCACCTGACCCCTGCTCGCATGGTTCATCGGCCCGTTCCCCATCTCTAGAGTTATTACCCCACTGCTGTTCGTCTTTTTTTACCCTGTACCTTCCATATTCACCCCACTTTCCATGTATCTAGGGTTAAGCCTGTGTCTCACAGCCGACTGTCTTCTGTTTCCAGGCCCAACCCTCCTCCCCGTGTCATAGATGGTCATCCGATGGAAGAATTACTGTAACAATGAATCACTGAGCATGAGACACCTGCCTGGATTCATTTCCTGCCTCGACTATACTTTTGTAACACAGTATTTGGAGGGTTCAGAGAGTGGAACTATAGGACAATTAAAACTTAGACGGAGACAAAATACAGAGATCAACAGGACATATCTTTATTTTGTCAGTCAAAGCAACCATCATCTCAATCATCTCATGTGACCGACAACAATTTATTGGCACTCATCAGGCATGACTAATCAATCATGATCAACATCCAATCTCCAATCTGACACTGTATTCGTCAATTATGGGTTTTTGTTATATGTTCATCTTTATCAGTCAGAGAATGTCCTTTTCTGCTAAAGATGAAAGATGTTGTCTATTAGTATTCCGGCTGCTTTGTGTATTTACAACTCCATTACCGTATACCACTTTTATTAGCACGGTTGGTCTGGAACTGAAATACCCAATTACTGTATCTAAGCCCTGTGCTAGGGGATTACCTCTATCTACCTGTCAGGAAAAATCTATAATATGATTGTAAATGCATTGAATGGAAATTTCTGAAATATTTTTGCTACTTTCATAACCAGATTTATGGGCACAGTAGCTGGCATGGCATGAATAGGCTGGGTATTGATGAATACACAAGTTGAAGGTGTGTCGAGGTTTGACCCCTTACTGGCCAATCAGAACGTGTTCCATGGCTAAATATGTGGTTGTTTCAAGTTAAGGATCGTCCCCTTTTTCCCCCCTAAAATGACATACCCAAATCGAACTCCCTGTAGCTCAGGCCCTGAAGCAAGGATATGCATTTTCTTGGTACCATTTGAAAGGAAACACTTTGAAGTTTGTGGAAATGTGAAAGGAATGTAGGAGAATGCAACACAATAGATCTGGTAAAAGATAATACAAAGAAAAAAGTGACTTGACACTCAACGCACATTCTCTAGTCACACTCATCAATGGAGGTGCCATATTTACTTTATTCTCCCCTGTAGACTGTGTGCCAGCGTCATGTGAGAAGTTTTGTAGAAAATCCCACTGCTCTGCTACTGTTGTCAGAACACACTTCTATAGACAAAGAGACCGTCACTCACGCAAACATTAGCACATACTGTACACACACCCAAGCTTTAGGAAGTTTTTATTTTATTTTTACTTTTATGCTGTCATACCACAATTTTAACAGTACAAACAAATTCTCACATAGACAAAGGCACTTACTCTGGCAAACAGCTGGTGCACACACAAAAACACAAGCTTTAGGACATATTTTTTATGAATATGACGTTTATGTTGTCATATTAGGATTTTAACCTCTTACATCTAGATGTTCCGCTAGCGGAACACCTGCTCCAATATCCAATGATAGGCGTGGCGCGAATTACAAATTCCTCAAAAATACAAAAACTTCAATTTTTCAAACATATGACTATTTCACAGCATTTTAAAGACAAGACTCTCCTTTATCTAACCACACTGTCCGATTTCAAAAAGGCTTTACAGCGAAAGCAAAACATTAGATTATGTCAGCAGAGTACCAAGCCAGAAATAATCAGACACCCATTTTTCAAGCTAGCATATAATGTCACAAAAACCCAGAAGACAGCTAAATGCAGCACTAACCTTTGATGATCTTCATCAGATGACACACCTAGGACATTATGTTATACAATACATGCATGTTTTGTTCAATCAAGTTCATATTTATATCAAAAACCAGCTTTTTACATTAGCACGTGACGTTCAGAACTAGCATACTTCCGGGGAATTTGCTAACAATTTACTAAATTACTCACGATAAACGTTCACAAAAAGCATAACAATTATTTTAAGAATTATAGATACAGAACTCCTCTATGCACTCGATATGTCCGATTTTAAAATAGCTTTTTGGTGAAAGCACATTTTGCAATATTCTAAGTACATAGCCCAGGCATCACGGGCTAGCTATTTAGACACCCGGCAAGTTTAGCACTCACCAATATCAGATTTACTATTATAAAAGTTTGATTACCTTTTGTTGTCTTCGTCAGAATGCACTCCCAGGACTGCTACTTCAATAACAAATGTTGGTTTGGTCCAAAATAATCCATCGTTATATCCGAATAGCGGCGTTTTGTTCGTGCGTCCCAGACACTATCCGAATGGTAAAGAAGGGTCGTGCGCATGGCGCAATTCGTGACAAAAAAAATCTAAATATTCCATTACCGTACTTCGAAGCATGTCAACCGCTGTTTAAAATCAATTTTTATGCCATTTTTCTCGTAAAAAAGCGATAATATTCCGACCGGGAATGTCCATTTAGCTAAACAGAGGAAAGAAAACAAAGCTTTCGGTCGACGCGGGCACGAGCCTGAGTCTCACAGTACTGTAACCGGCCACTACCCAAACGCGCTACTTTGTTTCAGCCAGAGCCTGCAAAGCCACGATCCAGCATTTTGCCGCCTTCTGAGAACCTATGGCAGCCGTAGGAAGTGTCACGGGACAGCTAAGATCCTCACTCTTCAATAAACAGAGACAAGAAGAACGACACCTTGTCAGACAGGCCACTTCCTGCATGAAATCTTCTCAGGTTTTTGCCTGCCATATGAGTTCTGTTATACTCACAGACACCATTCAAACAGTTTTAGAAACTTTAGGGTGTTTTCTATCCAAAGCCAATAATTATATGCATATTCTAGTTACTGGGCAGGAGTAGTAACCAGATTAAATCGGGTACGTTTTTTATCCAGCCGTGAAAATACTGCCCCCTAGCCATAACAGGTTAACTGCATAAAAAAATATACACTTCCGTTCAATAGTTTGGGGACACTTAGAAATGTCCTTGTTTTTTAAAGAAAATATATATATTTTTTTAATTTAAAATATCAAATTGATCAGAAATACGATGTAGACATTGTTAATACGGTAAATGACTATTGTAGCTTGAAACCGCAGATTTTTTTATGGAATATCTACATTGGCGTACAGAGGCCCGTTATCAGCAACCATCACTCCTCTGTTCCAATGGCACGTTGTGTTAGCTAATCCAAGTTTATAATTTTAAAAGGCTAATTGATCATTAGAAAAGAAGGCCAGCATCCCAGAGTCGCCTCTTCACTGTTGTCGTTGAGACTGGTGTTTTGCGGGTACTATTTCATGAAGCTGCCAGTTGATGACTTGTGAGAAGTCTGTTTCTCAAGCTAGACACTAATGTAATTGTCCTCTTGGGCATTTATGCACCAGGGCCTCCCACTCCTCTTTCTATTCTGTTCTGTGAAGGGAGTAGTACACAGTGTTGTATGAGATCTTCAGTTTCTTGGCAATTTCTCTCATGGAATAGCCTTCATTACTCAGAACAAGAATAGACTGAGGACTTTCAGAATTAAGTTTTTGTTTCTGACCATTTTGAGCCTGTAATCCAACCCACAAATGCAGATGCTCTAGATACTCAACTCATCCAAAGAAGGCCAGTTTCATTGCTTCTTTAATCAAAACAACAGTTTTCAGCTGTGCTAACATAATTGCAAAACTGTTTTCTAATGATCAATTTGCCTTTTAAAATGATAAACTTGGATTAGCTAACACAACGTGCCAATGGAACACAGGAGTGATGTTTGCTGATAATGGGCCTCTGTACGCCTATGTAGATATTCCATAAAAATCTGCCGTTTCCAGCTACAATAGTCATTTACAAAACTAACAATGTCTACACTGGTTTTCTGCAAAAAAAAAATGTTATTTTAAAAACTTCTTAAGGCTAGGTGCCCCGCTAGCGGGACAACTTCCAGTAAAACTGGAGGGCGCGCAATTCAAATAAATGATCCTAAAAATTATGGATATTAAACATTTAGGTACATACAATTGTCTAATATTGGTTGACAGCTTAAATTCTTGTTAATCTAACTGCACTGTCTGATTTACAGTAGGCTTTACAGCGAAAGCATGCCATGCGATTGTTTGAGGACGGTGCCCCACATCAAAATATTTTTATCCAACAATAACAATGTCTACACTGTTTTTCTGATAAAACATTTTTCATTTCAATGGACAAAATATGTGATTTCTTTAAAAAACTAGGAAATGTATATGTGACCCCAAACTATTGAAAGGTAGTGTATATTCTAGTGATGTAGAAAAATAAGAAATGACAAGCCTCACTACTGTACTGTGGAAGGAGAGGATTGTTTTCTCACCAACCCACTACTGTACTGTGGAAGGAGAGGATTGTTTTCTCACTTCCCCACTACTGTACTGTGGAAGGAGAGGATTGTTTTCTCACTACCCCACTACTGTACTGTGGAAGGAGAGGATTGTTTTCTCACTTCCCCACTACTGTACTGTGGAAGGAGAGGATTGTTTTCTCACTACCCCACTACTGTACTGTGGAAGGAGAGGATTGTTTTCTCACTATCCCACTACTGTACTGTGGAAGGAGAGGATTGTTTTCTCACTACCCCACTACTGTACTGTGGAAGGAGAGGATTGTTTTCTCACTTCCCCACTATTGTACTGTGGAAGGAGAGGATTGTTTTCTCACTATCCCACTACTGTACTGTGGAAGGAGAGGATTGTTTTCTCACTACCCCACTACTGTACTGTGAAAGGAGAGGATTGTTTTCTCACTATCCCACTACTGTATTGTGGAAGGAGAGGATTGTTTTCTCACCAACCCACTACTGTACTGTGGAAGGAGAGGATGTTTTCTCACTTCCCCACTACTGTACTGTGGAAGGAGAGGATTGTTTTCTCACTTCCCCACTACTGTACTGTGGAAGGAGAGGATTGTTTTCTCACTACCCCACTACTGTACTGTGGAAGGAGAGGATTGTTTTCTCACTATCCCACTACTGTACTGTGGAAGGAGAGGATTGTTTTCTCACTACCCCACTACTGTACTGTGGAAGGAGAGGATTGTTTTCTCACTTCCCCACTACTGTACTGTGGAAGGAGAGGATTGTTTTCTCACTATCCCACTACTGTACTGTGGAAGGAGAGGATTGTTTTCTCACTATCCCACTACTGTATTGTGGAAGGAGAGGATTGTTTTCTCACCAACCCACTACTGTACTGTGGAAGGAGAGGATGTTTTCTCACTTCCCCACTACTGTACTGTGGAAGGAGAGGATTGTTTTCTCACTTCCCCACTACTGTACTGTGGAAGGAGAGGATTGTTTTCTCACTACCCCACTACTGTACTGTGGAAGGAGAGGATTGTTTTCTCACTATCCCACTACTGTACTGTGGAAGGAGAGGATTGTTTTCTCACTACCCCACTACTGTACTGTGGAAGGAGAGGAATGTTCTCACTACCCCATTACTGTACTGTGGAAGGAGAGGATTGTTTTCTCACTACCCCACTACTGTGCTGTGGAAGGAGAGGATTGTTTTCTCACTTCCCCACTACTGTACTGTGGAAGGAGAGGATTTTTTTCTCACCAACCCACTACTGTACTGTGGAAGGAGAGGAAAGATTTCTCCCTAACCCACTATTGTACTGTGGAAGGAGACTGTTACGAATCCCTTTGGCCCTGCAGTCTAGGGGGGATGGCAACGAGACCCGTAACATAACTCATGCAAATTATAACAGTGAAAAACTAACAGTGAGAACAAATAATCACAGACAACTTAAATTTACCGGCAAACTCTTTAGGTTTATTGCTTAAACACACGGTAATGGGGTGTGAGAAAAGGGGCTGAGCTGGACCCAAGGAAAGAAACAATCCAAAAACACCCCTAAGCTAGACTAGCCTATTTCAGTAACAGCTAGCTAACTAACCAAAAATACAGTGGGTGGTCCGCCCAGTTCTAACTAGTGTATTTAGACACTGTTTTCCTACGGGTAATGTAGGCCCATGGGCGACTGGTCTTGTTACCCCCTTTTCCCACCATCAAACAAGCATGCACCACAACAATACAATATTCACAGGATACCGGACAAAGTGACATGTAGGTGCAAAAACAAAAGAGAGAGAGCATACAAAGAGAGGGAGAGAGAGAGAGAATGCCTGCGCTCAGAGAGATTGAGTTTACAGAGTGAGATTGAACTGTTGAGAAAACAACTGGCTGGGTTTTTAAACCAAGGGAAAGGGGCTGTGATAGGGTAAGTGAAAAAGGAGCAGGTGTCTTCTGATTGATGACTGATTGGGGAATGATGATTGTCACCTGTGAGGGGAGAAGGAGAGAAAAGAAACACACACAGGATACCTGTATCCGTAACACTGACCCACTACTGTACTGTGGAAGAAGAGGACTGGAGCCAGCAGCACTGCTGCTCCTAATATTATGGATATATTCAGAATAGAACTAGCCTCAGTGGATATTATGGATATATTCAGAATAGAGCTAGCCTCAGTGGATGGCTCCATCCCAAATGGCACCTTTTCCCTCATGTAGGGCACAACTTTTGACCAGGAAATAGGGTGCCATTTGGGACGCAGTTATTACTTTATTGTTACTTTGATCAACAACATACCGTGTGATGTCACTGCTACATTAACAAGATGGACGAGTTCTGAAAAATACATCATTCTACCCCAAAAGAGATGAAATGTGTGAACGAGCTATATCACCAGTAATGAATCGCTATGACACATTATCTAATGGAATCTAATATAGCTGATATACCTTTGTCACGACTTCCACCGAAGTCGTTTCCTCTCCTTGTTCGGGCGGTGTTCGACGGTCAGCGTCACTCGTCTTCTAGCCATCGTCAATCCACTTTTCATTTTTTTGTCTTGTTTTCTTACACACCTGGTTTCCATTTCCCTCATTAATTGTTGTGTATTTAACCCTCTGCTCCCCCCATGTCCTTGTGTGGAATTGTTTGTTTATATATATATATATATATATATATATATATATATATATATATATATGCTATTACCTATTTCTGCTCTCCTGCGTCTAACTTCACTGCCACCAGTTCCGCAACCCTGAAAATCTTGTACAGTGCAGTTTAATTCTGTAGTTAATCTAACAAGAAGAAGCCTAAAGGTCTGGATACATAGGTTGATTTTACCTCCTAACAATGAGTTGTCATTGGCTAATCTAATGTTGTGTTTCTCAATCCTGGTCCTGGGACCCAAAGAGGTGTATATTTTTGTTTTTGCCCTACCACTGACACACCTGATTCAAATAAAAGGTTTGATGAAAAGTTGATTACATAGTTGGATCAAGTCAACGATGATGGATAAATTAAGATAGTTCACTCAGGCAGTTTACCTTTGAAAAAAAGTTGGGGTGGCTGTCCCATAGATGACAAAGCTATAGCAGATGGGTCTGGTCTACTCAGTTCATTGACTTCCATTAAAACATAAAAAAATTAGGGAGTTGACTTCCTCTTCCATCTCTGGATCAAGTGTGTGAGTCTCTAGGACCAGGATTGAGAAACACTGATCTAATGTACAGATTAAATGAACCTGTATTTTATACCATCAGCAACCATTGTCTCCTTACTCTTTCTCCACCGTCTGCTCCCGCTTCTTCTTTTCTCGTTTAATTTCCTATTTGTTGTTTTGTGTTTATCTTTCTTCTTCTCCTGACTGCTTTTCAAAGCTGCTCTCCCCATCCAGATGCGTCTGTATAAACACTCATCAACAGCAGTAATGAGTTCAGGTAAAAGGGAGTATAGCAAAGTAAATATGTCTCCCTGGTCAGCGCATTAAACACTTCAAAGAAGTCCTCTTAAGACTTTTCCATTCATTCTGAATTATTGCTGCCAAAGAAAAATGAAGAACTAAAACTCAAGTCCCTTTGTGTTTGTTGTTCCAGAGATTACTTTCCAGGGTAATACTGTTGCCTTCTATTTTTGCAAAAATCTGAAATAACAAGAGACTGCATGTAATGTAGTATTTGTGTCCATACATATCTACATCAACCTGATCATTTCCTCTCTCAGGTCATGAAGGTAGTAGGGGTGCAGACGGAACGATACATTAAGTATTGCACAGCTTAAAAAATGTTTACTACAGTACACAGCTATGAGCTAGCTATCACCTCTCTCTCTCTCTCTCTCTCTCTCTCTCTCTCTCTCTCTCTCTCTCTCTCTCTCTCTCTCTCTCTCTCTCTCTCTCTCTCTCTCTCTCTCTCTCTCTCTCTCTCTCTCTCTCTCTCTCTCTCTCTCTCTCTCTCTCTCTCTCTCTCTCTCTCTCTCTCTCTCTCTCTCTCTCTCTCTCTCTCTCTCTCTCTCTCTCTCTCTCTCTCTCTCTCTCTCTCTCGTGTGTGTGTGTCTACAGCTTAATTGACCTTAGATCTCCTGGGGGAGGAGTACCAAAACCAACAGCAGTGCAAGGTTATGACAATGTTAACCATATTATACCATGTATGTGTGTGTGCGAGCAGTGGTGTTTGTGTCTTTGACCTTCCCTTAACGACATTGTCATAAAGACCCAATCTGGCTTCTGGTAATATAAAGTGATTGTCACTGAGTGTCTCAGAGTGTAACGATGCCTTGTGAAAACCCCAATAACCACGGTGTCATGGTGCTCCTTACAGCCAGGCAGGACAGTTTTAACAGGGAGTCCTGCAGTCTGTGTGTGTGTGTGTGTGTGTGGGGGGGGGGGGGGGCTGGAGCTCTCTGCACCCAGGCCTGACCCTGAGAAGACCTTCAGCCATTCAGCCTCACTGGAGCACAGCACACAGCAGACCCACTGGCACAGTGACAGGGACACACAGGGATCTATGAGCCCTAGACTCTGGGGAGGGATGGGGGGGGGGATGAGAAGGAGAGGGAAGGACAAAGAGAAGGACAGAGAGAGGCAAAGGAGGAAGAAGGTGAGAACATTTTCTCTTTTCCCTCCTTGTTTGTCTCTGTCCATAATGATAGCTGTAATCCATGTATAGATGTTTCTATAGATGTATTAATGGTTTACGTATTGACAGATCAATATTCAGATTACAAAGTAAGACACTTGAGGAAAATAGTGTGTGTGTAAGTGTGGGTGTATGTGTGTGCATGTGTTTGTGAATTGCCTTGAAGGTCAAACCATTTCGTCATAACAGAATATTCCATTCTAAATCCATATCTTTATTCCACCTAAGAGCCTGGATCTATGAGAATATGGCTGTGGGCCAGTTAGATATTATGATTATTATGGAGTCAATGATTGATTCAAGGCCATTCAGTGCCATACCCTGTCTCCTTGTCTCCTATCCAACAGATGCATCCATCTGTTGGATAGGAGACAAGGAGACAGGCTAGGCTAGATGGATATTACTGATTATTAGAGGCAGGGGGCGTGAGGTGTGCAACAGCAGACATACCCTCATTTGGTTTTCTAGGTAATGGAATGGGGTCAGACTGATGATGTCGTCCATGTCAAAGCTGTGAGAATATGGGAGCGGAATGTGGTGAGTCGGTTTATCAACGATTTGTTCATTCAAAGGTTAAACTGGAGAAAAGTTTCAGAGCTAATTTTCCATAGACTTCAGTGGATCACTGCGGCTTCCTACTTTGCTACTCTGGATTTCAACCCAGCGAATCACAATGGCTGCAATGGGAATAACAACACATGAATGGGGATATCAGCTCCCAGCCAGGACACATTTGATCAATGATGTAATACACCATCTCAGAAACCATATTGTCATGGGAGGCATTTGAACATCAGGCAGGTGTGGACTCCCTCCCACCCTCTGATTGCCCTGTTATAGGCACCATTAATGCTGGTGTGTGAGAGAGAAGGTGTGTGTGTGTGTGTGTGTGTGTGTGTGTGTGTGTGTGTGTGTGTGTGTGTGTGTGTGTGTGTGTGTGTGTGTGTGTGTGTGTGTGTGTGTGTGTGTGTGTGTGTGTAAACGAGGTCTATAGTATAATCTGTAATGAACCTAATGAGGTCCCTATAGAGTGAATCAGATCAGTATTAACATTAAGGCTGCTTCACCTCCCTACTCTCACAGGGGAATCTCTCTTCTTCCCTTCTTCTCTCTCTTCTCTGTTCTTCTCTCCAGTCATAACCCGCTTTGCTTCCTCCTTTGTGTTTTTTTTTCTCAATACCTCTTAATCACACAGTCCCTCATTTAGTTATTCCCCCTGTTCTCCTCTCTTATCCTCTGTTCTGCTCAGTTCTGTTCTATCATGGGCGTGGGATTCATTTGTGATGATGTTATGAGTTTCACACTGGATCTGGGTCAATGTTTTGTCTCCAGATGAATTTGACATGAGCCAGCTCTCTGGAGGGTTCTCTTCTGGGTACCCTGGCCCACCCTGCCCAGACACACATGTACAGACATGCACACACATGCACATGCAGATGCACACACAAACACATGCACACATGGAAATATTCACACACACGCACACATGGAAATATTCACACACACACACACACATGGAAATATTCACACACACACACACACACACACATGGAAATATTCACACACACACACACACACATGCACACCATAGGTTGATTTCGATTTCCTGCATGCTAACATATTAGCCCATCTTTCTTCTCTCCCTCTCTCTCTCTCCCTCTACCCCTTTCCCACTCTCACCCACTCTCTCTCTGCAGACATCGTTATTTTCCTGGTATGACCCTGCTGGAGACATGGTCATTAGCTGTGATCCTAGTGGACCTGATAAATGTGCTGATATGGTGAGAAGCAGACCATTTGGACGTATAGATTATTAAAGCTTAGGTCATGCAGTGAGAGGACTAATGATGAGCTTTACTCTGAGCCCAGCCACAGTCTCTGAGTCAAGCCCTCTGTTTCATCTCAGCTAGGAGAACATGCAGCTCAGCGTTTCTCTCTCTCTTCCACTTTTTCTGTATCTCTCTCGCTACAGTATCTCTCTCATTTTCTATATTCCTCCTCTCTCTCTCTCAGATCTCTGTAGAGACCAGAGGAATGGTGAGATATATCAGATCAACCTAGCATGAAGCTGGTGCACTGTGAGAGAGTGGGAGGAGGAGGAGGAGGAAGAGTTACATAAACCCAGTCCACCCAGAGGTCAAGATAGCCGAGAGCCGGGCTTGTTTCTTTCCTATTTAAATTATTCACGTAGGAAACCTCAGATTTGCATAACTGTTGGAGACATGTCTTCGTGTTATTGTGATAGAAGACGACAGAGACATGTCTTCGTGTTATTGTGATAGAAGAGGACAGAAACATGTCTTTGTGTTATTGTGATAGAAGAGGACAGAGACATGTCTTTGTGTTATTGTGATAGAAGACGACAGAGACATGTCTTCGTGTTATTGTGATAGAAGAGGACAGAGACATGTCTTTGTGTTATTGTGATAGAAGAGGACAGAGACATGTCTTTGTGTTATTGTGATAGAAGAGGACAGAGACATGTCTTTGTGTTATTGTGATAGAAGACGACAGAGACATGTCTTTGTGTTATTGTGATAGAAGAGGACAGAGACATGTCTTTGTGTTATTGTGATAGAAGAGGACAGAGACATGTCTTTGTGTAATTGTGATAGAAGAGGACAGAGACATGTCTTTGTGTTATTGTGATAGAAGAGGACAGAGACATGTCTTTGTGTTATTGTGATAGAAGAGGACAGAGACATGTCTTTGTGTTATTGTGATAGAAGAGGACAGACACATGTCTTTGTGTTATTGTGATAGAAGATGACAGAGACCATGTCTACATCCTAAAATAAGACAACCAATTGATTTCCATTCACTGTGCATGTTTGAGTAGGCTACCCCTATTACTGTTGAAGGAATGTTTAACCAGTACACCAACACATCTCAAGTTTGAAAATGAAACTCTAGATGAGTCCTTGAGAGGAGAAGATGTCAGCGATCCTACTCTCCCACCACTGTGAATTACCAAGCAATAGCAAAGATACAGTTGTAGGTTGTCTCTGTCTCTGTAGGGACGACCAGCCTTACCTCAATCCTGTAGCTACACTACAGTGCCTTGCAAAAGTATTCACCCCCCTTGGCGTTTTTCCTGTTATGTTGCATTACAACCTGTAATTTAAATAGATTTTTATTTGTATTTCATGTAATGGACATACACAAAATAGTTCAAATTGGTGAAGTGAAATTGAAAAAAATCACTTGTTTCAAAAACTAAAAATAATAAATTAACGGAAAAGTGGTCCGTGCATATGTATTCACCCCCTTTGCTATGAAGCCCCTAAATAAGATCTGGTGCAACCAATTACCTTCAGAAGTCACATAATTAGTTCAATAAAGTCCACCTGTGTGCAATCTAAGTGTCACATGATCTGTCACATGATCTCAGTATATATACACCTGTTCTGAAAGGCCCCAGAGTCTGCAACACCACTAAGCAAGGGGCACCACCAAGCAAGTGGCACTATGAAGACCAAGGAGCTCTCCAAACAGGTCATGGACAAAGTTGTGGAGAAGTACAGATCAGGGTTGGGTTATAAAAAAATATCCGAAACTTTGAACATCCCACGGAGCACCATTAAATCCATTATTAAAAAATGTAAAGAATATGGCACCACAACAAATCTGCCAAGAGAGGGCCACCCACCAAAACTCACGAACCAGGCAAGGAGGGTATTAATCAAAAAGGCAACAAAGAGACCAAAGATAACCCTGAAGGAGCTGCAAAACTCCACAGCGGAGATTGGAGTATCTGTCCATAGAACCACTTTAAGCTGTACACTCCACAGAGCTGGGCTTTATGGAAGAGTGGCCAGAAAGAAATAAGCAAACATGTTTGGTGTTCGCCAAAAGGCATGTGGGAGACTACCCAAACACATGGAAGAAGGTACTCTGGTCAGATGAGACTAAAATTGAGCTTTTTGGCCATCAAGGAAAACACTATGTCTGGTGCAAACCCAACACCTCTCATCACCCCGAGAACACCATCCCCACAGTGAAGCATGGTGGTGGCAGCATCATGCTGTGGGGATGTTTTTCATCAGCAGGGACTGGGAAACTTGTCAGATTTGATGTAATGATGGATGGTGCTAAATACAGGGAAATTCTTGAGGAAAACCTGTTTCAGTCTTCCAGAAATTTGAGACTGGGACGGAGGTTCACCGTCCAGCAGGCCAATGACCCTAAGCATACTGCTAAAGCAACACTTGAGTGGTTTAAGGGGAAACATTTAAATGTCTTGGAATGGCCTAGTCAAAGCCCAGACCACAATCCAATTGAGAATCTGTGGTATGTCTTAATGATTGCTGTACATCAGCGGAACCCATCCAACTTGAAGGAGCTGCAGCAGTTTTGCCTTGAAGAATGGGAAAAAATCCCAGTGGATAGATGTGCCAAGCTTATAGAGACATACCCCAAGAGACTTGCAGCTGTAATTGCTGCAAAAGGTGGCTCTACAAAGTATTGACTTTGGGGGGGGGTGAATAGTTATGCACGCTCAAGTTTTCTGTTTTTTTATCTTATTTCTTGTTTGTTTCACAATAGAAAATATTTTGCATCTTCAAAGTGGTAGGCATGTTGTGTAAATCAAATGATACAAACCCCCCAAAATACATTTTAATTCCAGGGTGTAAGGCAACAAAATAGGAAAAGGGGGTGAATACTTTTGTAAGCCACTATATCGATAATAAAGTATGTTAGTGGTTTTGGCTATTTCAGCCACACCTGTTGCTGACAGGTGTCCACATACATCCATGCAATCTTCATAGACACTCATTGGCAGTAGAATGTCCTTACTGAAGAGCTCAGTGACTTTCAACGTTGCACCGTCATTGGATGCCACCTTTCCAACAAGTCAGTTTGTCAAATTTCAGCCCTGCTAGAGCTGCCCCCTGCCCACTGTAAATGATGTTAAAACCTCTCTAGGCTAGGCTACCAACATCCAGGGAAAGTGCAGGGCGCCAAATTCAAACTACAGAATTGTAAATATTTAACATTCTTGAAAATACACATGCAATATGTCAAAATAAAGCTTAACTTCTTGTTAATCCAGCCGCGGTGTCAGATTTCGAAAAGGCTTTAAGTCGAAAGCATACCATGCGATTATCTGAGGACAGTGCCCCTTCATACAAATGCATAACAATCATTTTCAACCAGACAGGTGGCGACACAAAAGTCCGAAATAACGATATATTTCATACCTTACCTTTGAAGATCTTCTTCTGTTGGCACTCCAATATGTCCCAGAAACATCACAAATGGTCCTTTTGTTCGATAAATTCCTTGTTTATATCCCCAAAAAAACACCGGTTCCAACTCGCCCAACATGACTACAAATGATCTAATAAGTTACCTGTAAACTTGGTCCAAACATTTCAAACAACTTTCCTAATCCAACCTTAGGTATCCTAAAATGTAAATAATCGATAAAATTTAAGACGGAATATACTGTGTTGAATAGGGGATAAAATCAACGTGGAGCGAGCTCCATGTCGCGCGTCCCAAACAAAAGAGTCCACCTGGCTTGACACTCATTCTGAATAGCCGTACTTCTTCATTTCTCAAAGGAAAAACATCAACCAATTTCTGAAGACTGTTGACATCTAGTGGAAGCCATAGGAACTGCAACCAGGTGCCTCATAAATCTAGTTTCCCATAGAAAGTAAATTGAAAACACAGGGAACTCAACAACAACAAAAAATCCTGGAAACCTCGGGGTTTCGCCTGCCAAATAAGTTCTGTTATACTCACAGACATAATTCTAACAGTTTTAGAAACTTCAGAGTGTTTTCTACCCAAATCTACCAGTTATTTGCATATCCTAGCTTCTGGGCCTGAGTAGCAGGCGGTTTACTTTGGGCACGCTTTTCATCCGGACGTCAAAATACCGCCCCCTATCCCAAAGAAGTTAATGTGAAGTGGAAACGTCTAGGAGCAGCAACAGATCAGCTGTGAAGTGGTAGGTCACACAAGCTCACCGAACGGGACCGCTGAGTGCTGAAGTGCGTTGCGCCTACAAATCACCTGTCTCGGTTGCAACACTCACTACCGAGTTCCAAACTACCTCTGGAAGCAACGTAAGCACAAGAACTGTTTGTCTAGAGCTTCATGAAATTGATTTCAATGGACGAGCGGCCACACACAACCATAAGATCACAATGCGCAATGCGAAGCATTGGCTGGAATAGTGTAAAGCTCACTGCTATTGGACTCTGGAGCAGTGGAAACACATTCTCTTGAATGATGAATCATGCTTCACCATCTGGCAGTCCGACAGACGAATCTGGGTTTGGTGGATGCCAGGAGAACGCTAACTGCCCCAACGCATAGTGCCAACTGTAAAGGTAGAGGAGGAAATATGGTGTGGGGCTGTTTTTCATAGTTCGGGCTTGGCCCCTTGCTTCCAGTGAAGGGAAATCTTAACGCTACAGCATACAATTACAATTTAGACGATTCTGTGCTTCCAACTTTGTGGCAACAGTTTGGGGAAGGCCCTTTCCTGTTTCAGCATGACAATGCCGCCGTGCACAACCGAGGTCCATACAGAAATAGTTTGCCAAGATTGGTGTGGAAGAACTTGACTGGCCTGCACAGAGCCCTGACTTCAACCACATCGAACACCTTTGGATTAATTGGAATGTTGACTGCAATCCAGTGGAAAGCTTTCCCAGAAGAGTGGAGGCTGTTGTAGAAGCAAAGGGGGGGACCAATTCCATATTATGCCCATGATTATGGAATGAGATGTTCGACGAGCAGGTGTCCACATAGTTTTGGTCATATAGTGTATTTTAATACCATGGATGAGAATGGGAACATGATAGCGAGGAGGACACTCTTTATCCAGTGCACTCAGTGGTATTGAACCGCAGGTTTGCAGAGCAGAGGCCCAGGCATGACAAAGTGGTAATCTCAGATTGGTTCGATCGATAGCGCCATGGTGTGGGATTCTGTGTGTGTGTTCGTGTGTGCATGTATGTGTGTCGATGGCATAGTGTTTTGGGATTCCGAGGGGAAATTGTTTGTGGAAATATCTCATCCTTCTTCTCCACCTCCAACCATTAGTGTGTGTGTCATCACACAGAAACAAACTAAGAAATGGACAGAGGTTGAGATCTCTTATTAAAGAGGGACGGAGAAAAACAAACAAGCAGTGAGTCTTCTTTTCCAACCTCCTCACATCAATACGACAGTCAGTACTCTGTAGGTTGAAAACATGGTCTGTCTCCTAAATGGCACCCTATTCCTTTTTGACCATGAAGTAGTGCACTACATAGGGAATAGGGAACCATTGAGTGTACAGATTTGGAATGTGTTCATATGTTTAAAAATACTCAGACAATCAACAAATATCTCTTTGAAATGTGTTGGATGATATATCTCTGCACATTGCTGCTAATGTGATTTTTGTTAATATTTCAAAATTCATCAATTATTTAGTTGATAAGTCAGTGAAAGCTATACTGACTGGCTGAATTGTATCAGTAAAACAAAGGAATGAAAAGATAAATCATTGTGATGATTACCATATTTCCGGAGACCTTCTCCCCTACCTCACCTCGCTCATCAACGCATCCTTGACCGCTGGCTACGTCCCTTCCGTCTTCAAGAGAGCGAGAGTTGCACCCCTTCTGAAAAAACCTACACTCGACCCCTCCGATGTCAACAACTACAGGCCAGTATCCCTTCTTTCCTTTCTCTCCAAAACTCTTGAACGCGCCGTGCTTGGCCAGCTCTCTTGCTATCTCTCTCAGAATGACCTTCTTGATCCTAATCAGTCAGGTTTCAAGACTGGGCATTCAACTGAGACTGCTCTTCTCTGTGTCACGGAGGCTCTCCGCACTGCTAAAGCTAACTCTCTCTCCTCTGCTCTCATCCTTCTAGACCTATCTGCTGCCTTTGATACCGTGAACCATCAGATCCTCCTCTCCACCCTCTCCGAGCTGGGCATCTCTGGCACCGCGCACGCTTGGATTGCGTCCTACCTGACAGGTCGCTCCTAACAGGTGGCGTGGCGAGAATCTGTCTCCGCACCACGTGCTCTCACCACTGGTGTCCCCCAGGGCTCTGTTCTTGGCCCACTCCTATTCTCGCTATACACCAAGTCACTTGGCTCTGTCATATCCTCACATGGTCTCTCATATCATTGCTATGCAGATGACACACAATTAATCTTCTCCTTTCCCCCTTCTGACAACCAGGTGGCGAATCGCATCTCTGCATGTCTGGCAGACATATCAGTGTGGATGACGGATCACCACCTCAAGCTGAACCTCGGCAAGACGGAGCTGCTCTTCCTCCCGGGGAAGGACTGCCCGTTCCATGATCTCGCCATCACGGTTGACAACTCCATTGTGTCCTCCTCCCAGAGTGCTAAGAGCCTCGGCGTGACCCTGGACAACACCCTGTCGTTCTCCACCAACATCAAGGCGGTGACCCGATCCTGTAGGTTCATGCTCTACAACATTCGCAGAGTACGACCCTGCCTCACACAGGAAGCGGCGCAGGTCCTAATCCAGGCACTTGTCATCTCCCGTCTGGATTACTGCAACTCGCTGTTGGCTGGGCTCCCTGCCTGTGCCATTAAACCCCTACAACTCATCCAGAACGCCGCAGCCCGTCTGGTGTTCAACCTTCCCAAGTTCTCTCACGTCACCCCGCTCCTCCGCTCTCTCCACTGGCTTCCAGTCGAAGCTCGCATCCGCTACAAGACCATGGTGCTTGCCTACGGAGCTGTTAGGGGAACGGCACCTCCATACCTTCAGGCTCTGATCAGGCCCTACACCCAAACAAGGGCACTCCGTTCATCCACCTCTGGCCTGCTCGCCTCCCTACCTCTGAGGAAGCACAGTTCCCGCTCAGCCCAGTCAAAACTGTTCGCTGCTCTGGCACCCCAATGGTGGAACAAGCTCCCTCACGACGCCAGGACAGCGGAGTCAATCACCACCTTCCGGAGACACCTGAAACCCCACCTCTTCAAGGAATACCTGGGTTAGGATAAGGTAATCCTTCTAACCCCCCCCCTTAAAAGATTTAGATGCACTATTGTAAAGTGGTTGTTCCACTGGATATTATAGGTGAATGCACCAATTTGTAAGTCGCTCTGGATAAGAGCGTCTGCTAAATGACTAAAATGTAAAATGTAAATGATATCAGAGACTTTAACAGCTAAATGAGTTCAGGATGTATTGAGAACAACTTAAGAGGAAAAACAAACATTGACAAAATGTGATGTTGTCAAGCTTCCTCTTACTGTCTGTTGCACAAAGCCAGCCTAAGACATTACCCTTTGGCCCTTCTGAGGGAAGAAGAAACCTCCTATCCTCAAAATACATGTTATGTTACGTTATAGTACTCCATTATATCTGATCAGGACTTTCACTTCTGAGTTAACTGGAATTCTATGGTGACTGTTGAGTCTAAACCGAGATCCACAAACTTTATTGCAGGTGGGGCATGTGCAGTCGGCGTTGGCATGGGCAGGCATGGTTGTATGTCTCCTGAGCTGTTTTTGCTGTTTGTTTATGCTCCTCTCCTCTTCTGACCTCTGTACACCGCTCTGGCAGAGCTGCCGCCAGATGGAACGGTCGGCTGCAGTGTCCTCTAGGTCTGTGGGTCTGTGGGTTTGATGTTGCACTTCTTCAGCGACGTTTTCAGCTGGTCCTTGTAGCGTTTTCATCTGCCCCTCTGTAGACCGCCGGCCAAGGTGTAGCTGGCCATACAGGATCTTTCGCGCTCCTGAGACATTCTAATGACATGCCCAAGCCAGCGCAGTTGGTGTTGGGTGACCATGGCCTCCACACTCTTGCAGTTGGTCTAAGCAAGTATTTCTGTAAGGGGCACACGGTCGCACCAAGTGATTCCCAGGATGCGCAGTAGGCATGTCATGTGGAATCGCTCGAGCTGCTTGTTGTGGTGACCGTAGGTGACCCAGGTGTCACAATTGTAAAGAAGTGTGGTGATGCAGACGACTTGATAGACAGTGACTTTGGTGTGGAGGTGGAGATCTCTGTTTTGGAAGACCCTGTGTCTGAGTTTCCACAAGGCAGCTGATGCTTGCTTGATCCTGTTTTGAATTTCAAGGTCGATGCTGCCGTCCTCCGAGAGGATGCTGCCCAAGTATTTGAGTGGCAGGACTATTGCCAGTGATTTGTGTTCAATGGTGAAGACAGGCATGGTGGGTGGAGGGCTGGATCTCCATTGGCAGACCTCCTCTGTCTTGGTGGTGTTGATAGACAGTCCCATCCTGCTATAGACCCTCACAGCCATTACAAGGATGGACTGGAGGCCTTCCCCTGGGTGTGCTACGAGAGCACAGTCATCAGCATATTGCACCTAAAGAGCACGCTCTGTCAAAACCTTGGTGGTTGCTTAGAGCCTTCTGATGTTGAATAGGTTTCCATCCAGTCAACCACAACCCCGCTGCTGTCATCAAGCTCCTTGTGGAGAAGCTGGATGACACATAGGAGGAAGATGGAAGATGTGGGACCGGGATAAACTTAATTTCTTTATCATTTTTGACCGCTGAGTGAAACTACCGATAGGCGCCGGTAGCCTATCCATGAAGGAGTGAGTCGGAAATTTTTAGGCCACCTTTTCTAGTCCTCTCCCCAGCTGGGGTGACTTTAGTCTGGTTTCCGGTTGATGGCTTCACCGAGGTCAGAAGTGGATACCTGTGCAAAGGAAGTTATTTAAAGTGCCACTGAGGGTGCCTGTCTTGGGCACACTGATGCTCCTAGATCCCCTGCCGGTTAACCTGGAGTTTCAAAACAACCAGTTATTGTGTGCCGCCACGAGGAGGCATGGCAGGAGTCTTAGTCATGGAGAGGCTTTGTACCGGCAAGAGGAGACTTGTGCATGAAGCTGCTCCCCAATTCACCACAAGGGCTAGCCGGCGGCAGCGAGGCACGTCTACCTAGGCACTACATAGGCACTACTGCACTAGACGCGTCACATGCACCCTGTGGTTGCCCACCGACACATCTTCCTCAATGCACGAACGAACGAACGCACACACACACACACATGCACGCATGCATGCACGCACGCACACACACGCACACACACGCGCAAACATCTAATTTATATGGACCAGGAAAATAAAGGAGAGAACGAAAGAAGGAGAGAAAATAGATTTGCTTTGGATGAGTGAGGCTTGGATGATCTATTCCTATTCTTATTCCATTTATGAAAGATCAATGACATGCTAACACACCATGTCCGTGTCAATATGCCATCTTTCAATCAAGCATCTCCCATAGAAATAGAATGGAGCTGAGGTGTTCTCTGGAGTGACGGATGCGTTCTATGTGTTATAATGACATACAGCAGATAAGGACATGTTCTCTATGGGCTGAGTATTGGTCCTTTCACAATGAACTGGGGCTGCGTCCTACATAGGGCATAGGGTGCAATTTGGGACGCATCCAAAATGAATGGAGATGAGAGATCTTAATAATATATGCTAATTCACACTCCACTCACATGTGATTAACTAGGTCGTTATAAAAGGTTTAGCGGAACATTTTAATGTAACATTTGACATGTTATTCATTATATTGTTTATTTGTCTGTCTGTTCTGTCAGTAAGAAGAATACTGATAATAGTTCACACATTCATTACACATCATCACATTACTACACTAACTTCTACATACATTAGTTGAATCTGAGTCTGCCTCGTCCCAAATGGCAATATTCTCTATATCAGGCCTGGGCAAAGGCCGACCCACTTGCAGGACATTTATTTTGAAGGCACGTATAAATAACAACTGCACGAGGACAGACAGTGACTGACAGGCTGACACACGCACGTCACAGTTACAAATAGTAGCTAGCTAAAAATTGCGCAAAGATTTTGTTTTTCAAAGATTTCAAAGAAAAGGAAAGTAGACAATGAATGTAGGGTGTTCCAGCAAGAGTGGACAAGAAATATTTATTTATGGAGGTATCAGGGAAGCTGTCTGCTTAGTGTGCAAAGAGAGCATGGCTGTCTTGAAAGACTACAACTTGTCCCGACACCTCCAGATGAAGCATGCAGAGAAATATAGGAATATGTCTTCTGAGCAGAGGGTAAGTGCATCAAAGAGTTGCGTTTTCAGTTGTAAAAGCAGCAAGGACTTTTCACAAAACTGCATTCAGCAAACGACAGAATTACGAGAGCTAGCTATGTACTGTCCCACAATATTGCTAAACATAGCAAGCCATTCGCTAAGGGAGAATTCATAAAAATAATGTTTAATTGACTCTGCAGCAATACTTTGCCCTCGACAAGAAAGAGCTGTTTGAAAATATTTCCCTGACAAGATGAACAGTGCGGGTTGAGGACTTCGCTGAGAATATGGAACAACAGGTGAAAGACAAGGTAAAAGATTTCTCCTTGGCCCTGGATGAGAGCAGTGATGCATGTGACATGGCACAGTTGTTAAAATTCTTACGAGGCATAACCCCAGAGCTTTCTTCAGTGCAGTCAATGAAGAGCACAACCACAGTGAAAGACTTATTGGAGGAGGTTAATAAGTGTGTGGCAAAGCTGTGACTGAGTTTTGAAAAGTTATCCAGTGTGACCACTGATGGGTGCACAAACTTGACAGGAAAAACATTGGCCTTTTGAAAAGGATACAAGATCAAGTAGCTGAGCTGAACGCAGATCAGAAAAGTATTTTCCTGCATTGCATTATTCATCAGGAGGTGCTCTGTAAATGTGTTCTGAAAATGAGCCATGTTCTGGATACAGTCACTAAAGTGGTAAACTTCATAAGAGCAAAATCTTTAAACCACAGGCAGTTTGTCTCACTGTTGGAAGAGACAGAGTTGGGTCATGCAGATCTCCCCTACCACACAAACATGAGATGGCTGAGTTCGGGGAAAGTGCTTGAAAGGGTGTGGGACCTGAAGTCGGAGATTGCTGAGTTTTAGCAAATGAAAGGCAAATATGTGGATTTCCCTCAACTGCAAGATAAAGAATGGTTTGCGTTCACCGTGGACATCATGGCCCTCATGAATGAACTGAATTCCAAACTACAAGGGAAGGGCCTTTTTGCACATCAGATGTACAACCTTGTCAAAGCCTTCAAGGGAAAATTACTCCTCCTGACCCATCAAGTAGTACCCAACAATCTCACCCACCTTCCGTACTACTAGTCTGTTCCCTATCAGATGACCAGCGTGAGAAGCATACACGGCTGCTGCGTGCTTTGAACGGTGAGTTTTGTCGTCGTTTTGAGGATTTCAAAGTGTTGGAAAATGGCATGCTGTTGGTTTCCTCTCCTTTCACCTTCAATGTGGGTAACCCTCCCACTGACCTTCAACTAGAGCTTATCGTTCTTCAGTCTGATGCAGTGATTGGAGAACTATTCAAAACAATGTCACTGACGAGGTTCTATGCATCTCTTGATGAACAAAACTTTCCAAAGACTAGGAGTCATGCTCAGAAGATGTTTGTACTGTTTTGGTCAACGTATGTATGTGAACAGACATTTTCAATGATGAAATATAATAAGTCAAGGCACAGATCATCTCTTACTGGGGGAAATGGGGATAACTAGTCAGTTGTCCAACTGAATGTATTACACTGAAATGTGTCTTCCGCATTTAACCCAACCCCTCTTAATCAGAGAGGTGCGGGGGGCTGCCTTAATCAACATCCACATCTTCGGCGCCCGGGGAACAGTGGGTTAACTGCCTTGCTCAGGGGCAGAGCGACAGATTTGTACCTTGTCAGCTCGGATATTCGATCCGAGCAACCTTCCAGTTACATAGTGACATCAGAAACTATACCTGACTAGTCAATGCCCATAAGAGACTTCACTCCTCACACTGATTGAGTTCCGTAAATTCTGGACTATAAGCCGCAACTTTTTTCCCAGGCTTTGAGCCTCGCGGCTTAAACAATGATGCGGCTAATATATGGATTTTTCTCACTTTCAATTTTTTTTTCTCTAAAAAAACACATTCTGTGACGTGCTCAGTTTTTTGGTGGCATGAAGCTTTCATTAGACCAATGAAATTGCAGAACGGGTTACAATCGAGCGCTCTCAAACTTCCCATCATTCTGATTAAGGTAGTCATTTTGTCACCCTCATCATGGCAAAGACACGGAGAAATGCATATGATGCAGCTTTCAAGTTGAAGGCGATTGATCTGGCTGTTGGAAAAGGAAATAGAGCTGCTGCACTGGAGCTTGGTCTTAATGAGTCGATGATAAGACGTTGGAAACAGCAGCGTGAGGAATTGACTCAGTGCAAAAAGACAACTAAAGCTTACTGCTAATTTTTTATTTTTTGTTACAAGCCGTGTTTCGTTAAAGCCTGTGTAAAGTTCATTTGTTTCAATGTACCGATAGGCACCTGCGGCTTATAGACATGTGCGGCTTATTTATGTTCAAAATAATATATTTTTTAAAATTCAGTGGATGCGGCTTATATTCATGTGCGCTTAATAGTCCGGAAATTACGGTAGTTTAAATGTAATGTTGAGCAGTGTCTCCTTCTTATGTTTTTGTGCATACCCGTCAACAAGAGTTTTGTCCGTGGTGCTGAATGCACAGTGTACTTTTCCCTCCGTGTAGTTCATTGCATGTTTAATAATGAAAATACCTACCAAAAGAACATGGATGTGGTTTATTTCTGTGCAAGTTACAAAAGTAAAATAAGTAGCATATCTGGACGTGATTTACAGTACATATATCTGTCAACACAGTTATACACATGATGTATAATCCTGTAATATGATTCTGGCCCGCGATGGCAAAAATATATTCTAATGTGTCCCTCCATGGAAAATAATTGCCCAGGCCTGCTCTATACCTCTTTTGACGAGGGCCCATAGCAGTGCACTAAATAGCAAGTAGGGTGACATTGCAAACGCAGACTTAGTCAGTCCTTTCTCCCTGAAGCAGTTGACCAGGGCTCAGCATTAGCCAGGCAAGGACAGAACAGCCATCTCACTGCACAGATCCATTACAACATAACCTTCAAGGGACAACGATTCCTTCAGCAGTTCCACTAACTGCTGCTATCCAGACACTGTCACTCAATATCTATTCATTATTAACCTTTTACTGCAGTGGGCTAAATCAGGGTCACACAGAGTATTTCTTGGTAGTCTTAAACAAATCTACGTTGAAATAAAAAGTATACACCTCACACACAAAAAGAAGACACCCGTACCATGTCAAAAATAGAGTTGAAATGTATTCCATTTTGAGTTAGCATCCCAATATTACACTTTATATACATCACAGAAGACTGAAATATAACAACACT
The DNA here is from genome assembly GCF_965601325.2 of Salmo salar. Taxonomy (NCBI): domain Eukaryota; kingdom Metazoa; phylum Chordata; class Actinopteri; order Salmoniformes; family Salmonidae; genus Salmo; species Salmo salar. The sequence continues at coordinate 165,124,833 of NC_138291.1, read as the reverse complement.
GTTTAAACATAGAAACACCAGATTTTCTATGTTAAAAATACAGGATTTCTAAAATTATGAAAAATATCAATGGCATTCCACCCATTAGGCCACTAGGTCAGTTGACTGCAGGAAAGGGCTACACCCCACCAGGAGAGAGGGATGGACGGAGAGAGGGAGAGAGGGAAGGATGGATTAAGTAGGAGAGGGATGGAGGGAGACAGAGGGAGAGAGAGGGAAGGATGGATTAAGTAAGAGGGGGAGAGAGAGAGCGAGAGAGGCAGAGAGAGAGGGAGGGTAAGTCTCTCATAGTGCAACATACAGTATAATGAGGACCTCATACTGTATTTGTAATGTTACAGATCAGACATGAATCACACTGACTTGTAATGTGAACATGCTCAGGTCAACTAGCCTTGCAAGGAATAGTCAAAATGTGGCCGTGATGAAGCGCAGCTATTTATTGCTTATCACGACCACGGTACCCTATGATAGAGGCAGTGGAGATGGGTGGATGGGAGGTAGGAGGAGGGAGGAGGGAGTTATTGGAACAGAATAAGGAGTTGAGAGGAGAGATGGTACACAATGAAAGTGATAATACATATCATTAGTGCTACTATTACAGAAGGATAACATAGAATCTCAGTATCTCTCTACATTTCATTGGCTAATCAGGAGGGGGGAGGGATGGGATCACATTCACACAGGAAGCGAGAGAGTGGCAAGGAAAGGGATGGAGGGGAGAGATGTGGTTTGGGATAGGGGAGATGGGGAGATTGGCAGAGAGAGATGTGGTTTGGAATAGGGGAGATGGGGAGATTGGCAGAGAAATGCATGGCAGAGAGAGATGTGGTTTGGAATAGGGGAGATGGAGAGATTGGCAGAGAAAGAGCATGTCTGTGTGCAATTAGGCGTACTAACCCTCACCATGGGCCCTTATCCTGCCTACCCCCTGATCCCCCACAGTCTCCCCCATCTCCCTCCTCATCCCACTACAGGAGAGAGGCTGGGATCAATCAAATCAGTACCTCTGTTCAACAACATACACACACACACACACACACACACACACACACACACATACACACATAATCACGTGCACACACACAAGTACAATAACGTACACAAACACACACACCATCCCAAAGTCAGTCAACCAAAGTCAGTACATGTGTCAAACAGTGTTTTGTTGTTATGCTCTTAACATATTCACAGAGAAACAGGGTTAAGAGAGAACACACACCTCAGTAGAGAAACAGGGTTAAGAGAAAACACACACCTCAGTAGAGAAACAGGGTTAAGTGAGAACACACACCTCAGTAGAGAAACAGGGTTAAGAGAGAACACACACCTCAGTAGAGAAACAGGGTTAAGTGAGAACACACACCTCAGTAGAGAAACAGGGTTAAGTGAGAACACACACCTCAGTAGAGAAACAGGGTTAAGAGAGAACACACACCTCAGTAGAGAAACAGGGTTAAGAGAGAACACACACCTCAGTAGAGAAACAGGGTTAAGAGAGAACACACACCTCAGTAGAGAAACAGGGTTAAGAGAGAACACACACCTCAGTAGAGAAACAGGGTTAAGTGAGAACACACACCTCAGTAGAGAAACAGGGTTAAGAGAGAACACACACCCCAGAAGAGAAACAGGGTTAAGTGAGAACACACACCCCAGAAGAGAAACAGGGTTAAGTGAGAACACACACCCCAGAAGAGAAACAGGGTTAAGAGAGAACACACACCTCAGTAGAGAAACAGGGTTAAGAGAAAACACACACCTCAGTAGAGAAACAGGGTTAAGAGAGAACACACACCTCAGTAGAGAAACAGGGTTAAGAGAGAACACACACCCCAGTAGAGAAACAGGGTTAAGAGAGAACACACACCCCAGTAGAGAAACAGGGTTAAGTGAGAACACACACCTCAGTAGAGAAACAGGGTTAAGAGAGAACACACACCTCAGTAGAGAAACAGGGTTAAGAGAGAACACACACCTCAGTAGAGAAACAGGGTTAAGAGAGAACACACACCTCAGTAGAGAAACAGGGTTAAGAGAGAACACACACCCCAGAAGAGAAACAGGGTTAAGTGAGAACACACACCTCAGTAGAGAAACAGGGTTAAGAGAAAACACACACCTCAGTAGAGAAACAGGGTTAAGAGAATACACACACCCCAGAAGAAAAACAGGGTTAAGAGAGAACACACACCCCAGTAGAGAAACAGGGTTAAGAGAGAACACACACCTCAGTAGAGAAACAGGGTTGTTTCTTCTGAGGTGTGTGTTCCCTCTTAACCCTGTTTCTCTACTGAGGTGTGTGTATTCTCTTAACCCTGTTTCTCTGTGAATATGTTAAGAGCATAACAACAAAACACTGTTTGACACATGTACTGGACTGTTAGGTCCCTGTGGACACTAAAGTGTTTGAACTTTTGTGTATGTGTGTCTGTGTATTTGTCTGTGTCTGTGTGCAGGTGCATACGTGTGTGTGTGTTTGTTTCACATATTTTCAAATTTTTACTTGTAAATATTTACATGGTGCTTTTAATTACAGTGAGTTATGACAATGGTTTAGACCCTGTGGATATGTATTGTAGAAATGCAAAACCATTTCCTGAGGGCTGTGGTACACTCCATGCTGTACATCCTGTGTGTGTGTGTGTGTGTGTGTGTGTGTGTGTGTGTGTGTGTGTTGTGGTCCTGCCAGGTCTTCCCATAGTGTCACAAACAAACCCAGCACTCCATTTCAATAAGTAATTAAAGCAGATTTATTATGATTGTAGGAAACCAATGGTTCTCAGCCCCCAGCTAACTACCTTAGCCAGCTAGCTACTGCAGGCACATTTACCTCCTTACTCTCTACTACACTGCACCGTCCATGCTAAGCATCTCCTCAGTACTGAACTCATTGATTATTTTTCATTATACTGATTTAATGATGGTTTATGGTGGTCTAGTAGTTCTATTTTGACTTCAAGCCAATAGATTTAGATGACCTTATTAACCTTCTGATGTCTCCAGTCCTCCAGTATCCCAGAATACCACAGTGAGCAGAGCAAGGACGAGGAGGATGGAGGAGGAGAAGAGGAGTGGCTGGGGACAGAGGGAGGAGGAGGAAGAGAAGGGAGGAGAAAGAGGCTGGGGTGGAGGAGGGAGTAAGAGGAGGAGAGAGGAGAAAAGGGGAGGACAGGGAGAGGAGGAGGGAGAGGATGGGGCAGATAAGGGAGGAGGAGCAGGAGAGAAGAGGAGAAGGGAGGAGGAGGCGGCGGAGGAGGGAGGAGAGGCTTGGGGCAGAGGAGGGAGTAGGAAGAGGAAAGGCAGAAGAAGAGGAGTAGAGGGGAGGGGCAGAGGAGGAGGAAGAGGGGAGGAGAAGGGAGGAGGAGGAGAGAAGATGCTCGGGTCAAACCTGGGATGGGTTCTACATCGATCAGAGAGAAAATATAATAACCCTTCTAAAGGACACATGCGGAACCTATGGATGGAGAAGAAACACACCTGGCAGTCTGTCAATACCGCGCTAAATTGTAACGTAGTGACTATGAATAAACAGGACTGTTGATTTATTAGTGCATTATGACAGGACATGTTTCAAATTCATCTTTGTTTGTTATGGTGTTTTAATGGTGTGATGTGGAGACTATGTGAATGCTGCATCAGGTGTTTAGCGGTGTTAATGTTGGTGGTTTGGGGTTTAGCTGTAGCAGGTTGACTGACTTGTATAGGTGATGTATTGACTTGTTCCAGAGACTCGTAGAATATACTACACTATATCCTGTCTTAATATTTCTCATAACATACTCTACTCCATCCTGTGGAATCTTGTAGTGCCCCAGAGCTCTTATAGCTCATAGGATGGTCTACAATTCCTTATAGAGTGTATGAAGATCATACCCTGTGCTGAATTCCTCTGATAGACAGGAATGTCTATGTCACAGTGTAGACGTGAATCCCATTGACTTGCAGGTATCAAACGGGTATCGAACAAGATATTCCACAGGCCTGTCGAAAGAAAGAAGCAAGAAGGGAGAGAGAGAAAAAGATGAAAAGAGAAAAGAGGCAGAAAGGCTGATGAGAGAGAAAGAGGAGTATGTGTTGCTCCGCTGCAGTGGCGTTAGATAGAACCACCTCAGAAGAGCAGAGCAGGAGGAGCTGAGCGAGTCAGAGGCTTTGAAGTGTTGTGTTTACCACAGGAATTGGACCATCTAAGATTCATAGTCCTCATTTACTCTACCTCTCTAATTGTGCTGCTGTGCTGTGTTCATGGAAGGAAATAAAGTAACGTGAGAAATATAAAGACATAGAAGAAGTGGAATGTAATTGGCTGTAGTGGGGAGGATTCCAACAGGAAGCATTAGTTTCCATTTAGCAACACTAATGGCCCTCCCACACGCACGCATATACGCACCCAAAATTAGATCAGAGATCCTCTGTGCTGCAGGGTTTGTGTTAGGCATAGACGGCATGTGAGTTTAAAGTTAGGGGAAGATAAAAAATCTATATTATTTAAAAAATCATCTTAATGATAAAGTACATCAAATCCAATGTTATTTGTCACATGCGCCGAATACAACAGTTATAGACCTTACAGTGAAATGCTTACTTACAAGCCCTTAACCAACAATGCAGTTTTAAGAAAAATAAGTGTTAAGAAAGTATTTACTTAAATAAACTGAAGTATAAAAAATAAAGAAGAAAATAGAAAAATAACATAATAAAATGTCAGTAACGAGGCTATATACAGGGGGTACAGGTACAGAGTCAATGTGCGGGGGCACAGGTTAGTCGAGGTAATTGAGGCAATATGTACATGTAGGTAGAGGTAAAGTGACTATGCATAGATAATAAACAGAGAGCAGCAGCAGCGCAAATAGTCTGGTTAGCCATTTGATTAGCTGTTCAGGAGTCTTATGGCTAGGGGTAGAAGCTGTTAAAAGCCTTTCGGACCTAGACTTGTCGCTCCGGTACCGCTTGACGTGTGGTAGCAGAGAGAACAGTCTATCACTAGGGTGGCTGAAGTCTTTGGCAATTTGTAGGGCCTTCCTCTGACACCACCTGGTATAGAGGTCCTTGATGGCAGAAAGCTTGGCCCCAGTGATGTACTGGGCCGTACGCACTACCCTCTGTAGTGCCTTGCGGTCAGAGGCCGAGCAGTTGCCATACCAGGTGGTGATGTAACCAGTCAGGATGCTCTCGATGGTGCAGCTGTATAACTTTTTAGGATCTGAGGACCCATGGCAAATCTTTTCAGTCTCCTGAGGGGGAATAGGTGTTGTTGTGCCCTCCTCACAACTGTCTTGGTGTGTTTGGACCATGATAGTTTGTTGATGATGTAGACACCAAGGAACGAAGCTCTCAACCAGCTCCACTATAGTCCCGTCGATGAGTATGGGTGCTTGGCCCTCCTTTTCCTGCAATCCACAATCATCTCCTTTACCTTGATCACGTTGAGGGAGAGGTTGTTATCCTGACACCACACTGCCAGGTCTCTGACCTCCTCCCTATAGGCTGTCAAATCATTGTCGGTGATCAGGCCTACCACTGTTGTGTAGTCGGCAAACTTAATGATGGTGTTGGAGTTGTGCTTGGCCATGCAGTCATGGATGAACAGGGAGTACAGGAGGGGAATGAGCACTCACCCCTGAGGGGCCCCCAAGTTGAGGATAAGCGTGGCAGATGTGTTGTTACCTGCCCTTACCAGCTGGGGGTGGCTTGTCAGGAAGTCCAGGATCCAGTTGCAGAGGGAGGTGTTTAGTACCAGGATCCTTAGCTTAGTGATGAGCTTTGAGGGCACTATGGTGTTGAATGCTGAGCTGTAGTCAATACATTTCATTCTCACGTAGGCGTTACTTTTGTCCAGGTGGGACAGTGTGGAGAGCGATAGAGATTGCGTCATCTGTGGATCTGTTGGGGTGGTATGCAAATTGGAGTGGGTCTAGGGTTTCTGGGATAATGGTGTAGATGTGAGCCATGACCAGCCTTTCAAAGCACTTCATGGCTACAGACGTGAGTGCTACGGGTCGGTAGTCATTTAGGCAGGTTACCTTGGTGTTTTTGGACACATGGACTATGGTGGTCTGCTTGAAAATGTTGTATTACAGACTCAGTCAGGGATAGGTTGAAAATGTCAGTGAAGACACTTGCCAGTTGGTCAGTGCATGCTCGGAGTACACGTCCTGGTAATCCGTCTGGCACTGTGCCGTTGTGAATGCTGACCTGTTTAAAGGACTTACTCACATCGGCAACGGGGAGTGTGATGACACAGTCGTCCGGAACAGTTGGTGCTCTCATGCATGCTTCAGTGTTACTTGTCTCGAAGCGAGCATAGAAGTAATTTTGCTCGTCTGGTAGGCTCGTGTCACTGGGCAGCTCACGGCTGCGCTTCCCTTTGTAGTCAGTAATAGTTTGCAAGCCCCGCCACATCTGACGAACGTCGGAGCTGGTGTAATACGATTCAATCTTAGTCCCGTGTTGACGCTTTGCCTGTTTGATGGTTCGTCGAAGGGTATAGAGGGATTTCTTATAAGCGTCCGGGTTAGAGTCCCGCTCCTTAAAGTGGCAGCTCTACCCTTTAGCTCAGTGTGGATGTTGCCTGTAATCCATGGCTTCTGTTCCAGTCTATCAAAACGGTCCTGTAGCTTAGCATCTGTGTCATCTGACCACTTCCGTATTGAGCGATTCACTGGTACTTCCTGCCTTAGTTTTTGCTTGTAAGCAGGAATCAGGAGGACAGAGTTATGGTCATATTTGCCAAATGGAGGGCGAGGGAAAGCTTTGTATGTGTCTCTGTGTGTCGAGTAAAGGTGGTCTTCTTTTTCTCTGGTTGCACATGTAATTTGGTAAAACAGATTTAAGTGTCCCTGCATTAAAGTCCCCGGCCACTAGGAGCGCCGGCTCATCCATTTTCTTGTTTGCTTATTGACTTATGCAGCTTGTTGAGTGTGGTCTTAGTGCCAGCATTGGTTTGTGGTGGTAAATTAGACAGCTACGAGAAATATAGATGGAAACTCTCTTGGTAAATAGTGTGGTCTACAGCTTATCATAAGATACTCTACCTCAGGTGAGCAAAACCTTGAGACTTCCTTAATATTAGATTTCGTGCACCAGCTGTTATTTACAAATAGACACAGACTGGCCACCCCTTGTCTTACTGGAGGCAGTTGTTCTTTCTTGCCGATGGACGGAAAACTCAGCCAGCTGTGTGTTATCCGTGTCGTCATTCACCCACGACTCTGGGAAACATAAGATATTACAGTTTTTAATGTCCCGTTGGTAGGTTAGTCGGAACTCATCCATTTTATTATCCAGTGATTGCACGTTGGCTAATAGGACTGATGGTAGAGGCGGATTACCCACTCGCCGTTGGATCATTACAAGGCACACACCGACCTACGTCTCCGATATCTCCGTCTCTTCTTCAAGTGAATGACAGGGATTTGGGCCTTGTCCTGTGTCTTAAGTAAGTCCTTCGCGTCTGAGTCATTAAAGAAAAATGATTCATCCAGTATGAGGTGAGTAATCACCGTCCTGATATCCAGAAGCTATTTTCGGTCATGAGAGACAGTGGCAGAAACATTATCTACAAAAGAAGTTACAAATAACATGAAAAACACACACAATAGCACAATTGGTTAGGAGCCCGTGAAACGGCAGCCATCTCCTCCGGTGCCATTATTTATTAAGTATGCATCTATCATCGATTTTGCAGACTAATGTAAGATAGCCTACTATTTCTAATGTGATGAGTAGATTGGATAGTCATAAGTTACGCTAATAATATACCTGACTCTGTTCTCAAAAAATATTGTTCTGCTTTTCTTCTCCTTTCTTTGCACAAATCCAGAGCTCAGCCCCAGCTCGAGGGACATCCATAGCTCAGCCCCAGCTCGAGAGACATCCAGAGCTCAGCCCCAGCTAGAGAGACATCCAGAGCTCAGCCCCAGCTAGAGAGACATCCAGAGCTCAGCCCCAGCTAGAGAGACATCCAGAGCTCAGCCCCAGCTAGAGAGACATCCAGAGCTCAGCCCCAGCTAGAGAGACATCCAGAGCTCAGCCCCAGCTAGAGAGACATCCAGAGCTCAGCCCCAGCTAGTGGGACATCCAGAGCTCAGCCCCAGCTAGAGAGACATCCAGAGCTCAGCCCCAGCTAGAGGGACATCCTGAGCTCAGCCCCAGCTAGTGGGACATCCAGAGCTCAGCCCCAGCTAGTGGGACATCCAGAGCTCAGCCCCAGCTAGAGAGACATCCAGAGCTCAGCCCCAGCTAGAGAGACATCCAGAGCTCAGCCCCAGCTAGAGGGACATCTAGAGCTCAGCCCCAGCTAGAGAGACATCCAGAGCTCAGCCCCAGCTAGAGAGACATCCAGAGCTCAGCCCCAGCTAGAGAGACATCCAGAGCTCAGCCCCAGCTAGAGGGACATCCAGAGCTCAGCCCCAGCTAGAGGGACATCCAGAGCTCAGCCCAGCTAGAATACTTTTTGGGGAGGATCTCAGGAAATTGCCTTTTATAAACACATTTCATGCAATACTACGACACTGTACTCTCCAGTGACTGGAGACAATAGCAGCATCTTTAATACCACAAAAATAACAGGGTAGGCTACTCTACTGACACTGACAAACTGCACACTCCCCTGGGGATATGGCCCATCCGCTATAGCGCTACTGTTCGCTCAATAGCCTATTGGGAGTCTAACTAAAGACAGGGTAGAGTTTTTCTTTTGTGTTTTTTCAGCAATTGTGTTTTGAAATGTTGTGATATGCCTAGGAGTATTTCAGATGCTTTTCACTAACAGCCGCAAAACAGCAATCAGCTATTTGATATGCTGCGAGCGCTTCCCAAATGACGCACTTGCCGACTGTAGTTTATGCACTGGCCTTGTGATTTAAAACAATCCACAGCAAAACAAAATTAGGAAGCTAATGATGCTCTATGGCTAAATCATGCTGTATGGTTTAGTGTTTTGAAGGACTTTATTTATTTTGTATAGACATGAGAAAATATATAATTTTGGCAAGTTCAATTGAATTTACTTTAGGGGAAGCCTACTAGACATTTTTCTTTAACGACTCAAACGTGAAGGACTTACTTCAGACACCGGACAAGGCCCATGGTGTTAGGTGTTTTGTTCTCCATTTCAGTCCCTCTCCCCCAGCAGACATATTTGGCCAGTTAAGGCAAAGCGTTTTCAGAAACATCAGAGCTGTAGAGCCAGCAGGAGAGACCAGAGGAAAGGTCAAACCATATTCACTTTGTATTCATGAGGGTTGTGTAGCTCCTAGGCAGTATTCCCTACCATATTGGCTTAGTGTGAATACAAGACAGACAGAGGAGAGGAAAACAAGTTGTACTCAAGGGAACGAGTCTCCCTTTAGTTGGTGACTCTCTTTCTCTCTCTTTCTTTTTCTCAATCTCCGTCTCTCACGCACGCACGCACGCACGCACGCACCCACATATACAGTTGAAGTTGGAAGTTTACATACTGTCACGACTTCCGCCGAAGTCGGTCCCTCTCCTTGTTCGGGTGGCGTTCGGTCGACGTCACCGGCTTTCTAGCCGCCGTCGATCCATTTTTCATTTTCCATTTGTTCTGTCTTTCTTACACACCTGGCTTCACTCAACTAATTACTTGTTTATTATTTAACCCTAAGTTCCCCATGTTGTGTTTGTGAGTGATTGTTTGTTGTAATTCGGTCCGTCTTTGTGGGCTCGTGATTTACTTTGTATATTTGTCTTTTTGAGTACACATACACTTAGGTTGGAGTCATTAAACCTCATTTTTCAACCACTCCACAAATGTATTGTTAACAAACTACAGTTTTGGCAAGTCAGTTAGGACATCTACTTTGTGCATGACACAAGTCATTTTTCCAAAGATTTTTACAGACAAATTATTTCACTTATAATTCACTGCATCACAATTCCAGTGGGTCAGAAGTTTACATACACTAAGTTGACAGTGCCTTTAAACAGCTTGTAAAATTCCAGAAAATTATGTTAAAAAAAAGCTTCTGATAGGCTTATTGACATCATTTGAGTCAATTGGAGGTGCACCTGTGGATGTATTTCAAGGCGTACCTTCACACTCAGTGCCTCTTTGCTTGATATCATGGGAAAATCAAAAGAAATGTATGTTCCCCTAAGAAATCAGAAAGACATCAGAAAACAATTGTAGACCTCCAAAAGTCTGGCTCATCCTTGGGAGCAATTTCCAAACACCTGAAGGTACCACGTTCATCTGCAGAAACAATAGTACGCAAGTATAAACACCATAGGACTACGCAGCCGTCATACCTCCCAGGAATGAGACGCATTCCGCCTCCTAGAGATGAACGTACTTTGGTGCAAAAAGTGCAAATCAATCCCAGAACAACAGCAAAGGACCTTGGGAAGATGCTGGAGGAAACAGGTACAAAAGTATATACAGTGGGGGGGGAAAGTATTTGATCCCCTGCTGATTTTGTACATTTGCCCACTTACAACGAAATGATCAGTCTATAATTTTAATGGTAGGTTTATTTGAAAAGTGAGAGACAGAATAACAACAAAAATATCCAGAAAAACACATGTCAAAAATGTTATCAAATGATTTGCATTTTAATGAGGGAAATAAGTATTTGACCCCTCTGCAAAACATGACTTAGTACTTGGTGGCAAAACCCTTGTTGGCAATCACAGAGGTCAGACGTTTCTTGTAGTTGGCCACCAGGTTTGCACACATCTCAGGAGGGATTTTGTCCCACTCCTCTTTGCAGATCTTCTCCAAGTCATTATGGTTACGAGGCTGACGTTTGGCAACTCGAACCTTCAGCTCCCTCCACAGATTTTCTATGGGATTAAGGTCTGGAGACTGGCTAGGCCACTCCAGGACCTTAATGTGCTTCTTCTTGAGCCACTCCTTTGTTGCCTTGGCCGTGTGTTTTGGGTCATTGTCATGCTGGAATGCCAATCCACGACCCATTTTTAATGCTGGCTGAGGGAAGGAGGTTCTCGCCCAAGATTTGACGGTACATGGCCCCGTCTATCGTCCCTTTGATACGGTGAAGTTGTCCTGTCCCCTTAGCAGAAAAACACCCCCAAAACATAATGTTTCCACCTCCATGTTTGACGGTGGAGATGGTGTTCTTGGGGTCATAGGCAGCATTCCTCCTCCAAACACGGCGAGTTGAGTTGATGCCAAAGAGCTCCATTTTGGTCTCAACTGACCACAACACTTTCACCAGTTGTCCTCTGAGTCATTCAGATGTTCATTGGCAAACTTCAGACGGGTATGTATATGTATTCTTGAGCAGGGGGACCTTGTAGGCGCTGCAGGATTTCAGTCCTTCACGGCGTAGTGTGTTACCAATTGTATTCTTGGTGACTATGGTCCCAGCTGCCTTGAGATCATTGACAAGATCCTCCCGTGTAATTCTGGGCTGATTCCTCACCGTTCTCATGATCATTGCAACTCCATGAGGTGAGATCTTGCATGGAGCCCCAGGCCGAGGGATATTGACAGTTCTTTTGTGTTTCTTCCATCTGCGAATAATCGCACCAAATGTTGTCACCTTCTCACCAAGCTGCTTGGCGATTGTCTTGTAGCCCATTCCAGCCTTGTGTAGGTCTACAATCTTGTCCCTGACATCCTTGGAGAGCTCTTTGGTCTTGGCCATGGTGGAGAGTTTGGAATCTGATTGATTGCTTCTGTGTACAGGTGTCTTTTTTACAGGTAACAAGCTACGGTTAGGAGCACTCCCTTTAAGAGTGTGCTCCTAATCTCAGCTCGTTACCTGTATAAAAGACACCTGGGAGCCAGAAATCTTTCTGATTGAGATGGGGTCAAATACTTATTTCCCTCATTAAAATGAAAATCAATTTATAACATTTTTGACAATGTGTTTTTCTGGATTTTATTCTGTCTCTCACTGTTCAAATAAACCTACCATAAAAATTATAGCCTGATCATTTCTTTGTCAGTGGGCAAACGTACAAAATCAGCAGGGGATCAAATACTTTTTTCCCCCACTGTATATCCACAGTAAAATGAGTCCTACATCAACATAGCACGGGGGTGGCAGCATCATGTTGTGGGGTGCAGGAGGGACTGGTGTCCTTCACAAAATTGATGGCATCATGAGGAGGAAAATTAGGTGTATATATTGAAGCAACATCTCAAGACATTCGTCAGGAAGTTAAAGCTTGGTCGCAAATGGGTCTTCCAAATGGACAATGACCCCAAGCATACTTCTGAAGTTGTGGCAAAATGGGTTAAATTAAAGACAACAAAGTCAAGGTATTGGAGTGGCCATCACAAAGCCCTGACCTCAATCCTATATAATATTGTGGACAGAACTGAAAGAGCATGTGCAATATAGGAGGCCTACAAACCTGACTCAGTTACACCAGCTCTGTCAGGAGGAATGGGTCAAAATTCACCCAACCTATTGTGGGAAGCTTGTGGAAGGCTACCCGAAACGTTTGACCCAAGTTAAGCAATTTAAAGGCAATGCTACCAAATACTAATTGAGTGTATGTAAACTTCTGAACCACTGGGAATGTGATGAAAGAAATAAAAGCTGAAATAAATCATTCTCTCTACTATTATTCTGACATTTCACATTCTTTAAATAAAGTTGCGATCCTAACTGACCTAAGACATGGAATTTTTACTAGGATTAAATGTCAGGAATTGTGAAAAACGTAGTTTAAATGTATTTGTCTAAGGTGTATGTGAACTTCTGACTTCAACTGTACATACATACATACATACATACAGTGGGGCAAAAAAGTATTTAGTCAGCCACCAATTGTGCAAGTTGTCCCACTTAAGATGAGAGAGGCCTGTAATTTTCATCATAGGTACACTTCAACTATGACAGACAAAATTAGAAAAAAAAATCCAGGAAATCACATTGTAGGATTTTTAATGAATTTATTTGCAAATTATGGTGGAAAATAAGTATTTGGTCAATAACAAAAGTTTATCTCAATACTTTGTTATATACCCTTTGTTGGCAATGACACAGGTCAAACATTTTCTGTAAGTCTTCACAAGGTTTTCACACACTGTTGCTGGTATTTTGGCCCATTCCTCCATGCAGATCTCCTCTAGAGCAGTGATGTTTTGGGGCTGTCGCTGGGCAACACGGACTTCCAACTCCCTCCAAAGATTTTCTATGGGGTTGAGATCTGGAGACTGGCTAGGCCACTCCAGGACCTTGAAATGCTTCTTACAAAGCCACTCCTTCGTTGCCCGGGCGGTGTGTTTGGGATCATTGTCATGCTGAAAGACCCATCCACGTTTCATCTTCAATGCCCTTGCTGATGGAAGGAGGTTTTCACTCAAAATCTCACGATACATGGCCCCATTCTTTCCTTTACACGGATCAGTCGTCCTGATCCCTTTGCATAAAAACAGCCCCAAAGCATGATGTTTCCACCCCCATGCTTCACAGTAGGTATGGTGTTCTTTGGATGCAACTCAGCATTCTTTGTCCTCCAAACACGACGAGTTGAGTTTTTGCCAAAAAGTTATATTTTGGTTTCATCTGACCATATGACATTCTCCCAATCCTCTTCTGGATCATCCAAATGCTCTCTAGCTAACTTCAGACGGGCCTGGACATGTACTGGCTTAAGCAGGGGGACACGTCTGGCATTGCAGGATTTGAGTCCCTGGCGGCATAGTGTGTTACTGATGGTAGGCTTTGTTACTTTGGTCCCAGCTCTCTGCAGGTCATTCACTAGGCCCCCCCGTGTGCTTCTGGGATTTTTGCTCACCGTTCTTGTGATCATTTTGACCCCACGGGGTGAGATCTTAAGTGGAGCCCCAGATCGAGGGAGATTATCAGTGGTCTTGTATGTCTTCCATTTCCTAATAATTGCTCCCACAGTTGATTTCTTCAAACCTAGCTGCTTACCTATTTCAGATTCAGTCTTCTCAGCCTGGTGCAGGTCTACAATTTTGTTTCTGGTGTCCTTTGACAGCTCTTTGGTCTTGGCCATAGTGGAGTTTGGAGTGTGACTGTTTGAGGTTGTGGACAGGTGTCTTTAATACTGATAACAAGTTCAAATAGGTGCCATTAATACAGGTAACAAGTGGAGGACAGAGGAGCCTCTTAAAGAAGAAGTTACAAGTCTGTGAGAGCCAGAAATCTTGCTTGATGTAGGTGACCAAATACTTATTTTCCACCATAATTTACAAATAAATTCATAAAAAATCCTACAATGTGATTTTCTGGATTTTTTTTCTCATTTTGTCTGACATAGTTGACGTGTACCTATGATGAAAATTACAGGCCTCTCTCATCTTTTTAAGTGGCAGAACTTGCACAATTGGTGGCTGACTAAATACTTTTTTGCCCCACTGTACATACATACACACATACACACACACACACACACACACACACACACACACACACACACACACACACACACACACACACACACACACACACACACACACACACAGTTTTGTATTGCTATCCTTGTGGGGACCAAATATTTGACTCCCATCCAAAAAACTATTTTCCCTAACCCCTAACCCAAACCCTAACCTTAACTCTTAACCATAACCCTAACCTCATCCCGAAGCCTAACCTTGACTCCAAACCCCTAACCATAAAACTATACCTACTGTAACCCTAACTCCTAACCCTTACTCTAACCATCAACATAACTTTAACCCCTAACCCTAACCTTAATTCTAACTCTAACCATAATTGTAACCCTAACCCTAAACCTAACCCCTAAGTCTAAAATAGCATTTTTCCTCATGAGGACCGTCAAAATGTCCCAACTTGTCCAAATTTTCCTTGTTTTACTGTCCTTGTGAGGACTTCAAGTAGCCACTGGGATAGTTAGACAAAAACACACACACACACACACACACACACACACACACACACACACACACACACACACACACACACACACACACACACACACACACAGTGAGCAGTGAGTCACAAGTGCCAAATATTTAATCAGAGTGATTAATTTTCTCAGTGTGATTAAACGAGGCATGTGATTACTTGCTGCTAAGGAAGAGACCAGTGTGTGTGTGTGAGAGAGTGTTTCTGCATAACCTTGTGAGTGTGTGTCCTGTTGTTTCTCTCTCTCTCTCTTAAAGTGGAACTGACAGCGTTTTAGTATCATGAAATCTTTTTCAAATGTGTTCATATAAACTCCCAGGAAGAATATGACAAAAACATTTTTTAAACATCTGACATGTGAGCACCTTACACATGGTCATTTTCATAACTTCTTTGACTGTTTGGGAATGACGTATACTAAGGCATTTGTGAAAATTCTATAGCAATATAGAGCGGGAAAACGGCAGGGCGTTTGGACAATTAATAGACACTACAGTAAATAAAACCTAATAAAAACATTTGTTTTGTCCACAAACCAGTGCACTATAGCCAATCAGAGCTACAGTAGGTCTATATGCAAATGAGCCATTTTTACCACATGGGCCTGCCATCATTCACTTGAACTGTGCGTTTACAGGCAGTAACAACAGCACGACTTTAGATCATTAGAACACATTTGCCAAAAGCCACAAAATACACCTGAATAGTTTTCTGCAAGTATGTAAATAGTCCTCTTACATTTGGGAACTTTACAATCCAATTGATCAAACATCCATGAAAAGGTAGTCCCTCTCCCTCAGTTGTCTATGCACATAAAAAACAACAAGATCAACAACTAATGCTAGCCAGAGCGAAATGTGCTAAAATCGAACGAGGGAACCCTAGATAAACCCTCTCAAACCTTTTCAGCTAGTTGGCCGTCAGAATTGCACTAATAAACGATGGGGAATAGTAGCCTGCTCGTCCTTCTGCAGCTTGCCTGCCAATGCATGCTTGTCTCAACCCATGTTTTGAAAACTGAATGGGAACTTGCCTGCCTGCCAAATATATTTGATTCACAACTAAGAGATATGCTAACTGTGGATAAGTTAATCAAGTTCAGCATAGCTAGCTAGCAAAGTGATTGACATTTCTTAATATTTAACCAAATGACACCTGCATCTCTAGCTGTAGCCACTGAAAAACGATATGAGAAAAAGTCTGTCACTCACCCACTCCTCCAATGACATGACATCCTTCCAGCAGCTAACTAGCTAGCTAACGTTAGGTTCCGTGCTTTTAGCATGCTAAGTAAATAGCTAGTTACAAAAATACAAACCCTAGCCCAGGAGTGTCAAACTCAATCAGCGCTCGGGCAGTATTGAAAAAACACAACAAATTCACGGGCCAGACACAGCCTATTTTTTTTACAAAAAAACTCGCAACTGCGACCCAAACTGGCCATTGTTTTATTGAAAAAATATGGCCCTTTATAATGTCCACTTATGTGTATATAGGATGATGTATATATCATTTTAATATGTTATAACAAAAGAAGATAAATAATATTTGTCCAGCCTTTGCTGCTATGCTTGCAGATGTGCGTAATATGCTGCGATCCTAATCAAAATGTATTTAATAACTCCAAATAACAAAACTGTAGCTATAGGTTGTTGTAACATTTAAACTTAAAACATGTTTTTTTTTTAATTGCACTGCATGGATCGCCGGTGCAGTTGAATGCAGCATTGCTGTATGGTGTATTCAAAATGGCCAGCCTAGGCTACTTCTTAAATGTTGCTGTAATAGGTCTACATGTTTCTCCTTAACTGCCATCGATAAGAGACAGTACTGTGCAGCCGTATTCAACGACCTGGCTAAGGCTTTCGACTCTGTCAATCACAACATTCTTATTGGCAGACTCAACAGCCTTGGTTTCTCAAATGATTGCCTCGCTTGGTTCACCAACTACTTCTCCGATAGAGTTCAGTATGTCAAATCAGAGGGCCTGTTTTCCGGACCTCTGGCAGTCTCTATGGGGGTGCCACAGGGTTCAATTCTCGGGCCGACTCTCTTCTCTCTATACATCAATGATGTCACTCTCGCTGCTGGTGATTCTTTGATCCACCTCTACGCAGACGACACCATTCTGTATACATCTGGCCCTTCGTTGGACACCTGCCCGCCCGTCCAGCATCACTACTCTGGACGGTTCTGACTTAGAATATGTGTACAACTACAAATACCTAGGTGTCTGGTTAGACTGTAAACTCTCCTTCCAGACTCACATTAAACATCTCCAATCCAAAATTAAATCAGGAATCTGCTTCCTATTTCGCAACAAAGCAATCCTTCACTCATTCTGCCAAACATACCCTTGTAAAACTGACCATCATACCGATCCTCGAATTCGGCAATGTCATTTACAAAATAGCCTCCAACACTCAACTCAACAAATTGGATGCAGTCTATCACAGTGCCATCCGTTTTGTCACCAAAGCCCCATATACTACCCACCACTGCGACCTGTATGCTCTTGTTGGCTGGCCGTCGCTTCATGCTCGTCGCCAAACCCACTGGCTCCAGGTCATCTACAAGGCCCTGCTAGGTAAAGCCCGCCTTATCTCAGCTCACTGGTCACCATAGTAGCACCCACCCGTAGCACGCGCTCCAGCAGGTATATCTCACTGGTCACCCCCAAAGCCAATTCTTCCTTTGGCCGCCTCTCCTTCCAGTTCTCTGCTGCCAATGACTGGAACGAACTGCAAAAATCTCTGAAGCTGGACACTCTTACCTCCCTCATTAGCTTTAAGCACCAGCTGTCAGAGCAGCTCACAGATCACTGCATCTGTTCATAGCTCATCTGTAAATAGCCCATCCAATCTACCTCATCCCCATACTGTATTTATTTATTTATTTATCTTGCTCCTTTGCACCCCAGTATCTCTACTTGCACATTCATCCTCTGCACATCCTACCATTCCAGTGTTTAATTGCTATATTGTAATTACTTTGCCACTATGGCCTATTTATTGCCTTACCTCTCTTATCCTACCTCATTTGCACATGCTGTATATAGATTTTCCTACTGTATTATTAATTGTATGTTTGTTTATTCCATGTGTAACTCTGTGTTGTTGATTGTGTCAAACTGCTTTGCTTTATCTTGGCCAGGTCGCAGTTGCAAATGAGAACTTGTTCTCAACTAGCCTACCTGGTTAAATAAAGGTGAAATAAAAATAAATAGTGTTTTGTAGCAGGTTTAGTTTTTTGGTTATTCATTCTCAATCTTTAAAAACTGAAGCCAGACTGCAACATTTTAGTAGCCTAGCTAGTACTGTCTAGCTAGTACTGTGGCATGTGTCTGTACACTTTACAGTAATTCCTCCTTTAAAAGTTGCGAGCTTGCAACGTGGGACTTAGAGGTACCCAGTGTCACGGCTTCATTGCTCCAGACCACGACAAGGGGGAGACAGAGCACTCATTATGCATTTGGGTCCCAAGGTTTTTATATGACCAATCATATCGAGTGGTTCCAATGATGAATTTGACGGGAGCCACCCATCCCTGGATGAAGATGGCTCCGCTGCGCGCTGTAAACGGCGCAATACATGGGACAGGAATGCACAATTGAAGTTGAATTTACCAACGCGAGCCGCCAGGCTGTAATTTCATAAAGTAGATGACTCAACTGTTGACGCTCTTGTGCGTCCCATTCGGTCCGCAGGCCTTGTGTTTGACACGTATGCTAGCCTATTAGCCATGTTATGACTAAGTTGTGATCATTACCCTTGCTAGTTTACTTATCTGTTGTTTACCTCATACCTTTTTTGCACTATTAGTTAGAGTCTGTAAGTATGCATTTCACTGCAAGGTCTACAACTGTTGTATTCGGCGCACGTGACAAATACATTTTGATTTGATTTTATTGACATTCCCAGCCTTAGTTACAGTCAACCGTTTTTGTTCAAAATATTGAGTCATTGAAACTGAAACAGTGCATCCCAGATGGGTGGAGGCAGCAAACAATCTACCAGGCCAGCTGTGAGTTACAACATGTTTTAGACTACCAAGAAAATAATTGGTGAATTATATTAATCATGCATTGAACTGCATCTATCTATTCTGCCAACAATGCCTATTTTTAAAACCTCTCATAAAGTTGGTTTTGTAGCATAAACTAGGAATTTGATACTTTTGACTGATATTATTGTCTGTTTGTTTCAAATCTGCAAAGTAGTTAAAACACTGTCAGTTCCACTTTAAATGTCCAGTTCTCTGCCCTTTTGTATCTCTGATGTTACAGTTGCTGATAACCAATCAGAGGACAGGGATGAGTGAACAGGGTAGTCAGTTTAGGGTGTTATCATGTTACAATGTGTGTGTCCAAAGGTATGTGGACACCTGCTCATTGAACATCTCATTCCAAAATCATGGGCATTAATATGGAGTTAGTCCCCCCTTTGCTGCTATAACGGACTCCACTCTTCTGGGAAGGCTTTCCACTAGATGTTGGAACATTATTGCGGGCACCTCCTTCCATTCAGCCACAAGAGCATTAGTGAGGTCGGGCACTGATGTTGGGCGATTAGGCCTGGCTCGCAGTCGGCATTCCAATTCATCCCAAAGGTGTTCAATGGGGTTGAGGTCAGGGCTCTGTGCAGGCCAGTCAATCTCAACAAACCATTTCTGTATGGACCTCGCTTTGTGCACGGGGGCATTGTCATGCTGAAACTGGGAAGGGCCTAACCCAAACTGTTGCCACAAAGTTGGAAGCACAGAATTATCTAGAATATCATTGTATGCTGTAGCATTAAGATTTCCCTTTACTGGAACTAATGGGCCAACCTGAACCATGAAAAACAGAACCAGACCATTATTCCTCTTCCACCAAACTTTACAGTTGGCACTATGCATTAGGGCAGATAGCGTTCTCCTGGCATCCGCCAAACCCAGATTAGTCCATCGGACTGCCAGATGGGGAAGCCTGATTCATTACTCCAGAGAACGCGTTGCCACTGCTCCAGAGTCCAATGGCGGTGAGCTTTACACCACTCCAGCCAACGCTTGGTATTGTGCGTGGTGATCTTAGGCTTGTGTGCGGCTGCTCGGTCATGGAAACCCATTTCATGAAGCTCCCAACTAACAGTTCTTGTGCTGACGTTGCTTCCAGAGGTAATTTGGAATTCGGGAGTGACTGTTGCAACTGAGGACAGACAATTTTTACATGCTACACGCTTCAGCACTCGGCTATCCTGTTCTGTGAGCTTGTGTGGCCTACCACTTCGCTGAGCCATTGTTACTCCTAGATGTTTCCACTTCACAATAACAGCACTTGCAGTTGACCGGGGCAGCTTTAACAGGGCGGAAATTTGACAAACTGACTTGATGGAAAGGTGGCATCCTATGACAGTGCCATGGTGAAAGTCACTGAGCTCTTCAGTAAGGCCATTCTACTGCCAATGTTTGTCTATGGAGATTGCATGGCTGTGTGCTCGATTTTATACACCAGTCAGAAATGGGTGTGGCTGAAATAGCTGAATAGACTAATTTGAAGGGGTTTCCACATACGTTTGTATGTATAGTTTAGCTTTGTAGCTTTACAGCTGTAATCTGATGAAGTAGGGCATGTTTATTAAAGTCCTACGGCCTGGACATGGCACAGCTAAGGTCACTGGGACAAGCTGTGTGTGTGTGTGTGTGTGTGTGTGTGTGTGTGTGTGTGTGTGTGTGTGTGTGTGTGTGTGTGTGTGTGTGTGTGATAGCTGGTGTTTCTCCAAAAACAAATGAGATTTCTATTTTCCCAGAAGGTGGGTTGGATGGAGGGATAGAAGGGCTCTCTGGAGAACAAATTAACACTGACAGACTAGCTCCAGATGGAGAGAACACCATCCCTCCAGCCAAGAGCTCTCTTTTCTCTCTCTCAATCTCTACCTCTTTCTCTCCCTCTATCATGTCCTCACTCTGTCTCTCTTGTAATATCTCCTCTTCTCCACCGTGGTCAATGTGATCGAGTGGGATTTTCCACTACATCCTGTGTGTCTGCATCTGTGAAGAAAACAATGATTGGGAGATAGCTGTGATCCAAGATGATAAATATGAATAAGTTCTCACACACAACATGAGAAAACACACTGTGGCGTAGAGTAGCCCAGAAGGCTAAACTGAAAAACTTAACCTCTATCAAATAATACGATGACGGAGCTACAAAAGTACTTCTGTGCAAGGCTGTTTATTTACATAGTGATTCCGGAAGAAAAACAGTACTGACAGCAAACGTATACATTATGGGACAGCTAAAACAGTGCTGCCCCATCAACAGCTCAAACAAAATGTTCACCCCCTTTTGAACTGACAAAGAGACTCCTTTTGTAAGCCCCTCCCATCAGAACATACCAAACACTTTAATTATTTAAGAAATTACCAACATCCAAGCATTTTTCACTCAGCTAAACATATCAATTATATACATTGCACTTTTGCAATCTGTTCATCATGATACAATATAACACAATATAACACATTTACAAAATCCCATCACTACTGACTTGGTAACTCATATCAAATTTTGTTGGTGACATACACAGTTTAGCAGATGTTAAAGCAGGAGCAATAAAATGCTCCTGGTGCCGTGAAATGCTTATCATTATGATCCAGCTCAACCATCACAACACCTCCTGCTCCTTCCTCCGGAGCTAACCGCAGAGAGAGACATCTATTTCAATTGCTTTGGCAATGTAAACGCATGTTCCCCATGCCAATAAAGCCCATTGAATTGAGAACAGAGAGAAAGAGACAAAGCGAACAGAGATACTTTCTAATTCTGCTTCCTCCAGAACTGCAGAGAGAGAACAGCGATAGAGACAAAGAGAGAGAATGTCTATTCTGCTTTATCCAGAACTAACTGCAGAGAGAGAACAGAGAGAGAGACAAAGAAAGAATGTCTAATTCTGCTTTGTCCAGAACTAACTGCACTGCACAGCTACAGAGCCACATTACCATTCAGCGCTATGACTGAAGCTGAGAATCAGAATGGTGTTATTTCCTGGTGTGTATGTCTGTATAATGGTTACAGATGTTTGCAGCCATGGTGTTTTGCTTGCTAAAAGCCCTGAAAGTGGATCTGGAGTGGTCTGGTGGGAGAGAGAGGGAGAGAGACACAGCTGCATGTGAGCTCCCACATTTTTCAGCATGTTTTTACAAAAAGATAGATTTTGAGTTAGATCAACTTAGATTTTTTGGCAAAGACATATATATATATATATATACAGGATACTACCCTCCATAACATAACCTTCACTCAAAATCAAAACTCCAAACCTACAACCTGATTTTGGACAAAATTACCTTGAAGGATTCCCTTTTTACTGTTTTTCTCGATTGCTTAAACACAAAAAGTGGTTCCTGTAGCACAAAAACCCATACCCTTACGTCATACCCAAAAACATACACATTTCCCATAACCGTAAACACTATTCACCTGTTTCCACATTTCAATATTCAAAACTCTTTCTGCAAAACCTTACACAAAAGTGGACAAATAAATCATTCATTGCACTACATATTCATTCACCAAACACATACTCTAAATATAATTAACTCAAGTTATCACAACCTAAACTCAAAGAGCACACCTTTCTCCAGGTGCAACACTAAGCCTCAAAATTGTTAACACACCAATCAGAATTGCAGGATCAATAAATGGGGTCTAGAGGCATGTCCATGTGCTTTGGAACAATGGATCCTAACAATGCCGAAGTTGCAAGACAACAGAGAGGAGGAGGAGGACAAGAACAACAACAACAACAAAGACAAGTCATCTCAGACGAAATCCGTGCCACCCTAGTGTGGTTCTCATACATGGGAGGACTATGAGAGAAGCTGGACAGCTAGTGCAACCCAATCTAAGCCGTTACACGGTTGCATCCATTGTCCGTACTTTCAGAAGGGAAAACGGGTTATTTGCCTTGTTACTGTGATACATATAATGTTGTAGTGCATATAGACTGAATCTCCACTTTGTTCTCAGTGTAGTTTTTACCACAGTAATGGATGACCATAGGTCAGTAATGGTCAAATTTCATTTTTGCAGAACTGAGATGCGGCCATCTATGGGAGGTAGGTGGACACTTCTCACAGCTGAGCAGGAGATTGCCCTGGTGAACATGGAGGTAGGTGGACACTTCTCACAGCTGAACTGGAGATTGCCCTGGTGAATATGGAGGTAGGTGGAGACTTCTCACAGCTGAGCAGGAGACTGCCCTGGAGAATATGGAGGTAGGTGGAGACTTCTCACAGCTGAGCAGGAGACTGCCCTGGAGAATATGGTGATTGCCAATAATTCCATCCGTTTGAGGGAAATTCAAACCCATATAGTTGAAGACCAGGTAGTCTTCCAAGGAATTGACAGCATCAACACTTACACCATTGACCGGATCGTTCAGAAGAACCACAAGAACAAAGAAGCTGTACCGTGGGCCTTTTGATAGTAAATCAGAGTTAAGGAGTAACGATTCCAATATGTGCAGGTAATTGCTATACTGTACAGAATTTTTACGCTATGTTGAGTACGGCCCATCTCTCAGCATATAAATACAGTAATGTGTTACAGTAAGTGCAGTACACAATCTTTCATTCCAGTACAGTAGTACACTACTGTATTTGTAGTACAGTAAAAAAAAAAGTTTTTTTTACTTCTGTAGAGAATCTTTGAACTGGATGCCCTGCCATCTACGAGGCAGGGTTCAACCTAACAAAAAAGCGCAAAAGGGGGCGCAACATTATTGGTCACCGTGCCATCATACAAGTTCCTGGCCAGAGGGGAGGCAACATCACCCTATGTGCAGCCATCAGCAATTGTGGCGTCCTCCACCACCATGTCAAAGTTGGTCCATACGACACGGCACAACTCCTTCAATTTCTAGATCAGCTGCACAATAACGTTCTACAACAGGAAGGGGAGCCAGGGAAACCAGACCAAGTCCAAGATGTTGTCATTTGGGATAACATGAGTTTGCATCGGGCTGCTCTGGTTCGCGCCTTGTTCAATGACAACCCCAGGTTCACCGTTCTTTTTTTGCCAGCATATTCCCCATTTCTGAATCCGATTGAGGAATTTTTCTCAGCATGGCGGTGGAGAGTGTATGACCGTAACCCCTATGCACAGCAAAACCTCCTGGAGGCAATGGTGGACGCTTGTGGTAATGTGCCTGTGGAGTCTATCCAGGATTTTCTAAGGCATTTTTCCCATGCTGTCTGGCTAGAGCAAACATAATGTCTGACGATTATGAGATATTATGGCCTGACCCAGACCTGAGACAAGATGATGAGAACGCTGATGCTTAGTAACTTGTACATTTGCTGGATTTGGAAATAAAGCTTTTGGAAATTGGGTATTTTACTGTGCATGGACACTTCCTTACATGTTTTGTCAGTGTGACATTTCAAAGGTCAGGTTTTTGACCAAAACAGCATATACAGTAGTATTCCCTTATCCACTAATGTAAGAGGTATTTTTTACAGTACTGTTTTGAAGTTCTCTCGCCAGAGTATTCCTGAAAAGCTTATCTGGATAGTCCGTGCTGTGATTTTACAAAGTTCCAAATTCTTTATCTGAAACCTATTCTAAACATTTTGGCCGCAGTGTTTTGAATTAATCCATCCAGTGTGTAACAGTCATGTAGTCTGTGTTTTTGACAGCTTGTGTGTGTCTGAGGGCAAAGTTTGAATTGGGACCCAGAAGTTAAATGTTTGTACCGTTGGGTGTGAGTTTTGAGAAAATTTGAGAAAATGGTGAGTTGTTCCAGGAATTGTGTCTAAGCAATTGAGAAACTGTAATTCTGCAGTGTTGGGAAAGGGCTTGTAAGTAAGCATTTCACAGTAGAGCCTACACTTGTTGCATTCGGTGAATGCGACAAATACATATTGAT
This sequence comes from Salmo salar, assembly GCF_965601325.2. NCBI lineage: Eukaryota > Metazoa > Chordata > Actinopteri > Salmoniformes > Salmonidae > Salmo > Salmo salar. Next base: position 165,100,085 of record NC_138291.1, on the reverse strand, counting down.
TTGGTTTGATATGACACATAAATCAGTGATTTGTCGCAGTTAGGGTTGCAAATTTACCCAAAATCCCAGGTTTTACAGAAATCCCGCTTGGAAGATTCCCAGAATCAGGAGGGAATAAGCAGGAAATCCTGAATCCAAACCTTGTAATTTTGGAAAAGTTACTGGAATTTTGCAACCCTAGGAGTAGATATGTGAAATTACAATTTTGTCTGTTGGAATGGGAAGAATGTGAGTATGAGCATGCATTTGTGTGTGATTCGTGCTCAACACACAGCTCACACAGTGGGTGTGCTGGAATGAACTTCTGAAATATATACTAGTTCAACATGATCCGTGAGCTTCAGTGAGTTTGTGTTTGTGGGTTGCGTGCAGATGTTAGCATCGGTGTGTGTGTGTGTGTGTGTGTGTGTAGGTGTGTGTGTTTAGGTGTGAGCATCAGTGTTTGTGGGTTGTGTGCAGATGTAAGCAGTGATTTTTGGGTTGTGTGTAAGTGTGAGCATCAATGTGTGTGTTTATGGGTTGTGTGTGTGTAGGTGTGAGCATCAGTGTGTCTGTGTATGTTTGTGGGTTGTGTGTGTAGGCGTGATCATCAGTGTGTGTTTACTGTAGAAGTGCTGGTTGGTGTGAGAGAGCGTAAGATGATAAGCAGGAGGCCATGGGAACATCTGACATTTGACAATTTAAGGCCTTATTACCTCAACCCAAAATATGTTTTATTTCTTTCATCACATTCCCAGTGGGTCAGAAGTTTACATACACTCAATTAGTATTTGGTAGCATTGCCTTTAAATTGTTTAAATTAACTTGGGTCAAACGTTTCGGGTAGCCTTCCACAAGCTTCCCACAATAAGTTGGGTGAATTTTGGCCCATTCCTCCTGACAGAGCTGGTGTAACTGAGTCAGGTTTGTAGGCCTCCTTGCTCGCACACATTTTTTTCAGTTCTGCCCACACATTTTCTAAAGGATTGAGGTCAGAGCTTTGTGATGGCCACTCCAATACCTTGACTTTGTTGTCCTTAAGCCATTTTGCCACAACTTTGGAAGTATGCTTGGGGTCATTGTCAATTTGGAAGACTCATTTGCGACCAAGCTTTAACTTCCTGACTGATGTCTTGAGATGTTGCTTCAATATATCCACATAATTTTCCTTCTCATGATGCCATCTATTTTGTGAAGTGCACCAGTCCCTCCTGCAGCAAAGCACCCCCACAGCATGATGCTGCCACCCCCATGCTTCACGGTTGGGATGGTGTTCATCGGCTTGCAAGCATCCCCCATTGTTTGTACAGATGAACGTGGTACCTTCAGGTGTTTGCAAATTGCTCCCAAGGATAAACCAGACTTGTGGAGGTCTACAATTTTTTTCTGAGGTCTTGGCTGATTTCTTTTGATTTTCCCATGATGTCAAGCAAAGAGGCACTGAGTTTGAAGGTACGTCTTGAAATTCATCCACAGGTACACCTCCAATTGACTCAAATGATGTCAATAAGCCTATCAGAACCTTCTAAAGCCATGACATCATTTTCTGGAATTTTACAAGCTGTTTAAAGGCACAGTCAACTTAGTGTATGTAAACTTCTGACCCACTGGAATTGTGATTCAGTGAATTTTAAGTGAAATAATCTACCAGTAAACAATTGTTGGAAAAATTACTTGTGTCATGCACAAGAAATTTGTGGAGTGGTTTAAAAACGAGTTTTAATGACTCCAACCTAAGTGTATGTAAACTTCCGACTTCAATTGTACTTCATAAGTAATGTCCAAATAATTCCCCCCAGAATGTTTTAGAAATATTTAATTATGTCATATAAATTCAGGAAAGAGGGAAACACCTTCCTCTTGATAAGCTTCTATATTCAGTTGACTCTAGAGGAAGGAAGTCTATTTACACCGTATTTACTTAGATTGGTTGCGGCTGCATCCCAGATGGCTCTTTTTTCTATATATTATGCACTGCTTTTAACCAGACCCCGATGGGCCCAGGTCAAAAGTATTGCACTATAGAAAGAATAGGGTACCATGGGATGCATGCCATGGTCTACTGAATGACCTTGATCTCTATAAACCACATCCTACCACAACCCACCACAGGTACCTGATCACCAGCTGGCTTATACCTGGTGCTCTGCAGACCTGGGTTAAAAAAACTTTTCAAATAATAGCAAATTACAAAGCTGGGCATGCCTGGTGCACTAGAATCAATACAACAGTATCAAAAGGGCAAATCCTGCCGATCTGGCACTCCAGGCAGGCTACCGCAAATGCTACAAGTATACTTGAAAGATGTCAAATACTATTTGAACCCAGCTACACGGTTCTGGTGCCAGACGCTGCAGCTATAAGCATAGTAGAATGACCCGTGTTAGATGATAACGGTTGAGTCAAAGACTTTGGCTGCAGATTCATCTAAGGCAGCCATTTTGTTGGATTAGACACAAAGTCCTTGGAACCCCCTGACAATCAATACCTCACTCTTCTCCCCATGTTCACACCCAGAGACAAAGAGGAGAGAGGGGGGGAAAGAGAGGGGGAGAGGAGAAAGGCTGAGAAATAATAAAAGTTGTGATGGATTGTCTCCGTCTTCCTATCGCTCTCTCTCCGTCACTCCTCTCCCTATTCCGATCCCTCTCTCTCCCTCTCTCCTTTACTCCCCCCCTCTCTCCCTATTCCTATCCCTCTATCTCTCCCTCACTCCCCCTCTCTCTCCATATTCCTCTCTCTCTCCCTCACTCCCCCTATCTCTCTGTCTCTCCCTCACTCTCTCTCTCTCCCTATTCCTATCCCTCTCTCTCTCCCTCCCTCACTCTCCCTCTCTCTCCCTATTCCTATCCATCTATCTCCCTCTCTCTCCCTCTCTCTCTCCCTCTTGTATAGGCCTGAGAAGGATGGTATTTACTTGACAGGTTCAGGTGCAATTTGGTTACTGATTAAACAGAAAATCCAAACCGAGCTGAATGAGAATGTAATTGTTGAGTCTGGCAGTGTGGCAGTCATGGTAGGCCTTCCTGTTGCTTGTGGGGAGAAGAGCTTCTCTGACAGGTTGAATCTCTAGTTAATAGTTTAGGTCTGCTCTCTGTCATATGCTGTCTCTTCAAACACCAGGAGAGAGCACTGCAAAGAGCTAAAGAGAGAGGGAGTCAGATTGAAGGAGAGATAGATACAGAGTGATAGAGAGAGAGAGAGAGAGAGAGCAGACAGACTGAGAGAGTGATATTGAGACTGTGGGAGTATGAAAGAGATAAAAGGAGTGGGAGGATTAGAAACTGAAGGAGAACAAAAGACAGAGAGGAATAATCAGGCCAATTCCCTCTGTTTTCTACCCCAGGAGTTATTTGTGTGTGTGTGTGTGTGCGTGTGTCCGTACGTGCGCATGTATGTGTGGGTGTGTTTGTGTGATTAATGATTAATGCAATCTGCATTTTATGGGCTGTTTTACTCTGTGCATTTAGAATGAATAATGAGATGTTTTCCGCCTTTGCCTATAAACCCAGTCCAGAAAAGAACATTACATTATCTCTAAAAAAGAAAAATATCTCTGATATTTAGAACAATAATACAGATTATAATGCAGGCACTGAGACAGTATTTTTATTGCACTCTGTAAGCAGATGTTGGTGTTGTTCTAATGTTTGAGAACAGACAGAAGCACACGCACACACACACACACACACACACACACACACACACACACACACACACACACACACACACACACACACACACACACACACACACACACACACAGCCACACACACACACACACACACACACACACACACACACACACACACACACACACACACACACACACACACACACACACACAGCCACACACACACACACACACACGCACATGCACACACACACACTTTCTCCCTCTTTAGTTATATTTCTCTCTCTCCCCCTCCCACAAACTTTCTTCTGAGGAAACAAAACTGATCTCTGTCTCTGTGTCATCTGTCTGTGTGAGAGTGAACAACAACAGTCCAAATGGCTCTGCGGGGAGTTCTACTGGACCAGGACCAGTTCTGTTGTTCTGTCTGTCTGGATCTACTGAAGGAGCTGGTGGCTATTCCCTGTGGACACAGTTACTGTAGAAGCTGTATTGAGGGCTACTGGGATCAGGATGATCAGGGCATCTACTGCTGTCCTCAGTGCAATCAGACCTTCACTCCAAGGCCTACTCTGAGGATAAACAACATGTTGGCTGAGGTGGTGGAGACACTGAAGAAGACAGGACTCCAGGCTGCTCCCCCTGCTCTGTGCTATGCTGGACCTGGAGATGTGGCGTGTGATTTCTGCACTGGGACCAGAAAGCAGAATGCCTTCATGTCCTGTCTGGCATGTCTGGTGTCTTATTGCGAGACTCACCTCCAACCTCACTATGATGTTCCTGGACTAAAGAAACACAAGCTGGTCAAAGCCACCATACAGCTATAGGAGAAGATCGGCTCTCATCATGACAAACTGCCGTACGGATCAACAGTGTATATGTCTACTGTGTGTGATGGATGAACATAATGGCCATGATACAATGTCAGCTGCAGCAGAGAGGACAGAGAAACAGGTTAGACCAGAACAACTGGTTGGTGACTCTGTTAAATAGTAGGAAGGCTGTTTGATAGGAGAGATCAAGAAACATAGTCATTGAAATGAAATCGACCGACAGCAGAAGAAATATGATTATCATAAATTATCCAAATCGATCAGCTTCTTCTAAAGTCAAACTCCATTATCATTCTGAATACTCTTTTGAGTCCAACGTTCCGTCTCTGTGATACATGTCATGTACAGTAAGAACTATAATCATTCAATCAACTGTGTGTTATGGTGACAAGTTAACTAATGGACACAAAACTTGATAGCTCAATGAAGAGTGTTCCTCCACAGAGTCAGCTGGGGATGAGTCAGCAGAAGCTCCAGCAGAGAGTCCAGGAGAGAGAGAAGGTGCTGAAGGAGCTCCAACAGGCTGTGGAGTCTCTCAAGGTGAGTATTATTATTGACCAGAGGAGATGCACCATTTCACTTCCCTCCTCCAGCCAACCAGAGAGAGAGAGAGAGAGAGAGGCCACTCTCCAGTCCACTATGGAGAACAGTCTGGCTGGGCTACAACTGTAGATAGAGAGGGAATAGACTGACCCAGATGCAGAATGTGTAGAAGTAATAATGTTAATTGCAGCAACAGAAGCAAAGGTACTGGATGGCAGGCAGGCTCAGGGTCTGTTGCAGGCAGAGTGGTCAGGCGGGCGGGTTCAGTGTCAGGACAGGCAAAGGTCAAAAACCAGTAGGGCGAGAAAAGAGAGGCTGGGAAAAAACAGGAGCTAACAGGACAAATGCTGGTAAGCTTGACAAACAAGATGAACTGGCAACAGGCAAACATATATCACAGGTATTAGTACACAGGGGATAATGGGGAAGATGGGTGACACCTGGAGGGGGTGGAGACAAGCACAAAGACAGCTGAAACAGATCAGGGCGTGACAGTACCCCCCTCTAGGGGCGCCACCTGGCGTCCTACCTGGGCACATACCTGGTTGACCGGGGTGCCGGCGGTGGAGGTCAGCGATGAGGGCTGGGTCCAGGATGTCTCTAGCGGGGACCCAGCGCCTCTCCTCCGGGCCATAACCCTCTCAGTCAACCAGGTACTAGAAACACCTACCCCGTGGTCGAACCCTCAGGAGGCATCTCACCGTGTACGCCGGATGGCCATCAACAACACGGGGAGGAGGGGTGGGCCTGGAAATGGAAGACAAGGGACTGTAAGACACGGGCTTGATACGGGACACATGAAAGGTGGGGTGTATACGAAGGGTACGAGACCATGGTAGGCCACCTAAAGCGCTGTCGCACAAAGGCCAGGGTCCGTTGGGCGCCCAGTTGGCAGGCCAACCTGGAGGAGTCCAGAACAGCGGACAGTGTTGGGAACGAACATCCAGTTCTCAGAACCCCCCCCCCCCCCCCCAGGGGTTTGGCTGGGAACTCTGCACCCTACGGTCCTGCTTCCCTATTGCCCAGCTGAGTGCCATCACCAGGCATGAGGTGGGAAGGATGGTCTTGGGTTCCGGGGTAGTAGTCGTGGGGCTATAGCGGTTGGACAGTGAATCCGGCATGACATTTTTGGATCCTGGCCAGTACGAGAGGGAGAAGTTGAACCGTGTGAACAGCAGGGCCCATCTGGCTTGCCTGGCGCTTGGCGATGCGGAGATACTGCAGGTTCTTGTGGTCAGTCCACATGATGAACAGATGTTCCGCCCCCTCCAGCCAGTGCCTCCATTCCTCCAACGCCATCTAAACTGCAAGAAGCTCCCGATTCCCCACATCATAGTTCCTTCCATGGCGTTGAGGCGATGGGAGAAGAAGGCGCAGTGGGAGGGGAGCGGGAGAAGACGAGGACGTCATCAATGTGGACGAAGACGAACCGGTTTAACATGTCGCGGAGAACATCATTCACCAGAGCCTGGAACACAGCAGGGGCATTGGTGAGGTCAAAGGGCATGACCCGATACTCGTAGTGGCCACTGGCCATGTTGAAGTCGGTCTTCCACTCATCCCCCTCTCGTATCCGTACCAGGTGGTAGGCATTCTGTAGATCCAGCTTGGAAAACACAGTGGCCCCCTAGAGTAGCTCGAAGGCTGAGGAGATGAGTGGTAGCAGGTAACAGTTCTTAACCGTAATGTCGTTGAGTCCCTGGTAGTCAATGCACGGGTACAGGGTCTTGTCCTTTTTCTCCACAAAGAAGAAGCCTGCACCGGCGGGAGAGGAAGAGGGATGGATAAATCCAGCAGCTAGGGAGTCCCCAATGTAGGTATCCATAGCCTTGGTCTCCGGTCCCGACAGAGAGTACAGATGTCCCCGGGGCGGCGTGGTGCTAGGGAGAAGGTCAATCCCGCAGTCATAGGGTTGGTGCAGCAGAAGCGATGTGACCCGGGCCTTGCTGAACACCGCCCGGAGGTCCTGGTACGCCGCGGGAATGGCAGAAAGGTCCGGGGCACCTTCCGAGCCCCAGGAAGACGTCCCGGGGCAGGTTGTGCTGACTTCAGGCAATGGGCGTGGCAGAACGGGCCCATGATGGCACCAGTAGACCAGTTAATGAGGGGATTGTGATGTTGAAGCCAGGAGAATCCCAATTGAAACGGGAATCAGAGGGGACTTGATGTAGGTGGATGGGAGTGGTGTTGTGGGTGACTCGGCCTATAGAGCGCCCGTCCAGGGCTCTAATGTCCATGGGAATGGAGAGGGGCTGAGTGGGGATGTTCAGCTCGGATGCCAGGGTAGCGACCAAAAAACTCTTGTCGTACCCAGAGTCAATGAGAACACTGAGAGATTTGGACTGGTCTCCCCACAGCAGAATGGCATGAAAAGGGTGCGAGCAGGGGAAGCAGGAACGTTCTCCATAAGACCCTCGATAGTCCTTGCTCCTACCAGTGAGCCTGGCTTCTTTAGAGGACAAGAGGACACAAAATTACCAAGAGTCCCACAGCCCAGCTCTACCTAGTGGCATAGGCTCAGGAAGCTGTGATTCGGCCATCTTCGGCAGCCCTCGGGGCAGGTCTGCAACCCTCGTGTCCTCTTAGCAACGAGACCGCCGGGAGCTTCCGGGTTGACTCGGAGGCAAGGTGGGATCCCTGGGCGTGTGTGCAAAATCAAATTTCCTCTCCCTCTGTCGTTCCTGTAGTCGCCCATCGATTCGGATGGTCAAAGCGATGAGGGAATCCGTAGGCAACTCACGAGCAGCAAGCTCATCCTTGACCACCTCCGAGACGCCGTGCAGGAACATATCGAACAGTGCTACCTGGTTCCAAGCACTCTCCACTGCCAACGTGCGGAAATCCACCGCTTAGTCAGCCACACTCCGTAAACTAATGGCTGATCTTGGCCAGATTCAATTACTTCTTGCAGGGGATGTGTAAAGAGGGTCTGTCTGGGAGGTTGAGTGGAGTTGAGTGGAGTGGTGATACTGTTCGTACAGCAGTCTCATATAAAGACACTAAGGCAGGTACTCTGTCCTCTTACAGCGTCTCTGACACAATGACCCTCGTCCACAGAGTCCAGACCACATTTACCCAGCCCCTCTATCCTGCGTATTGGGTCAGGTAGCTGTGTAAGCTGTGGTAAAGTTCCCTTTAGTACAGAGATGCTTTATTATGCTCTACTTCGTGATATTCTAACATATAATACTCAGTTATATCATGCCCATTCCAATGTTCTTTTATGAATTAGGAAATAGAAAGTTGAATATGTAGTATCAACTAACAATGTCTAACTCATTGATCTTTGTGATTTAACCCCTCTGGTAAAAAAAAATATAATCTTGGCACTGTCTGTTAAGTGTCCTGTAAAATAACCTTAAATCTGTAAAATAGACTTAAATCCATCTACCTTTTTATAATCCAGTGATGCCACTTTGTTTATTGGTCAACTAAACTGAACATTATGGGACCCTGTACTGTGGCTGACTGTTGACACATACAATATGTTATTAATAAGTTATTAATAGCAATGAAATAATATTATGAGATATCAGGAACAGCAGGTCTGTGTGTGTGTGTCTGTATGCGTGCGTGCGTGAGTGTGTGCGTGCGTGTGTGTGTGTGTGAGAGAGACGGATAAAGAGAGAGGATTAATGTTTTATTTTCCCTTTTGTACTTTAAATATTTGCACGTAATATGACATTTGTAATTTTGAAACTTTTGTGAGTGTAATGTTTACTGTTCATTTTTAGTTCACTTGTCTGGCAATGTTAACAGCTGGGGTGAAAGAGGAGCGATTACGATAGAGGAAACCAAGTCTAGATTTAACTTTATTGAGATTGTTTGGGATGAGTTGGACTGCAGAGTAAAGGAAAGCAGCCAACAAGTGCTCAGCATATGTGGGAACTCCTTCAAGACTGTTGGGAAAGCATTCCAGGTGAAGCTGGATGAGAGAATGCCAAGAGTGTGCAAAGCTGTCATCAAGGCAAAGGGTGGCTACTTTGAAGAATCTCAAATATAAAATATATTTTTATTTGTTTAACACTTTTTTGGTTACTACATGATTCCATGTGTGTTATTTCATAGCTTTGATGTCTTCACTATTATTCTACAATGTAGAAAATAGTAAAAATAAAGAAAAACCCTTCAATGAGTAGGTGTGTCCAAACTTTTGATGGGTACTGTATGTTTCCCATGCCAATAAAGCCCTTAAATTGAATTGAGAGAGAGAGTTTGTGTGTGTTATACTGATACAGTAACAGTTCCTATTGGCTGAATTTCCCCTGCCCTCTCGCTGTGACCTTTACATTCTCCTAGCTCTCAGTGGGGTCACACAAATCAGCTTAAGGCCTGCCGTCATTTCAAATGTACATGTTTGGGTTGTGTGAGCCTGAGCCAACGACATTGTCCCAAATGGCACCCTATTCCCTACATGGTACACTACTTCTGAGCAGAGACCTATGAGTCATAGTCAAAAGTAGTGCACTATAGTGAACAGAGTGCCATTTGTGACGGATACACACTGTGAGGAGGTTGCTTAATCATTTATACACAGCTGTTGTTCCCCACAGTAAGGTAGATGGTTTAAATGAATAGTAAAAATACAATAGAAATAAATAATTTAAAAAAATAAGTTAGTCACATAGTGTCACCGTACTCACACCCCTCGGACCTACCTGTCTGTCTCTTGTCTTTCACTCCCTACCTCACTTTTATTTTTACCAACCTGTCTTTCTACCCTTTCTTTTTTCCAACCTACCTTTCTACCATTTCTTCTGTTTCCCTCTGCACTCTTCTCCTTTTTTCCCCTATGAAGCTGGGCCCCTCTTTTATACACAAGAGGGGCACAATCATGGGAACAAGGGAACACAATCATGTTCAACAAGGTAACACAATCATGAGATATAGGCAGACATGGTTTGTTTTGACTCCACAGTGTCCTTACTCGCCAGGGCCTAGCTTATACTCACAGCAACACTTACCATCAGTCTACACCCTCAAGGTGGCTGCCAACTAGTTATCCTAAATTGGTTTCTTCCTTTTCCATGTGGCTCAGTTGGTAGAGCATGGTGTTTGCATCGCCAGGGTTGTGGGTTCGATTCCCACGGGGGACCAGTACGGAGAAAAAACAAAAATGAAATGTATGCATTCACTACTGTAAGTCGCTCTGGATAAGAGCATCTGCTAAATGACAAAAATGTAAATGTAAAAAAAATATTTGTTTAGTTGAATAGACACTCCCCATTATTTACATACAGTAGGCGTGCTCCACAGAGCTCCCAGTAGGACTATAACTGAGGAGCTTCAAAGTGATGTACAATGCAGTATTGAACATCAAATCAAATCAAAGTTCATTTGTCACGTGCGCCGAGTACAACCTTACAGTGCAAAAAAGATATTAGGTGAACAATAGGTAAGTAAAGAATTAAAACAACAGTAAAAAGACAGGCTATATACAGTAGCGAGGCTATAAAGTAGCGAGGCTACATACAGACACCAGTTAGTCAGGCTGATTGGAGGTAGTATGTACATGTAGATATGGTTAAAGTGACTATGCATATATGATGAACAGAGAGTATCAGTAGCGTAAAAGAGGGGTTGGCAGGTGGTGGCTGGCGGGATACAATGCAGATAGCACGGTTAGCCAATGTGCGGGAGCACTGGTTGGTCGGCCCAATTGAGGAAGTATGTACATGAATGTATAGTTAAAGTGAGTATGCATATATATGATAAACAGAGAGTAACAGCAGAGTAGAAGAGGGTGGGGGGGGGGGGGGGGGGGGGGGGAGGGGGCAATGCAAATAGTCCTGGTAGCCATTTGATTACCTGTTCAGGAGTATTATGGCTTGGAGGTAAAAACTGTTGAGAAGCCTTTTTGTCCTAGACTTGGCACTCCGGTACTGCTTGCCATGCGTTAGTAGAGAGAACAGTCTATGACTGGGGTGGCTGGGGTCTTTGACAATTTTTAGGATGAACATTCATGATATCCTGTGTTGGATGGTGCTAATACTTCCTCTGTTGGTATGTAAGCCTTCTTACCCTGAACCAACGCTTCATCAAGCCCACCACATATGTATATGATAGTTAAAGAACCCAATTGGAGCCCAGATTATTTACAACAGTTCCTATGCTTGGGAAGAGATGAATTTAACCTGTTGAGGACAGACGTTCCGCTAGCGGAACCCCGTTCCGCCTGCGGAACCCCTAGCCAACAGCCAATTGCATCGCACGGCGCGAAACACTAAACCAACTAAAATACCACAATTCAATTTTCTCAAACAATCAACTATTTTACACCATTTTAAAGATAAGACTCTCGTTAATCTAACCACATTGTCCGATTTCAAAAAGGCTTTACAGCGAAAGCAAAACATTAGATTATGTTAGGAGAGTACATAGACACAAATAATCACACAGCCATTTTCCAAGCAAGCATATATGTCACATAGACCCAAACCACAGCTAAATGCAGCACTAACCTTTGCAACACTCCTAGCACATTATGTTATACAATACATGCATGTTTTGTTCAATCAAGTTCATATTTATATCAAAAACCAACTTTTTACATTGGCATGTGATGTTCACACTAGCATACCCACCGAAAACTTCCGGTGAATTTACTAAATTACTCATGATAAACATTGACAAAATACATAATTATTTTAAAAATTATAGATACAGAACTCCTTTATGCAATCGCTATGTTCGATTTTAAAATAGCTTTTCGGCGAAAGCACATTTTGCAATTTTCTGAGTACATAGCTCGGCCATCACGGCTAGCTATTTTGACATCCGCCAACTTCGGGGTCACCTAAACTCAGAATTACTATTAGAAAAATTGGATTACCTTTGCTGTTCTTCGTCAGAATGCACTCCCAGGACTTCTACTTCAACAAATGTTGTTTTGGTTCCAAATAATCCATAGTTATATCCAAATACCTCAGTTTTGTTCGTGTGTTCAGGTCACTATCCGAAGGGTAACGCGCAAGCGCATTTTGTGACAAAAAATTTCAAAATATTCCATAACCGTACTTAGAAGCATGTCAAACGCTGTTTAAAATCAATTTTTATGCTATTTTCTCGTAAAATAGCGATAATATTCCAACCAGGCAACGTTGTATTCATTCAAAGACTGAAAGAAAAACATGGCGAGTTCTTGTGACCGCGCATCTCCAGTCTCACTGTCCCCAGGCTGTCCACTTACAAACTCTGCTCCTATACTTTGCCCAGAGACAGCAGACACCCCATTCCACTTTCAGGCGGCTTTAGAGAGCCAATGGAAGCCTTAGAAAGTGTCACGTTACAGCACAGATGCTGTAATGTTGATAGAGATGCAACAAAATGACAAAAAATTGTCAGACAGGGCACTTCCTGTATGGAATCTTCTCAGGTTTTGGACTGCCATATGAGTTCTGTTATACTCACAGACACCATTCAAACAGTTTTAGAAACATGAGTGTTTTCTATCCAAATCTACTAATTATATGCATATTCTAGTTTCTGGGCAGGAGTAGTAACCAGATTAAATCAGGTACGTTTTTTATCCGGCCGTGAAAATACTGCCCCCTATCCCAAAGAAGTTAAAGATTAATTATATGTGTAACCCTCTTACCAGGCTCGAATTTGACTCTCACAATATTACCTTACATAGAATATCTGTCACGTCCTGACCAGTTTAGGGATTTTTGCTAATGTAGTTTGGTCAGGACGTGGCAGAGGGTATTTTGTTTATGTGTTTCGGGGTGGTGGTGTATGTAGTAGGGTGTTTGATTTATTATTTCCGGGTTTTGGTCTATGTTCTATGTTTTGTTTTTCTTAGTTTTTTCTGGTTTGTTGTATTTCTATGTTTAGGTTGATGGGGGGTTGGACTCTTAATTGGAGGCAGGTGCTGTCTCGTTGCCTCTGATTGAGAGTCCTATATATGGGTAATTGTTTGGTTTGGTGTTGTGGGAGATTGTTTCTTGTTTTGCCTGTGTGAGCGTGACAAGACTGTTTTGCTGTTTGTGCGTTCTTCGTTTTGTTATTTTGGTGTTCTCTTTATTTAAAATAAATAACAAGATGAGCATCCACATTCCTGCTGCGTTTTGGTCCTCTATTCCCGATGACAGCCATTACAGAATCTCCCACCATAATAGGACCAAGCAGCGGAGAAGGGAGCGATGGGAATATGATATGGACTGTCGGGAAAAGGAGACATGGGCAGAGTTGAGGAGAGGCATTTCCAGGGCTGTGGAGGATTTAAGGGAGCCCGAGAGGCAGCCCCAATAAAAAAAAAATTGGGGGGGGGGGGGCACACGGGTAGTTGGCTGGGCGATGAGTGAGCCCCAGGCCAAATCCCCGTACCTTTTTTGGGAAACCAGTGACTGGACAGGTCCTGTGCTTCGGGGTAATGGGTACTGTGGCGAGGCCAAGTATTTTTAGGCTGGTACGCGGAGTACCAGCGCCCCGCATTTGCCAGGGGGAGGTGGGCATCCAGCCAGTAAGAGCGATGCCAGTTCTGCGCTCGAGACCGCCAGTAAGCCTCTACGGTCCAGTGCGTCAGCCCAGTCCGACTCGTCCTGTTCCCGCTCCCCGCACTAGCCCTGAGGTGCGTGTTCCCAGGCTGATACCTCCAGTACCAGCACCACGCATCAGGCTTCCAGTGTGTCAACCCAGTCCGACTCGGCCTGTTCCCACTCCCCGCACTAGCCCTGAGGTGCGTGTTCCCAGGCTGATACCTCCAGTACCAGCACCACGCATCAGGCTTCCAGTGCGTCAACCCAGTCCGACTCGGCCTGTTCCCGCTCCCCGCACTAGCCCTGAGGTGCGTGTCCCCAGACTGGCACATCCAGTACCAGCACAACGCATCGGGCTTCCAGTGCGTCAGCCCAGCCTCGAGAGTCCGGCAACAGTGTGCAGTCCAGAGTATCCGGCAACAGTGTGCAGTCCAGCGTATCCGGCAACAGTGTCTAGTCCGGAACCGAGGGAGTCTGCCTGCGACCCGGAACCGGGGGAGTCGATCAGCAACCCGGAACTGAGTAAGTCTGACAATCCGGAGCTAAATATGATTAACTGTGTATCGAATGAGTCTGCCTACAGTGTGGAACGGAAGAGGTCTGCCTACGATCCGGAACGATGGGAGTCTGCCTACGGCCCGAAACTGAGCAAGTCTGTCTGCAGTCTGGAGGGCAGTAGGCCTGAGCCGGAGCCATCTACAGTTTAGGTGGGTTGGGGAGGGGGGGTGTAGCACAGGTGCCGTCGTTGACGGCAGCCACCCTCCCTTCCCACCCTTTAGTTTAGGGGGATTTTTGTTTGTTTTTGGGGATTTTTTTTTTGTGTAAGGTGCATCTGGGGTTTGCACCTTTGGGGGGGGTATGTCACGTCCTGACCAGTTTAGGGATTTTTGCTATTGTAGTTTGGTCAGGACGTGGCAGAGGGTATTTTGTTTATGTGTTTTGGGGTGGTGGTGTAGGTAGTAGGATGTTTGATTTATTATTTCTGGGTTTTGGTCTATGTTCTATGTTTTGTATTTCTATGTTCTTTCTGGTATGTTGTATTTCTATGTTTAGGTTGATGGGGGGTTGGACTCTCAATTGGAGGCAGGTGCTTTCTCGTTGCCTTTGATTGAGAGTCCTATATATGGGTAATTGTTTGGTTTGGTGTTGTGGGAGATTGTTTCTTGTTTTGCCTGTGTGAGCATGACAAGACTGTTTTGTTGTTCGTGCGTTCTTCGTTTTGTTATTTTGGTGTTCTCTTTATTTAAAATAAATAACAAGATGAGCATCCACATTCCTGCTGCGTTTTGGTCCTCTATTCCCGACGACAGCCGTTACAATATCTCAACCGCATGGGATGTCAGGTGAGAAGGACATCTCCAATAAGAATCCCTATTGTAAACTATCTAGGGTGATGACAACTAGGGTATTAACTTCAGATGGAATGATTATAGATTTTTGTTATTGTATAAGGATATGCTTTCTCACGCATTAAATTAAATTGAAACAGTAAATGACCCCACCAAGGCAACAGACATAAGGTTCAATATGTGTATTATTACATTTTCAAAGCACCATAAAAATAATAAACCCCAATGAGTCATGCACAACCCACGTCCAAATTATTTCAAACTAGCTCAACCCCGTTGTGGTTACTGACTACTCGTAGATATTCCCTCAGCGAAGTATGGCAGTTCTGTGCAGATTTCCTCACAAGATCCACAGCAAGCACAGCTATCAATGCAGACAGTACTCTTCAGCAGTAACCGATATCCCATGGGAACATGAACTCGTAATGGCTGTCTGTGGAAGTAGACCAAGGTGCAGCGGAGTTAGTGTTCATCTTGAGTTTTAATTTACGAACAAACATGATACAAGAAAACCGACAGCCAAACAGTACTGTCAGGTGCAAGACACTAAACAGAAACAATCCCCCCACCAACCCCAAAGGAAAAACAGGCTCCTTATGTGTGACTCCCAATCAGCAACAACGAACTACAGCTGTGCCTGATTGGGAGCCACACACGGCCCAAAACAAAGAAATACAAAAACATAGAAAAATGAACAGAACGCCCACCCAATCTAACACCCTGGCCTAACCAAAATAAAGAACAAAAACCCCTCTCTATGGCCAGGGTGTTACACTCGTTAATCTTTCCCAAGCAATTCTCTCTCGGTGTCACACAATGCTAGGCTAACCCCAAGGCTATCAAATATCTCCACAATGAGACGGTAGCTTCAGTCTTTACTAAGTCTTTCTTAACAAAATTATAACAACTCTCTTATAAAATAAAATCAATATTTCCCTTCAAAACTCAGTAGGTATGGGTTTTGTTCTATTTGTATCGTCTTCTGTTATCATTTTTCTTTACCAACGGTCATAATGTAACGTTCATCCTTTTCTCAACTTCTCTCCCTCTCTTTTTTTCCCTAGGCCTCCCGTTAACCAGGTCAACTCCCATTGGCCACTGTCACGACACCTACGGAAGGTGGCGCCCCTCCTCGCCCGGGCGGCGCTCGGCGGTCGTTGTCGCCGGCCTACTAGCTGCCATCGATTTATGTTTCACGTTCTGTTAGTTAGGCCTAGGTTAGTTGCGCACCTGTTTTGTGTTAGTTGTTAGTGGGGAGGGGTATTTAGGCTAGTTAGTTAGGTTTGTTGTTTGTGCGGGATTGTTCGTTTGTCAGGGTGTGTTTCATGTGGTTCTGTATATTGTGGAGTTACGCTATTCCTTTTGGGCTGCGTCCCTGGTTACGTTCTTTTAAGGGTGGTGCGTTACTTTTGCACACCTTGCACTCCATACCTTGCATATTTTCCGTGTGGATATTTTTATTAAATTCATTAACGGAATCTTTCTGTCTCCTGCGCCTGACTCTTTGGAATCCACAAGCCACCCATTGTGACAGCCACAGCTTAACAAGTGACCTTATTCGTCAAAACGTAAACCAACCTATTCACTTATACATTAAAGAAATATTTATTCAAAAGAAATGCAATAACAACATTACAGTTCGGGAGCAATTCAATCCCCTTTTAAATCTAATACCAATTAATTATAACAAATAAATTCAATACTTGGTTCTAACAAGGGTATTACATATGACTTGCATATGAAAATCTTAACATTTTGGGAGGGAGTTTGGAAACTGAAATAGTCAATAAGGATGGTGAAGAGTTGTCAATTAAAGTTTGATCAATGATTGCATTCAGAAGTGGAAAAAATGATATCTTTCTGAACCTCTTTGTGCATGGTTTCATGATAGAGCATAACGGAGCGCCCACATACACACAGAAAGAACAATCCTTATAGGGTCAGAGGTTGCTTCTGCTGCTACTTCTATAATACAACTGCCGTAAGATCTACTGTAGGTACAGAACTACACAAGAGGCCATTTTGTTCCAACTCTGTTCTCGCAGATTCAGCACAACCTCCTCAGATCAAAACCTCTCTGGAGAAACTGAAGAAATGTGGAGACTGGTATACCGTAGTGTCTGCTAGAAAGGCCACACAGTATGTGTGGTAATAAACAGCAAGATGACACTTTGACACGGTGAGTCGTTAATACCAGAGAGGTCTGTAAAACACAGTAAAATACCCCCCACACATAAGGAACACATAAACAAGGACAATCATCAACAATATTTCACATTCATTCGACTGACAAAATTACGACGACAAAACAAAAAGTAGCCAATTAGGAACACATTGTTGCCCCAGTGACTGCATATATTATCATTTTACGTTATAAATGTAATTAAATGTAGCTGACATTTTCCCAATTATCATTTGTGTTCCATGTTGTTGAACATACTGTTCCAACCTGCATAAAGGTACACGGGTGTGTCGGTGGGACCATTACTGATACCATTACTGTATCTGTCTATGCATACTGAGTGATGGCTGTTTGGTTAATCCAGATTAAACCTGGATTATTACTTACTCAATGAATCTGTTAATGAAGGAAATGTAACAAGCAGTTTGTGGATTGAAGGGATTAGGATGTGGGCTTTTCATTTGGTTGAGACACCTGTAATATCTGCCAGATCTGGGCTTTGGGAAAAAGGTGAATATTAATAATATTTCCTTTCATGTTCGACTGCAAAGCAGTATCCTTACCCACAAAGGGAATCAAATGATGTGACATTTCTATGACATTACATTCACTTAGGCTCTACGCTCCCATCTACCTCAGTTGTATTTATCCCTGCTAGTCTAATGGCCTCCTCCTATTTGCATCCTCTGTTATGCAAATGCATTGTCTTTTCCACCCCTCGCCTCTAATTCCTGATGAAATTTATCAACGCTTTTACGGTGTACTTAAAACGAGCCGACGCAGAATTATGACACACCGCAGAGCCAACAAACCTTTCATTTAAACACAGGGAAAACACATCCAGTCAGGCTAATTAGCCACCTGCTAATACACACACACACACACACACACACACACACACACACACACACACACACACACACACACACAAACACACACACGGACACCACACAAACACACACACACACACACACACACACACACACACACACACACACACACACACACACACACACACAGATCATCCTTCCAGCTACAATGTTAGGACTTGTTGTTCCATTAAGGAATTCATTGCTCCAGCATCAGGGCCCGTTCAAATGCTTAATGTTTCATAAACACAATGACACACGTATTGACTGAAAGGACACAAAAAGAACACTGGTGGTGTCGCAGGGAATACAAAATACTGTATCAGAGAGGGGAAGAGAGACAGAGAGCATATCAAATATTGATGGCTTTTATGGTAGCATCTGCTGTATGCTTTTGTGGCTGGGGGGAATTCAGGGACCATAGACGGGTTCTTGTGCTTAAGATGTTCTAGTATATACTTTACAGTACAAGCATGAGAGAGAGAGACAGATAGAGAGCAAGAGAGAGGTAAGGTAATAGATGTTAGTAGGGGGTGGTGAGTGGATGTACACAACATATATTCTGTGGCATCTATAACAAGACTGATGTTAATATGAAGGGGGTGGTGACGGACTTACATGTAGACAGGAACAAAAGGTTCAACAGGAGAGGTGTTCTGGTAGCTTCATATGTATGCAGTGTGTGTCATGTTATCCAGGTCTTATGACATGGAGTGACAGACACATTATGGCGTGTTGGAGGCTTTGGGACAGATGTTTCCCCTCTTTGGAGGAATCAACAATATACAAAACCTGGCACATTTGACACACACACACACACACACACACACACACACACACACACACACACACACACACACACACACACACACACACACACACACACACACACACACACACACACACACACACACACACACACACACACACACACACACACACACACACACACACACACACACACACACACACACACACACACACAGACCAGAGAGGATCATGGGACTTACCATCTTCCCTTCCTTCCTCTTTTCTCTGCTCAACCCCACAGTCTTTAATATCTCCCTCTCTCACCAGACTCCCCCCTCCTCCTTCTCTCTCTCAATTCAATTCAAAGGCTTCACTGGCATGGGAAACATATGTTAACATTGCCAAAGCAAGTGAAGTAGATAATAAACAAAAGTGAAATAAACAATAAAAATGTACAGTAAATATTACACTCACTAAATATCTTATGTCTATATACAGTGTCTATATGTCTATATACAGTGTCTATTATGTCTATATACAATATCACCCTCTCTCACCAGACTCTCTCTCTCTCTCTCTCTCTCTATGTGTACTGGGACCCACACTAACTCAAAGACCCATCTCACTGCACCTCATATCTGCGATTGCTCAACTTTAACCAAACTCTTTTAGCCTGTCGACAAGGGGAAAAGGGTTGGAAGACAGAGAGGCCCCCCTCGACTCCAATGAGTGTTTTAATCATGACACTGACTGGAAGTGATTTCTTTCTCTCTCTCTCTCTCTCTCTCTCTCTCTCTCTCTCTCTCTCTCTCTCTCTCTCTCTCTCTCTCTCTCTCTCTCTCTCTCTCCTTAGATCTGTATGTATTTGACTCTCCCCCATTCTGTATTCTCTCTCAACCTACCTCTCATCCCCTTCTACGATGTTACAATTTCTCTCTTTTCTCTCTCGCTTCTTTTCCATCTCTCTCGTTTCCACCTCACAATCTCTCCCTTCATCTGACTCTGTCTGACTCTCTGTTTTTATCTGTTTTAAATGTTCTCCTATCAGGACTCTCATTCACTCTTTATATCCCTCCCTCCCTCCCTCCCTCCCTCCCTCCCTCCCTCCCTCCCTCCCTCCCTCCCTCCCTCCCTCCCTCCCTCCCTCCCTCCCTCCCTCCCTCCCTCCCTCCCTCCCTTAATGAGCACGTAGGCAAGGCCTGTAAATTATTCAATAACGATGAGAGGAATCTATGATTCTCCCTTGATCTCAAAATAGCCTTTCTTACAAGGGGAGTTGAACAATTAATACTTAATGCAGAGATTCTCATCTGCCTCCTCCTCTTCTGGTTAATTGTCAGTTACATACAGACAGGATATCAAACAGGATGCTATCAATGGGATCATTATGATTAGGCTTCTCATTCATTTTATAGAGGAATTTGCATGTATTCTAGTTGTTGATAGACAGTGCATTTTTAAGCACTTTCAGGGGATAACGATTTACATGAACTGTATTACAGCAAGTGTATATTACATTGCATTACATTGTACCAAACAAAAGCAAGGGGTGTATAGTATATATTCTACAGTATAGACAGACAAGCTTAGATTATATTTGCAGGTTGCGTAAGCAAAAACGCAAAGTATTATCCCAGAATATATTTGTGATACGAATAGTCTTACGTTTTACATCCTGACCATTTCACTGAGCTTTAGAGAAATTGAATACAGAAATTAAGAAAAGGATATAAATATTTATCAGTCATCCCACAGCAACTCTATTCATGTGATTTCCAGAACAGATCTGTTGATGTGACAGATCTATCTGAATGTGGCTAAGGTCAATACTCTGATAGCAGCCAGCATCAAACGTCTGTGTGTGTGTGTGTGTGTGTGTCAGTGTGTGTGTCAGTGTTAAAACTGTCTCCACACGATTCACAGCAATACTGACTCCACATGATTCACAGAAATACTGACTCCCCATGATTCACAGCAATACTGACTCTACATGATTCACAGCAATACTGACTCCCCATGATTCACAGCAATACTGACTCCCCATGATTCAAAGCAATACTGACTCTACATGATTCAAAGCAAAACTGACTCCCCATGAGTTACAGCAATACTGACTCCCCATGAGTTACAGCAATACTGACTCCACATGATTCACAGCTCTCCTTTCATACAGCAGGGAGATGGACTTTTCACGCAACAACAGCCTTTGCAGCTACTAGTTTAACCCTGCGTAATGCACATACACACACACACACACACTTTTTCAGATAAGCAGATAGGAAATTATGCAGACAATTACATTGATGGAAGCCATGATCTATCTGCAATATTAAAGCTGATTTACCCCCTAAAAAAAAGGGAAAAAAATAAGATATGAAAATATACAAAGTCACAGAAATATCCAAACATCATCCATCCAAACATCATCCATCTCGTTGGGTATTATGTACCAAGTACCCCCCCTCTCTTTATCCCCCCCTCTATCTCTCTCTCTCTACCTCTCCCACCCTTTCTCCACCTCCATTCATACTGAGGCATTAATCCATTTTTTCATTTTGTCTCTAGAATCCTGAATAACAAATCCCTTTCTCACTGGAATAAACATTCTCCTCTCCTTCTCGCTCTGCGTTCATGAAGCATACATTGTTGTATCCAGGCAATATGAAAGGGATTGTTTGTGTCAGTGTGTGGCGTGGTTATCAATCTAAATAGCATGCATGCGTCAGAAAACATATTTCCTGTGGGGATTACAGGGTGAAGTGACCATGTTAGATCACATTCCGTTTGTTCTGTTTCATTTCAGGGAGATATTTCCTCGGGACAGCAGTGGGGAGAGTGTTGGAAACATGGGATGGAGAGAAATGGGGATGGAGAGAAAAAGGTGAGTGAGGGAGGGAGGGCGGGCGGGAGGGGTGATGAAGAGCACAGGGAGCATTCGGAGGATGAGGACAGAGCCTCTTAATCCTATTCTGTGAGAGGGAGTCGTAGTGGCAAAGGGAGGAGGAGGACGATAGGAGGGACAGCGGTGGCCAAATAAATGACACCTGCTAGAGAATTCCCTTGGTGATCGTTAGTGTCATGGCTGGGAGAAGGGTGTTGGCTGAGAAAGGTTGTTTGTCATAAGGCTGCAATGGCTTTTGTGATGTAACAGCATTCCACCCTGCTGCCAGATGAGTTCTTGGAGTGGTTCATTGCTCTGCTTTCTGGGTTTTGTGTTGGGTTTCATAGTCTGTGGAGAAGAACAAGTACTTTTTCTCTAACCAATATTATTCAGACAGGACATCTAAAACCTGGCCACACCTCATCCACTACATTTCTCTTTTTTTCACTGCAGCCTCTGTGTTGTAAATTATCTTTACTGGCCTAGAATCAGATCCACACTGCCTTCCAAGTCCCAGGGTTCCCAACATTATCTATTGTGATTTTCAGTGAGTACAGCACCTCAAATCAGGTCTTAAACCAGCCCAGCACTGATTGTTTCATCTCTCTGTCATATATTTACAGCCACTCTCTGTGCTGCACTAAAGCAGTGCTCCCCAACACCTCAACCTCTCTGAAACAGCCAGGCTGGGACACTCATTATACTGAAACAGCCAGGCTGGGACAATCATTATAATGAAACAGCCAGGCTGGGACACTCATTATACTGAAACAGCCAGGCTGGGACAATCATTATAATGAAACAGCCAGGCTGGGACACTCATTATACTGAAACAGCCAGGCTGGGACACTCATTATACTGAAACAGCCAGGCTGGGACACTCATTATACTGAAACAGCCAGGCTGGGACACTCATTATACTGAAACAGCCAGGCTGGGACACTCATTATACTGAAACAGCCAGGCTGGGGCACTCATTATACTGAAACAGCCAGGCTGGGACACTCATTATACTGAAACAGCCAGGCTGGGACACTCATTATACTGAAACAGCCAGGCTGGGACACTCATTATAATGAAACTGCCAGGCTGGGACACTCATTATACTGAAACAGCCAGGCTGGGACACTCATTATACTGAAACAGCCAGGCTGGGACACTCATTATACTGAAACAGCCAGGCTGGGACACTCATTATACTGAAACAGCCAGGCTGGGGCACTCATTATACTGAAACAGCCAGGCTGGGACACTCATTATACTGAAACAGCCAGGCTGGGACACTCATTATACTGAAACAGCCAGGCTGGGACACTCATTATACTGAAACAGCCAGGCTGGGACACTCATTATACTGAAACAGCCAGGCTGGGACACTCATTATACTAAAACAGCCATGCTGGGACACCCATTATACTGAAACAGCCAGGCTGGGACACTCATTATACTGAAACAGCCAGGCTGGGACACTCATTATACTGAAACAGCCAGGCTGGGACACTCATTATACTGAAACAGCCAGGCTGGGACACTCATTATACTGAAACAGCCAGGCTGGGGCACTCATTATACTGAAACAGCCAGGCTGGGACACTCATTATACTGAAACAGCCAGGCTGGGACACTCATTATACTGAAACAGCCAGGCTGGGACGCTCATTATACTGAAACAGCCAGGCTGGGACACTCATTATACTGAAACAGCCAGGCTGGGGCACTCATTATACTGAAACAGCCAGGCTGGGACACTCATTATACTGAAACAGCCAGGCTGGGACACTCATTATACTGAAACAGCCAGGCTGGGACACTCATTATACTGAAACAGCCAGGCTGGGACACTCATTATACTGAAACAGCCAGGCTGGGGCACTCATTATACTGAAACAGCCAGGCTGGGACACTCATTATACTGAAACAGCCAGGCTGGGACACTCATTATACTGAAACAGCCAGGCTGGGACACTCATTATACTGAAAGAGAAGGGGACCTGCTTTTATGACTGACAGTGAATGAGTAGAAAGAGAGACAGAGCAACAGAGAGATGGAGAGAGAGACAGAGAGAGAGAGATAGGGAGTGGGAGTGAGAGAGAGAAAGCGACAGAGAGAGAAGAGGGGTGGGAGGATGTCCTATGTCAGGTCTAAAGACATGACCCTATCCCCCCTCCTCTCCTCCTCCCGCTCCCTCGTTCCTCTGTGGATTAATCATTATCCTGTCTCTCTCTAGAGCTAACCTAACAAGACGTATCATGGTACTACTACTGAGAGCTCAGATAGAAAGGAAATCAGAACACAGACAAAGCCAGGGTGAAATAGTCTGTAACCTGAGGCAGCGATTGTTTGTAACGGAATTTGAAACAAATTAATTATGACTCTTCTTTTCTCTTTCAGATTAGTAGCAGAGAGAAGTGAGTGTACAGGGAGCCACTGAGCCAGGTTTGAAAAATCAAACTGTCATTTATATTTCAATCTGGTATTATCTTCCCCTCTCAGGTGATTCATCTAATTAGGAATGGCTAATTTAGATAATCCTCCAATACCAGATATTCATTTACATACAAGTATTCTGCAGTGTCTGTTAATGAGGGGGGTGAAATGGAGATTTGTCAGATTGGGGAAATTATGAAAGGAGAGAGGAAATGAGAGGGGAAGTGATGGAGGACAGAGAGCGAGAGAGAGAGAGAGAGAGAGGAAATGGATGTGATTGCATTCCTTTGCGTAAGCCTAGGCGTAATGAGGGGAGCCTCCGAATCCCAAACCTCTCCACCCACCGCCTCCTTATCTTCACCCCTCTGTCTTATCTACAAACAATACAGACTATTCTCTGTGTGAGTGTGTGTGTTGTGTGTGTGAGTGTGTGTGTTGTGTGTGTGTGTGTGTGTGTGTGTGTGTGTGTGTGTGTGTGTGTGTGTGTGTGTGTGTCTGTGTGTCTGTGTGTGTGTGTTTGGAGGGTGTTCATGCTGTGTGGCCGCAAGCTCAGAAAAACAACCACAATCGTAATAACATCTAACGTCTACAGTAGTATGTAGGTTGTTGCAGAAAAGTTTCAACATTTTAGTGGTTTGATTGGATTTCTTCAGAAACAAGCTGTAGTTATTTTGGGAACTGCCCATACACGAGTAAAGCAGAAGTGCAAAATAACCATTTATACATGGGATATACATCATCCTCTGTTCGTAAACAAGGTTATAAACTGGGTTTGTGTCAATTTAATTCAGGAAGTAAACTGAAATTCCAATTCGGAATTGGAATGGAATTTTTGTTTAGTTCCCGAATTGACTCAATGTAATTGGAACTGACCCAAAGGCTGTTTGTTAATCACTGGAGGAATGTTTCAGAGGAAAATCCATTGAGGCTAAACATTACTGACACCTACTTTATCTGCAGTGTTCCACTCCTCTATGTTACTAGCAGTACAGTGATGGTGTTTCTGAAAGGGTTAACAAGGTGAAGACTGCGGTAGGTTGTATTTTCAGTAGTCTTCTCATTTAGAAGCACATGCCCCTGTTCATTGATTCATAGCCCCCATCATATTGGACACATCCAACAAGCTTTACCAGAAATGATCAATGGAGGCCACTGCTCTGTTCAGCTCTGAGCTGAATTGCTCCAAACATACTGATCCCTCTTAAGATAAGTCCAGCCACAGGCTCTAGTCTTCTCACCAGCTGATAGATATGGAGATGAAGGGCCTCCCAAGTGGCACAGTGGTCTAAGGCATTGCATCTCAGTGCTAGAGGCATCACTAGAGACCTGCGTTCGATCCCAGGATGTATCACAACCGGCTGTGATCGGGACTCCCTTAGGGTGGTGCACAATTTGCTCAGCATCGTCTGGGTTAAGGGAGGGTTTGGCCGGGGGGGCTTTACTTGGCTCATTGCGCTCTAGCGACTCCTTGTGGCGGGCCGGGCGCCTGCAGGCTGACCCCGGTTGTCAGTTGAATGGTGTTTCCTCCGACACATTGGTGCAACTGGCTTCTGGGTTAAGCGGGCATTAAGAAGCGCGGTTTGGCGGGTCATGTTTCGGAGGACGCATGACTCGACCTTCGCCTCCCGAGCCTGTTGGGGAGTTGCAGTGATGAGACAAGATCAAAATGGTGGAGAAAAAGGGGGTAAAAATAATAATAATTTTTAAAAAGATAAGGAGATAAAATAGGCTAAAATAGGACACAAGTTATTGGACCGTGTGAGAGAGATAGAGAGGGGAATGAAGGAAAGCATTCTCACAACGTCCACAGAAGGTGGCGCCTCTCCCCGGTCGGGCGGTGCTCGGCAGTCGTCGTCCCCGGCCTACTAGCTGCCACCGATCTATGTTTCTGTGTCTTTTGGTTATGTCTGTTTAGGTCTGCACCTGTTTTGTGTTAGTCAATTAGTGGGGTATTTAGTTTGTCTGTTTCGTTTGGGGATTTGTGCGGGATTGTTTATGTGTCATGCCTTTTGGGCACGTAGGGGTATATTGCATTTTCCTATTTACGCTGCGTGTTTTAGGCATTAGGGTTGCCGGGCTGCATCCCGTCCTTTAGTATTTTTGGAGCTGTTCTCCTACTGTATTATTGTGCACCCTGCCTTGTTGCGGCATTTTTTCAATAATTATTAAACGTGTATTTCACAGACCTCAGTCTCCTGCGCCTGACTTCACCCCTCCTGCTGTCGAAGTGTTTCGTGACAGAATCCTGCACCATCATATGGAGTCAGCAGGAGCAGAAGCGCCGACGCCGTCCATGGCTGAACAGGTGACCCAGCATGCCAGCCTCCTCCATCGTCTGGGCACAGCCATGGACCAGGTGCTGGCGTGTTTGGAGAGCTGGGAGAGAGGTGCTCCCCCCCTAAACCAGTGCCGGTTCACTACCCTGCGTCCCTACCAGCACCGACGGAACCCAGCTCAAGTGGAATCAGGATCACGCTCCCCAGGGAGTTCGATGGCCGCTGAGTGTCCTCGTCTCGTGTCTCACGGGTAGAGCCCTAGAATGGGCCAACGCAGTCTGGGAGGGCCCAGACTTGGCTAGGGACGACTACCCGGAGTTCACCCGCCGCTTCCGGGCGGTATTCGATCATCCCCCGGAGGGCAAGGCGGCGGGTGAGCAATTGTTCCACCTGAGACATGAGACGAGGAGCACTCAGGACTTTGCCTTGGAGTTCCGAACCGTCGCCGCTGGATCGGGGTGGAATGAACGGGCCCTGATTGATCACTACCGATGTAGTCTGAGAGAGGACGTCCGCCGGGAGCTGGCTTGTCGGGACAATACCATCACCCTGGACCAGCTCATAAATCTGGCCATCAGGCTGGACAACCTGCTGGCTGCCCGGGGGCATTCCAATCAGGGCCTTTTTGTTCCACCTCCCAGTCCTCCTGCTCCAACGCCCATGGAGATAGGAGGGGCTGCAGCTAGGAGGACCGGAGGGGGGGGGCCTCTCCTGCGCCCACTGTGGTCGCAGAGGGCACACTGCCGACCGGTGCTTTGAGAAGCTCGCCCGGGAGTTCAGATGGCAGGCAGAGCACCACTTCGACACACCAGGTGAGTCAGCACCAGCCACACCCAGAGCCCCCTGTCGGCCACATGTATGCCTCAGTTTGTTTTCCTGAGTTTTTCCCTCACTTCCAGCATAAGGCACTAGTCAATTCAGGCGCGGCTGGGAGTTTTATGGACCGTGGGGTCGCCAAGAAGTTAGGGATTCCCCTGGTTCAGCTGGACCAACCCTTCCCCGTGCACGCCCTAGACAGTCGACAACTAGGGTCCGGCCAAGTGAGGGAAGTCACAGTGCCACTGGTTATGGTGACGCGAGGAGATTGTGGAGATTGTGCGATAAACCTCCAGGCTAACGCTGCCCTTCACAGGAGTCACATGTATCCTCTGTCTCATGAGGAGACAGCGGCTATGGAGACATACGTTACTGAGTCCTTGAAACAGGGATACATTCGGCCATCCAAGTCACCCGTCTCCTCGAGCTTCTTTTTTGTGAAGAAGAAGGAGGGAGGTCTGCGCCCGTGCATTGACTATAGAGGTCTAAATTCTATCACGGTGGGTTTCAGTTACCCGCTACCTCTCATCGCTACGGCAGTGGAGTCATTTCACGGGGCGCGCTTCTTCACAAAACTAGATCTTAGGAGCGCGTATAACCTGGTGCGTATCCGAGATGGGGACGAGTGGAAAACCGCATTTAGTACCACATCTGGCCATTATGAGTACCTCGTCATGCCGTATGGGTTAAAAAATGCTCCCGCCGTCTTTCAATCCTTTGTGGACGAGGTTCTCAGGGACCTGCTTGGTCAGGGTGTGGTGGTGTACATTGATGACATTCTGATCTACTCCGCCACACGCGCCGCGCATGTGTCTCTGGTGCGTAAAGTGCTTGGGCGACTGCTGGAGCATGACCTGTACGTCAAGGCTGAGAAATGTGAGTTCTCCAAATGAGGCGTCTCTTTTCTGGGATATCGCATTTCCACCTCCGGGGTGGTGATGGAATGTGACCGCATTGCGGCTGTGCGTAATTGGCCGACTCCAACCACGGTGAAGAAGGTGCAGCGGTTCTTAGGGTTTGCCAACTACTACCGGAGGTTTATCCGGGGCTTTGGTCAGGTTGCGGCTCCCGTTACCTCACTGATGAAGGGGGGTCCGGTGCGGCTGCGGTGGTCGGCAGAGGCGGACAGAGCCTTTTGTCGTCTGAAGCCTCTGTTTACGGACGCTCCAGTGCTGGTGCATCCGGACCCCTCTTTGCCATTCATAGTGGAGGTGGACGCGTCCGAGGCTGGGGTAGGAACAGTGCTGTCGCAGCGTTCAGGCACGCCCCAGAAGCTTCGCCCCTGTGCTTTCTTTTCTAAGAAGCTGAGTCCGGCGGAGCGTAACTATGATGGGAGGACAGGGAGTTGCTAGCCGTGGTCAAGGCCCTGAAGGTGTGGAGACATTGGCTTGAGGGGGCACAACACCCTTTTCTCATCTGGACTGATCACCGTAATCTGGAGTACATCCGGGCAGCGAGGAGACTGAACCCTCGTCAAGCCAGGTGGGCCATGTTTTTTACGAGGTTTCAGTTCACCCTCTCGTACATCCCAGGTTCCCGGAACCTGAAGGTCGACGCACTGTCTCGTCTCCACGACGCCGAGGAGCGGGCCATTGACCCAACTCCCATACTCCCTGCCTCCTGTCTGGTGGCACCAGCGGTCTGGGAGGTGGATGCGGACATCGAGCGGGCATTGCAGTCAGAACCCACTCCACCTCAGTGTCCCGCGGGTCGGAGGTACGTCCCGCTCGGTGTTCACGATCGTCTGATCCGGTGGTTGCACACCTTACCCTCCTTGGGTCATCCTAGTGTTGAGCGGACGGTGCGGGGTCTGAAAGGGAAGTACTGGTGGCCCACTTTGGTTAAGGACGTAAGGCGCTATGTCTCTTCCTGTTCAGTGTGCGCCCAGTGTAAGGCTCCTAGGCACCTGCCTCGAGGGAAACTACAGCCCCTCCCCGTTCCACAGCGACCATGGTCCCACCTGTCGGTGGATTTCCTCACAGATCTCCCGCCGTCACAGGGGAACACCACGATCCTGGTTGTTGTGGACCGGTTCTCGAAGTCCTGCCGTCTACTCCCTTTGCCTGGTCTTCCTACGGCCCTACAGACGCGGCGGCCCTGTTTACACATGTCTTCCGGCACTACGGGGTGCCCGAGGACATCGTCTCTGATCGTGGTCCCCAGTTCACGTCCCGGGTGTGGAGGGCGTTTATGGAGAGACTGGGGGTTTCGGTCAGTTTGACTTCGGGTTTTCACCCCGAGAGTAATGGGCAGGTGGAGCGTATTAACCAGGATGTGGGCAGGTTTCTGCGGTCCTATTGCCAGGACAGGCCGGGGGAGTGGGCGAGGTTCGTGCCATGGGCCAAGATGGCGCAGAACTCTCTTCGCCACTCCTCTACTAACCTGTCGCCCTTTCAGGTGGTGTTGGGTTACCAGCCGGTTCTGGTGCCATGGCATCAGAGCCAAACTGAGGCTCCTGCGGTGGAGGAATGGGTACAGCGCTCAAAGGAGACCTGGAGTGCCATCCAGGAATCCCTTGAACGGGCTGTAGGACGGCACAAGGAGAGCACTGACCGCCGCCGCAGTGAGGCCCCCGTGTTTACCCCGGGGGACAGGGTCTGGCTCCCGACCCGGAACCTGTCCCTCCGCCTGCCCTGCCGGAAGCTGGGTCCGCGATTTGTGGGGCCGTTCAAAGTCCTGAGGAGAATAAACGAGGTGTGTTATAGGTTACAACTTCCTTCATATTACCGTATTAAACCCTCGTTTCATGTGTCTCTCCTCAGGCCGGTGGTAGCTGGTCCACTGCAGGACGCTGAGGTGCGGGAGGTCCCTCTGCGCCCCCTGGACATCGGGGGGCCCCGGCGTACACAGTCCGGTCCATCTTGGACTCCCAGAGTCGGGTAGGGGGCCTGCAGTACCTCGTGGACTGGGAGGGGTACGGCCCGGAGGAGAGGTGCTGGGTCCTGGTGGGGGACATTCTGGATCTAGCGCTGCTGCGAGAATTCCACAGCCTCCATCCGGATCGCCCTGCGCCTCGCCCTCCGGGTCGTCCTCGAGGCTGGCGTCGGCGCGCTGCGGGAGCCGCACACCAGGGGGGTACTGTCACAACAACCCCAGAAGGTGGCGCCTCTCCCCGGCCGGGCGGTGCTCGGCGGTCGTCGTCGCCGGCCTACTAGCTGCCACCGATCTATGTTTCTGTGTCTTTTGGTTGTGTCTGTTTAGGTCTGCACCTGTTTTGTGTTAGTCAATTAGTGGGGTATTTAGTTTGTCTGTTTCGTTTGGGGATTTGTGCGGGATTGTTTATGTGTCATGCCTTTTGGGCACGTAGGGGTATATTGCATTTTCCTATTTACGCTGCGTGTTTTAGGCATTAGGGTTGCCGGGCTGCATCCCGTCCTTTAGTATTTTTGGAGCTGTTCTCCTACTGTATTATTGTGCACCCTGCCTTGTTGCGGCATTTTTTCAATAATTATTAAACGTGTGTTTCACGGACCTCAGTCTCCTGCGTCTGACTTCACCCCTCCTGCTGTCGAAGTGTTTTGTGACAG
This sequence comes from Salmo salar, assembly GCF_965601325.2. NCBI lineage: Eukaryota > Metazoa > Chordata > Actinopteri > Salmoniformes > Salmonidae > Salmo > Salmo salar. Next base: position 165,069,538 of record NC_138291.1, on the reverse strand, counting down.
GCATGGATTAAGAAAAGAGGACAGAGTGAAGGACAACGAGTAATATAAAGACTAAAATGCTGTGTGAGAAGTATTGCGTTTGGGTAAGAGACAGACAAACAGAGAGACAAACAGAGATAATATTTTTTATATGAGAGTAAAATGTAATTTGTAGAAGCATGATTTAAGAGCCAACATATTCTGGTTTACACAATAATACAATGGAGTGAGGCTGAAACAGACACAGAAAGAGAAAGTACAATGAAACTAATCACATTTTATCTACAAGGAAAAATAACAAATATTACATTAATATAGCATTCCTGGGTAAGGTTCACTGCCTTTGGACACATCATACTGTTGTTCACCATAAGAAAATGCTGCTAGTAAATGAGAAAGAACAGAGGAAAGGATAAAAATGCAAAGCAGCTACAGTATGAGTGCATCCAAAATGGCACCCTAATACTTAAATAGTGCACTATTTTTTACTAGAGCCCTATGAGCCATGGTCAAAAGTAGTGCACTATATAGGGAATAGGATGCCATTTCGGACTCAGCCTACAGTATCTGCATATCACACCAGCAGATTGCGTCCTCATTTACTGCCTTTACCACTCTAAGCCAGGACAGTTCATTTTCTTTCACACGGCGAGCAGAGGCCTTCTCTCTCTCTCTCTCTCTCTCTCTCTCTCTCTCCTCTCTCTCTCTCTCTCTCTCCTCTCTCTCTCTCTCTCTCTCTCTCTCTCTCTCTCTCTCTCTCTCTCTCCTCTCTCTCTCTCAATTCAATTTCAATTTAAGGGCTTTAATGGCATGGGAAACGTGTTAACATTACCAAAGCAAGTGAAGTAGATAATAAACAAAAGTGAAATAAACAATTAAAATTAACAGTAAACATTACACTCACAAAGGTCAAAAATAATAAAGACATTTCAAATGTCATATTATGTGCAAATAGTTAAAGTACAAAAAGGAAAGTAAATATAAATAAATATGTGTTGTATTTACATTGGTGTTTGTTCTTCACTTGTTGCCCTTTTCTTGTGGCAACAGGTCACACATCTTGCTACTTTGATGTGGTATTTCACCCAGTAGGTATGGAGTTTAACAAAATTGGGTTTGTTTTCGAATTCTTTGTGGATCTGTGTAATCCGAGGGAAATATGTCTCTAATATGGTCATACATTGGGCAGGAGGTTAGGAAGTGCAGCTCAGTTTCCACCTCATTTTGTGGGCAGTGTGCACATAGCCTGTCTTCTCTTGAGAGCCAAATCTGCCTATGGCGGCCTTTCTCATTAACAAGGCTATGCTCACTGAGTCTGAACATAGTCACATTTTTCCTTAAGTTTGGGTCAGTCACAGTGGCCAGGTATTCTGCCTCTGTGTACTCTCTGTTACGGCCAAATAGCATTCTAGTTTGCTCAGTTTTTTTGTAAATTCTTTCCAATGTGTTTAGGGGACTCTCTCGCTCTCTCTCACCCTCCCCCCACTGTCTCTCAACTGCCCCCGTCCGTCCGTCCGTCCGTCCGTCCGTCCGTCCCCCTCTCTCTCTCTCTCTCTCTCTCTCTCTCTCTCTCTCTCTCTCTCTCTCTCTCTCTCTCTCTCTCTCTCTCTCTCTCTCTCTCTCTCTCTCTCTCTCTCTCTTTCTCTGTCAGTCGTTACTACAGCAGTGACCCGTGCGTTAATTAGCAGAGATCCACATCCCTGAGCCGTCGTGTTCCTCCTCCTCATTACACTGGGGTACCTGACAGGGCCGGCACATAGCAGACACACATACACACACTTCCTCCCCTCACTACAGAGGGGTCTGTGACAGGGCTGACAGTTAGCAGACAGAGGGAGAGGGAGAGGGAGAGAGCAGGAGAAGGAGAACAGAGCAGGAGAACAGAACAGAGTACAACAGAACAGAACAGAGTACAACAGAACAGAACATGGAGTTTAACTGGAATGAGAATGGAATGGTTTTCTGTTAATTTGCAGGACATTAGGAAAGATTGGAGAGTTGGTGGCTCTGAGAGGTGAGTGAGATTAAAGGGCTAACCAGCAGTTAAAACAATAACAAAGCATTCTCACCACCACTGTTTCGGTAAAAAGCTGAGGGATGGGGCTAGAGAAATGTAACCACTCTCAAATTCATAAACAGAGCTATGGATGCAAGGACTCTCTCTCTCCCCATGTTATCAAAATTATAGTTTTAGCCATGTTTTGAGGCTATGTAGTGTTTGTAAACATTTTGTTTGTTTACAAACATTGGAGTTAAACAAGCTTATATTTTGGGTTCTGATGGGGTACGACAGTTTAACTAAGCTCTTGAGGCAAGTTATATTCTTCAAGAATCAATGGATACATATCATTAATTTAGAATACCAAAAATGTATGTATCAACTGCAGATTGCCCAAACATGAACATGAAGACAAAGGGATATAACATGTTGTGTGCGTATGTCTGTTAGACAGACAGACATGCAAATAGACTGACAGTCAGACAGAGTGACAAAGAGGGAGATAATGAGGAAAAGAACAAGATTGAGATAGAGACAGAGAATGGGAATGGCAATGAGAGAAGGAAGAGATAGAAGATTTTGATTGATGCAGAGCCTGAATGGTTGTGTCTGCTAGGAGTCACCACCAGGATCAGCTCAGGATAGGCTTATTATAAACTCCTAATAAATAAGGTGAACAAAAATCTGTTTAAACCAATGAGACGTTTGGGATTAACGACCCTAAAACAGAGAGTTGTTTTTCTCTTTTTTCCACTACCTGTTCTTTCACCCTCTGCCAACGTCTGAAGGCTGGCTGCCAAACCGGTCTGGACTGGCCAACATGGGCCAAAGGGACCTGGCACTTTGCCCCAGTAAATTCTGGGACAGGTTATGGGTCTCCCCTGGGGGTTTCTGTGAGCTGTGCCGTACAGTGCACTGGAACAAGGAGGTCCCACTGTGCCTCGCATAGACAGGGTCAAAGGTCAGGATTCTGTTGGTCAGAAATAGAAGGTACATATGCTCGGTCTCTCTCTCTATCTGTAAAATCTCTCTCTCTCTCTGTATGTATGTCTTTCTCTCCCTCCCTCCCTCTTTCTCTCTCTCGCTTTCTCTTTCTCTCTCTCTTTCTCTCTCTATTTTCTCTTTCTCTCTCTTTCTTTCTCTCCCTCAATTAAATACAATTAAATTAAAATTGCTTTATTGGCATGACGTAACAATGTACATATTGCCAAAGCGTACTTTGGAAATTAAGTTATTAATATACAATATTAACATGAAATAATAATAATAAAGATTGTCAACAGGACAACAAGTAACAATAATAGGCAAGGGTAAAAATAACCGGACGACGGACAATAACAATAACAATGGCATAGAGGACATGTGCAGGTTGGTTGGTCTGTCAGACACTGTCCCTCATCTTATGGCAGGCAGCAATGTAGTGCGCTGCCAACCCACAGCTCTCTGCGTCCTCCCCCAACAGGATGGGTAGCCTATTCTCATCAGAGAGGTCTTTGAAACCTTGAAAAAGTGTTTCAAATTTGGGGAAATGCCACTCTCTAATTGTTTTATAGTTTTAACTTTTTGTCAGGAAATGCAGCTCTGTCTCGGGTTCTGCTGTGATGCAGTGGTTGAACAGCCTGTCCTCTACAAGGAGCCAGGTTTTCCTGTCTACCCTTCTCAATAGCAAGGCTGTGCTCACTGAGCCTGTACTATGTCAAGGTTTTGATCAGTAACTATGGTCAAATAGTTAGCCACAGTGTACTGTCAATTTAGGGCCAGATAGCACTGCATTTTGCTTTGTGCTTGTATTTCCCAATACTTAATGCAGTTTTGTTTTGACTGTGTTGTAATGTGGTTTATTCTGATTGGATGTTCTGGTTCTGAGGCTTCAGTGTGTTAGTAGAACAGCCCAGACCTGGCTCCAGGATGACATGCCTGATGGGGCATTTTAAATCCATGGGGTGCACAACTAGTATCTCTTTAGACCCCTAATAACATGAGGTAGATTGGTCCTACTACTGTTTAAATGTACAAAAATGGATCTGAAATGTAGTCGTCAACATCAACAACCATCGCTTTATATAATTACACAATAAATACATGCGCCCCACTATGACATGTGTATCTGAGGCCTACACACAGGCCTACACATGATTTGCTCCTACCAACACACACAGATCATCTGGACAGGATGAGCACCACAAAGCTATCAGAGATTCTTACAGGCTTCATAGCTCAAACTTCAATCAATAGAACCATAGGCTACATTTCTGTAGAATGTTTGACACTCCGCGATGAGCGTAACCAAGCCGCCACTTCTCCAGGTGTGCAATATTTTCTGTTTGGGAGAGTTTTAGAAAAGCAAACTAAGTGCATGTTCTATAGTTGTAGCTGATGTGAAATTTCCATAATGGCAGTCGCTAATAAGAGTAAATGCCCATTCCCAGACCAACACAGACACACACACACAGTCTTGTACAGCTAACCTTGTGGACACACACAATTCATTAAACACTTCCACCCCCCCCCCCCCCCCCCCCCCGCCCCACACACACACACACACACCTACACACACACACACACACACACACACACACACACACACACACACACACACCCTACACACACACACACACACACACACACACACACACACACACACACACACACACACACACACACACACACACACACACACACACACACACACACACACACACACACACACACACACCCTATAGCCAGAGAGCAGGAAGGGTGTGAAAAAGTAGGCTGTGCCATTTTCATAGTATTTGTATTTATTAAGGATCACCATCAGCAGCTACTCTTCCTGGGGTCCAGCAACATTAAAGGCAGCTATATACAGTTTCAAAAATATTACATGACATTACATTTCATAACACTTTTCACAACACATTAAATGTGTGCCCTCAGGCCACTACTCTACTACCACATATCTGCAATACAAAATGTGTGTCTACGTGTGTGTAGAGTGTGTGTCTTATCATGTGTATGTGTGTCTGTGCCTGTGTGTTTTCTCTTCACAGTCCCCGCTGTTCCATAAGGTGTATTTTTATCTGTTTTTTTAATCACATTTTATTGCTTGCATCAATTATCTGATGTGGAATAGAGTTCCATGTAGCCATGGCTCTGTGTAGTACTGTGAGCCTCCCATAGTCTGTTCTTGTGATTGTGAAGAGACCTTTGGTGACATGTCTTGTGGGGTATGCATGGGTGTCCGAGCTGTGTGCTAGTAGTTTAAACAGACACCTCGGTGCATTCAACATGTCAACACTTCTTACAAAAACAAATAATGATGAAGTCAATTTCTCTGCTTTGAGCCATGAGAGATTTACATGCATATTAATGTTTGTACATTTAAGGGCCAGCCGTGCTGCCCTGTTCTGATCCAAAAGTATTTTGTCAATTTGTTTACAGTAAAATAGCATTGTATCTAGTCAAACACAATTTTTTCCAAAAGTTTACTAAGGGTTGGTAACAGGCTGATTGGTCAGCTATTTAAGCCAGTAAAGGGGGCTTGGGGGGACACACTTTCTAGTAGACTTAGATTGAAGATAGGCAAATTAGGAGTGGCAATATCGTCCACTATTATCCTCAGTAATTTTCCATCCAAGTTGTCAGACCCTGGTGGCATGTCATTTATTCACCTCTTCCACACTCACTTTAAGGAATTCAAAATGACAGTGCTTGTCTTTCATAATTTGATCAGTTATACTTGGATATGTAGTGTCAGTGTTTGTTGCTGGCATGTCATGCTTAAGTTTGCTAATCAATAAAGTAACTGGCAATATCAGTGTTTTTTTATTAATGAGCCGTGTGATTCATTAAATGATTACATCCCCCCCTCTCCTCAAATCATAAGCACACATATATCCGTTTATAAACAGAACTGTAGAGCTGGCCCTGACTCAGCCCCAGGACCAGCTGGATGAGGGACTCTTGCCATTGCATGGCTTGGTAATTGTAACGAGTGCACTGAGAGTCGGGAAGCAAGTTCTGGGAGTGAGTGAGTGTTTTAATAAATAAATGTGATGGAGTCTAGGTGAATGTCATGAGGCTCAGGTGCGTGAGACGATGGTGACAGGTGTGCGTGATAATCAGCAGGCTGATGTCCTAGAGGCCAGAGAGGGAGTATCCGTGACACTAATGATATGAGAGGGGGTCACTGTAGTCTATATGCTTCCAATTTTTTTATAATTTTTTATTATTGTCCTAATTCTGCCTTGCATGCATTTCCTCTGGGCATGTAAGAGAACCATACAGAACTCTGCATGCAACTCTGCATGCAGGGTTTCAATGGTGAAATCTTGTTTTGCAAGTGGACCCCAGACCTCTTTGCCATAAAGTGCAATTGGTTCAATGACACATTCAATTACTTTTAGCCTAATTTGAATAGGTATTTGAATTTGTTTTTGAATGGCATAGATGCCCTGCATGCTTTCTCTCTGTTCATTCACTGCCTCATTTGCCTGTCAAGTTGAGCTTATTTTTAAACCTAAGTATTTATAGTGTGTGCAGGACTCTTACTACGTGTATAAAACATTAGGAACACCTTCCTAATATTGAGTTGCACCCCCTTTTGCCCTCAGAACAGCCTCAATTCGTTGGGGCATAGACATTACAAGGTGTGGAATGCGTTCCACAGGGATGCTGGCCCATGTTGACTTCAATGCTTCCCACAGTTGTGTCAAGTTTGCTGGATGTCCTTCAGATAGCAAACCATTCTTAATACAGACAGGAAACTGTTGAGTGTGAAAAACCCAGCAGCGTTGCAGTTCTTGACACACAAACGGTGTGACTGGCAACTACTACCACACCGTTCAAAGGCTCTTAAATCTTTTGTCTTGCCCATTCACTCTCTAAATGGCACACATACACAATCCATGTCTCAATTGTCTCAAGGCTTAAAAGTGCTCTTTAACCTGTCTCCTCCCCTTCATCTACACTGATAGAAGTGAATTTAACAAGTGACATTAATAAGGGATCATAGCTTTCACCTGGATTCACCTGGTCAGTCTATGTCATGGAAAGAGTTCTTAATGTTTTGTACACTCAGTGTATTTTGTACCAAGTGAGAACTTTGGTCGAATTCCCTGAGATCTGGATCTTCTCTAAAAAAACATTATTTTTGTATTTTTGGGGTTCACTGCCAGGGCTCAGGTCTGGCAGCACTGCTCTTGCAGGTCCAAGCTCTGCTGTAGGCCATGTGCTGTGGATGACAGCAGGCACAGGTCATCTGCGAAGAGCAGGCATTTAACCTCTGAATTGTGGAGACCAACACCAGGGGTTGAGGATTTTTCTAGATTAGTGGCCAATTTATTGATGTAAATGTTGAAGAGCTTTATTGGCATGGGAAACATGTTTACATTGCCAAATGAAGTGAAATAGATAATAAACAAAAATGAAATCAACAATAAAACATGAACAGTAAACATTACACTCACAAAAGTTCCAAAAGAATAAAGACATTTCAAATGTCATATTGTGTCTATATATAGTGTTGTAACGATGTGCAAATAGTTAAAGTACAAAAGGGAAAATAAACATAAATATGGGTTGTATTTACAATGGTGTTTGTTCCTCAATGGTTGCCCTTTTCTTTTTGCAAAAGGTCACAAATCGTGCTGCTGTGATTGCACACTGGTATTTCACCCAATAGAGTTGATCAAAATGAGATTTGCTTTCAAATTCTTTGTCGGTCTGTGTAATCTAAGGGAAATATGTGTCTCTCTCAGTTTCCACCTCATTTTGTGGAGATATTCCTAGAAGTTATTGAATGATTGCCACAGGTTATGAATGTAACTTCAGTGTGTTGTTGTTCACAATGGTAATTGTGCTTATGCATGCTTTTTGGTCTCCATTGGCCCCAATGGCCCTCTGCCATCATCTCACACTGTTTTTATTAGGTCTGATGACCTTTACCCTTCTCTGTCACGGTTATTTACTAAACACTCCAACAACAGATGGGAAGTTGGGTTCTGTTTATCACTACGGTGACAGGTTGGATAGAAACTAAGTCATCTTCCTATCAAGGCTGGATCCATCATTATCACAGCCCTGCAGCAAAGAAGGAACTATAAACCTGTGCTCAATCATTCAGGAAATGAATTCAACACAGAGAGAACAGCATACCCCTCGGGGACTCTACCTGGCATTCAACAGTTTGACTTACACACACACACACACACACACACACACACACACACACACACACACACACACCACACACACACACACACACACACACACACACACACACACACACACACACACACACACACACACACACACACACCTATGTGCCAGTCATGATGATGGAGATGATTTAACACCTACAGGACAACTCCACCTCCATGTAAAAACAGAAGTGCTCACGGTGGAGTGTTAATGTAAGAGAAACCACTGATATATCTGTCACTAATACTGTCATGACTGTCAACTATGTTGCTATATAATGCTTAATAATTCAGTAACTGTGCTTATGCATGCTTTATGGTCTCCATTGGCCCCAATGGCCTTTCGAACACAGTCAAGCTAGCATACTGTTTATCTATGGTGGCTATTGCTACCACAATTCATGTTAGAATTTTGTATTTGTTTATTTAGGTACTGACAAAAAAATTAAGAAATCCCAGCGTGCTTTGAAGTCAAGAGCAACCCAGCAGAAATAAGAACATGACGCAGCTCCAAACGTCGTTTAAATTAGACTCACTATTACAAACACATTGAGATTCAGAGATTCAGAGTGTTTAATAATCACATGTACAGGGTTGCAGGTGTGATTGCAGTGTACAGTGAAAATCTTAAGCTCCGAGCTCCAACAAGCAGGTCTAAGTGAAATAAAATAATGAAAATGGTAATTAAAACAACAATACTATCAATAGATATAACAATATATACAGTTGAAGTCAGAAGTTTACATACACCTTAGCCAAATACATATAAACTCAGTTTTTCACAATTCCTGACATTTAATCCTTGTAAAAATCCCTGTTTTAGGTCAATTAGGATTACCACTTTATTTTAAGAATGTGAAATGTCAGAATAATAGTAGAGAGAATCATTTATTTCAGATTTTATTTCTTTCATCACATTCCCAGTGGGTCAGAAGTTTACATACACTCAATTAGTATTTGGTAGCATTGCCTTTAAATTGTTTAACTTGGGTCAAATGTTTTGGGTAGCCTTCCACAAGCTTCCCACAATAGGTTGGGTGAATGTTGGCCCATTCCTCCTGACAGAGCTGGTGTAACTGAGTCAGGTTTGTAGGCCTCCTTGCTCGCACACGCTTTTTCAGTTCTGCCCACAAATTTTCTATAGGATTGAGGTCAGGGCTTTGTGATGGCCACTCCAACACCTTGATTAAGTTGTCCTTAAGCCATTTTCCACAACTTTGGAAGTATGCTTGAGGTCATTGTCCATTTGGAAGACCCATTTGCGACCAAGCTTTAACTTCCTGACTGATGTCTTGAGATGTTGCTTCAATAGATCCACATAATTTTCCTTCTCATGATGCCATCTATTTTGTGAAGGGCACCAGTCCCTCCTGCAGCAAAGCACCCCACAACATGATGCTGTCACCCCCGTGCTTCACGGTTGGGATGGTGTTCTTCGGCTTGCAAGCCTCCCCCTTTTTCCTCCAAACTTAACAATGGTCATTATGGCCAAACAGTTCGATTTTTGATTCATCAGACCAGAGGACATTTCTCCAAAAAGTACGATCTTTGTCCCCATGTGCAGTTCCAAACCGTAGTCTGGCTGTTTTAGGCAGTTTTGAAGCAGTGGCTTCTTCCTTGCTGAGTGGCCTATCAGGTTATGTCGATATAGGACTCGTTGTACTGTGGATATAGATACTTTTGTACCTGTTTCCTCCAGCATCGTCACAAGGTCCTTTGCTGTTGTTCTGGGATTGATTTGCACTTTTCGCACCAAAGTACGTTAATCTCTTGGAGACAGAACGTGTCTCCTTCCTGAGCAGTATGATGGCTGCGTGGTCCCATGGTGTTTATACTTGCGTACAATTGTTTGTACAGATGAACATGGTACCTTAAGGCATTTGGAAATTGCTCCCAAGGATGAACCAGACTTGTGGAGGTCTACAATTTTTTTCTGAGGTCTTGGCTGATTTATGTTTATTTTCCCATGATGTCAAGCAAAGAGGCGCTGAGTTTGATGGTAGGCCTTGAAATACATCCACAGGTACACCTCCAATTGACTCAAATGATGTCAATTAGCCTATCAGAAGCTTCTAAAGCCATGACATAATTTTCTGGAATTTTCCAAGCTGTTTAAGGCACAGTCAACTTAGTGTATGTAAACTTCTGACCCACTGGAATTGTGATACTGTGAATTATAAGTGAAATAATCTGTCTGTAAATAATTGTTGGAAAAATAACTTGTGTCATGCAGAAAGTAGATGTCCTAACCGACTTGCCAAAACTATAGTTTGTTAACAGGACATTTATGGAGTGGTTGAAAAACGAGTTTTAATGACTCCAACCTAAGTGTATGTAAACTTCCGACTTCAACTGTACATAATAACAACTGTAGCAGTGATGAATAAATAAATGTCCATTGGGGTGGAGGCTGAGTAAATACTGTTTAGGGGGTGGAGGCAGAGTAAAGGCTGTTTAGGGGGTGGAGGCTGAGTAAAGACTGTTTAGGGGGTGGAGGCTGAGTTAAGACTGTTTAGGGGGTGGAGGCTGAGTAAAGGCTGTTTAGGGGGTGGAGGCTGAGTAAAGACTGTTTAGGGGGTGGAGGCTGAGTTAAGTCTGTTTAGGGGGTGGAGGCTGAGTAAAGGCTGTTTAGGGGTGGAGGCTGAGTAAAGACTGTTTAGGGGTGGAGGCTGAGTAAAGAGTGTTTAGGGGTGGAGGCTGAGTAAAGGCTGTTTAGGGGTGGAGGCTGAGTAAAGACTGTTTAGGGGGTGGAGGCTGAGTAAAGAGTGTTTAGGGGTGGAGGCTGATTAAAGACTGTTTAGGGGTGGAGGCTGAGTAAAGACTGTTTAGGGGGTGGAGGCTGAGTAAAGCCTGTTTAGGGGTGGAGGATGAGTAAAGACTGTTTAGGGGGTGGAGGCTGAGTAAAGACTGTTTAGGGGGTGGAGGCTGAGTAAAGACTGTTTAGGGGTGGAGGCTGAGTAAAGAGTGTTTAGGGGGTGGAGGCTGAGTAAAGAATGTTTAGGGGTGGAGGCTGAGTAAAGACTGTTTAGGGGGTGGAGGCTGAGTAAAGCCTGTTTAGGGGGTGGAGGATGAGTAAAGACTGTTTAGGGGGTGGAGGCTGAGTAAAGACTGTTTAGGGGGTGGAGGCTGAGTAAAGACTGTTTAGGGGGTGGAGGCTGAGTAAAGAGTGTTTAGGGGTGGAGGCTGAGTAAAGGCTGTTTAGGGGGTGGAGGCTGAGTAAAGTCTGTTTAGGGGTGGAGGCAGAGTAAAGCCTGTTTAGGGGTGGAGGCTGAGTAAAGCCTGTTTAGGGGGTGGAGGCTGAGTAAAGACTGTTTAGAGGGTGGAGGCTGAGTAAAGACTGTTTAGGGGTGGAGGCTGAGTAAAGACGGTTTAGGGGTGGAGGCTGAGTAAAGACTGTTTAGGGGGTGGAGGCTGAGTAAAGCCTGTTTAGGGGGTGGAGGCTGAGTAAAGTCTGTTTAGGGGGTGGAGGCTGAGTAAAGACTGTTTAGGGGTGGAGGGTGAGTAAAGACTGTTTAGGGGTGGAGGCTGAGTAAAGAGTGTTTAGGGGTGGAGGCTGAGTAAAGACTGTTTAGGGGGTGGAGGCTGAGTAAAGACTGTTTAGGGGGTGGAGGCTGAGTAAAGAGTGTTTAGGGGTGGAGGCTGAGTAAAGTCTGTTTAGGGGGTGGAGGCTGAGTAAAGACTGTTTAGGGGTGGAGGCTGAGTAAAGACTGTTTAGGGGGTGGAGGCTGAGTAAAGCAGGTTTAGGGGTGGAGGCTGAGTAAAGAGTGTTTAGGGGTGGAGGCTGAGTAAAGTCTGTTTAGGGGGTGGAGGCTGAGTAAAGACTGTTTAGGGGTGGAGGCTGAGTAAAGCAGGTTTAGGGGTGGAGGCTGAGTAACGACTGTTTAGGGGGTGGAGGCTGAGTAAAGAGTGTTTAGGGGTGGAGGCTGAGTAAAGGCTGTTTAGGGGGTGGAGGCTGAGTAAAGACTGTTTAGGGGTGGAGGCTGAGTAAAGAGTGTTTAGGGGTGGAGGCTGAGTAATGCCTGTTTAGGGGGTGGAGGCTGAGTAAAGGCTGTTTAGGGGTGGAGGCAGAGTAAAGCCTGTTTAGGGTTGGAGGCAGAGTAAAGCCTGTTTAGGGGTGGAGGCTGAGTAAAGCCTGTTTAGGGGGTGGAGGCTGAGTAAAACCTGTTTAGAGGGTGGAGGCTGAGTAAAGACTGTTTAGGGGTGGAGGCTGAGTAAAGACTGTTTAGGGGTGGAGGCTGAGTAAAGACTGTTTAGGGGGTGGAGGCTGAGTAAAGGCTGTTTAGGGGGTGGGGGGGATGACCATAGGGGAGCAGCATGACCATTGAGGGGGTGTGGGGACCAAGTGAAATAAAAACAATAAAACAAATCTATAATATACATATTAACAACTGCAACAGTCGTGAATGTCGTTGGGGTGGGGCAGAGTAAAAGTCAGTTGGTGGGGTGGGGGGAAAATGTCCATAAGGGGAGCAGTATGTAAGGTAAGTGACCGTTAAGAGGGTGTGTGGGGGGGAATGTCCATAAGGGGAGCAGTATGTAAGGTAAGTGACCGTTAATAGGGTGTGTGGGGGAGAATGTCCATAAGGGGAGCAGTATGTAAGGTAAGTGACCGTTAAGAGGGTGTGTGGGGGGGAATGTCCATAAGGAGAGCAGTATGTAAGGTAAGTGACCGTTAAGAGGGTGTGTGGGGGAAAATGTCCATAAGGGGAGCAGTATGTAAGGTAAGTGACCGTTAAGAGGGTGTGTGGGGGGGAATGTCCATAAGGGGAGCAGTATGTAAGGTAAGTGACCGTTAAGAGGGTGTGTGGGGGAAAATGTCCATAAGGGGAGCAGTATGTAAGGTAAGTGACCGTTAAGAGGGTGTGTGGGGGGGAAATGTCCATAAGGGGATCAGTATGTAAGGTAAGTGACCGTTAAGAGGGTGTGTGGGGGGGAAATGTCCATAAGGGGATCAGTATGTAAGGTAAGTGACCGTTAAGAGGGTGTGTGGGGGGGAATGTCCATAAGGGGAGCAGTATGTAAGGTAAGTGACTGTTGAGGGGGTTTGAGGGGAAAATGTCCTTTGGGAGAGTAGCGGTTGGGAAATGTCCACAAGGGGAATAGCAGAGGGGGAAGCAGGTAGCTGATTAGTGGTGGCTATTCAGCAGCCTGTTTTTTACCATGATGCTCTTGTACTGCCCGCGTCTCAGTGATTGAAGCATGGAGAACAGGGCATTGCTTGGGTGGCTGGGGTCCTGATAATCTTCAGAGACCCCAGCCAACCAAGCTAGGTAGGTGTTCTGTAGGGCAGGCTGTGTGCACCCAATGGTGCATTCGACTGCATGTATCACCCTCACGGTCTGCGGTGGTGGAGTTGCCGTACCAGGCTGTGATGCAGCCCGACAGTATGCTCTCGATGGTGCTCCTGTAGAATACTGTGAGGGAGTTGCCTTACCAGGCTGTGATGCAGCCCTACAGTATGCTCTCAATGGTGCTCGTGTATAATTTTTTTTAACCTTTATTTAACTAGTCTGTAATTAGCTCCTTTGTTTTGCTAACATTAAGGGAGAGGTTGTTTACCTGGCACCATACCGTCAGAGTGCCTATCTCCTCTGTGTAGGATGTCTCGTAGTTGTTGGTAATCAGGCCTACTACTGTTGTGTCGTCAGCAATCTTGATGGAGTTTGAACTGTGTGAGGCCACGCTGTGTGAGGCCATGCCATCGTGAGTAAACAGGAGATATAGGAGGGGACTGAGGACACAGCCTTTTGGGGTCCCCATGTTGAGAATCAGTGTCGAGGAGTTAATGTTGTCTACCTTCACCACCTGGGGACGGCCCATTAGGAAATCCAGGACCCAGTTGCATAGTGAGAAGTTCAGACCCAGGGCCGTGAGCTTTGTGGTGAGCTTAGAGGGCACTATGTTATTGAAGGCCGAGCTGTAGTCGACTTACAGCTTCCTCACATATGCATTTATTTTGTCCAGGTGGGTAAGGGCAGTGGTGATTGTGTTGTCTGTGGATCTGTCAGGGCGGTAGACGATTTGGAAAGGGTTGACTGTTTTGGGGAGGGAGGAGGTGATATGGTCTTTGACTAGCCTCTCGAAGCACTTGATAAATGACGGAAGTGAGTGCTACTGGTAGTCATTCAGTTCAGTTACTTTCGCTTTCTTGGAAACAGAGGTTATAGTGGACATCTTGAAGCAGGTGTGTATAGCAGCCTGAGCTAGGGAGAGATTGAAAATGTCCAAGAACACAACAGCCAGCTGGTCTGCACATGCTCTGAGCGCACAGCTAGGGATGCTGTCTGGGCCAGCAGCCTTGAGAGGATTTAACACATTTCAATGACTTACACACCTCCTCTGTGAGGATGTAGCCCACGTTGTCATCGGGGTCTCCCCTATGCAGTTTAGGGTCATTTTGCTCAAATCATGTGTGACAACCCTCCCATTCTGTCTACTGTATTCTTTCTCTCTGCTATTGTTTTCCTTAATAGGACGTCTGTGGGCGGAGCTGGGAGGGTCATCAGCGAAATGGGACACACCTGGGCTCCGGTGTGTCCCAGGGATAAATACACCTTTCCCCCATACACCAAGGAGACGCTCTCCACGCAGACACACTGTTGTTTTTCTGTTGTGGCATTTTGGGGCTTATTTCTGTTCATTTGTTTTGGCACCTCTCAACACTCCTCATTAGCACAATCTATGCACGCATCCACTCACACTACAGACTACACACACCATTGTTACTTGTAAATAGTTTACTTAATTTAATAAATCTATTTTGGTCATTTCTTTATCTATGAGTTGTCTCCCCCTTTGTTACGGGCTACGAGACGGTTCGTAACAAGTGGTGTCGTAGAAATATTGGTCCAATAATATTTCTCTGATAGCGGAACTTGTGAATTCAAGTAGACATTATTACAAAGTAACAAAAGCCGAGCAGTTCCATGGAACAACTGATCTTTCACTCTCATTTTATACAGTTTTACCCTTACATAACATACATAGTCACTCCTCTATATGTAAATTATTAATATTCTTTAGCCTTTCGCCACCATTATCTTTCTGTCTCACTTCTGACTTGTTTACACCAACTTTTGACTCATTCATGCCCATCTGAGATTATATTGGTGGAGTGATTGAAAAACAAGTTTTAATGACTCCAACCTAAGTGTATGTAAACTTCCGACTTCAACTGTATCAGTGATTTTGGTTGTCCGGTGATGTCATCAAATGGGTGCATTGCCTGGAGAAGTATGCCAATAGTGGTGTTGCTAAGCTAACTGATATGAGTATTGTGTTTGAGAGAAAATGTGGAGTTAGTGTTTGATAAACTCTGTAGGTGCTTTGTTTGAATCTTTTGTTACAGCTTTTTTGACTTGTGCTGTTTGGTAGTCCCAATGTTCGCTGCCCTTTTTTATGTTTGTTTGGTAAACTTTCCACTACGGTGGATAGGTTGTGTGTTGCGTTGGAGAGAGGAAGACTGGTTTGTTTGCAGGCCCTGCCCAGTCTGGAAACTCTTGCTCTACTCACTGTCAGGACATTGGTCCGAGGAGGTGAGTACAATTTGTTGTGTACCTCAGTGGGAGATTTGGGTAGAGTAGTTCCATTTGCTACTGTCATAACTCTCCTGTGAAGATCAGGTTACAGAGTGTCCGCTCTACAGCGTGCTCTCTATCGTAGAGGGGGAGAGCAGGAAGTCTGCTGTTTTATGACGGTCATAAAATACGCTGCCTCCATGTTCTGTAGTATTCGAGGTTGGAATGTAAACTGTGGAACACAGAGAGACAATTGGACATCAAAAGTTTGAAAAATGAAACAATATATTTTTGAGGATGTGGGAGTGGTCCGTGGATACTTAAGGGACAGTCATGTTGAGTGTGTTTCAGTTGGTGATCTCATGAAGGACAGGAAACACACATTACTGTGTCTCTGTTTGTGTACACTTTTCAATGATCAGATTTACATCTAGATGTAGGATAAAATGAATGAGTAAACATGAAACTATTTGTGAAAAGATCTAATGTGATGTTAGCCTTCTAAATGAGAGTATGGATTTCATTTAAAGTTTAACTAGTCAGAAACTCACCCCCGTGAGCCAGACAGTACATCAGGCATCATGGAAGCGCTCTTTTCTACTCCAGAGTATAAAACCACCCGTGACGAAATGTACATTTCATGCCAAAGAGACCCCCGGTTAGCCGGATGTCTCGAATGGTTAAGAAGACTAGAAAACATGGAACTGATGCTACATGTTGAAATGGTTAAGAACTACAAATCTATAGGCCTAGGAGACCAGACAGCATGTAGTCTTGGCTACACAGCTGGAAATGGTTAAACTCTGAGACTATCGATCACTACAGAATAAGAGCTGTCATGCACTACAGAATAAGAGCTGTCACCCTTGGATATCTGCACGAACCCTAGTTTTCCTAATGAATCAGCGCTATATACAAATTGACTCAATTATCTATTTACTAACTAACTAAATAAATCAGAGAAATACATAAACAAACACCAATACAATGCATTGATAAGTCCCTAGAGGGCTAAACCGGTATAACGGCTTGGTAAACAATGGAAAGGGGTGGGGACAGATAAAAAGCAGGAAAGACACGAACCCTAACAAGACAGCTCTTATTCCGGAAGCATCTATTCTATGCAACGACCATCTGTACGCCTTACGTATCCATTACAACAGACACTATCCAGAGCCGCTGAGGAAGCGACAACTAGGAAAGACATTGTGACTTCTGGGGAAGTTAACCAGAGACTCTCTGATGAACTGATTCTCCAGCAGACGGACTGGCGATTCCAACAGACAAGACAACAACAACATATGGGTGTAAATATATACATTGCAATTATTTTCGATGGAGCGGCTGTTCCTTGCAAATGATTATCATTTCAATTAATATAATTATCAACTGTGTGTAGTGAATCCATTTTGTCTTTCCTGACCCTATAAACATTTTCCAGTGGTGCCCCGACTTCCTTGTTAATCATTAGTTTAATCGCATAATATTAATTACACATAGAGAATTGATTTGATAAAATAACAGTCTTCACATTTAATGACAGTCACAGACACGACACTACCCTAGAGTGAGATTTTTTTGTTGTTGCAGTTACTTGAGACTATGGCGTCTAATGTAGACGAGTTAATTCACGTTCCATCAGAGGAACTGTTAGAATTATGTACTAAAGAACAACTGTTGAAGATCGCCGAACACTACCAGGTTGAAATTAGTGATAAATGACAAAACAATTATGTTAAGTTGATTTTGAAGGCCATCTGATGGTGAGTGGTATACTCGTAGTTACCACTGGGGCATCCTCTGCCGAGGACTCGCCACCCCCCCAGCCGTCTCCCTGTTCCGCTACAATGGCCGCTCTGTATGTTAGCCCTAGTAGTCTTTCTTTTGAACAGCATAAATAACTGCTTCTGTTACAGCTAGAGCATGATCATATTAAGCACGAAAAGGAATTGGAATTTAAAAAAGGATTTGGAGTGCTGCAACGAGCGGAAAGAATTGGTTAGGGAAGGAAAGCTCTCGGAGGAGAGTTTTCTTTGGGAAGGTGACCCTGATTTACCTAGGAGTCGCTCCTCTCTCGTCATGGCCCGGACACATTTGATATTGTTGGAAACTTACGGCTGTTGTCAAAATTTAATGAGAAGGACCCTGAGACGTTCTTTTCGTTGTTCGAGCGTGTTGCTGACGCTAGGAGTTGGCCTGATTCTGATCACACTTTAATGTTGCAGTGTGTTGACTGATAAAGTGCAGGAAGCATATTCAGCTCTTGGTGTAGCTGGCAGTGTCAGTTATGATGAGGTTAAAGGGCTGTGTTACAGATTTACGAATTTGTTCCTGAGACTTACCGCCAACGATTTAGAATATTAAAAAGGATGATAAACAGACTCATGTTGAGTTTGCGTGAGAGTAATCTTTACAGTTCCACCTCTGCGGTTAAGACTTTCCAGGGGCTATGCGATCTGATTATGCTAGACAAATTTAAGGACACAATCCCTGATTGTATAGAGTGTTACTTCTGTCAGGTTTCAGGATATTGGAAAAGCAAATGTCCTGTTCTCAGGGCTAAGGATAAATTCAGTACTCTCTCTTTGTTGCGGGCTACGAGCCGGTTCGTAACACATGGGTTGCATTGGTAAAGTTGATGTGGCTGTCTTTCTTTTTGTAATCCATGATTGTTAGGAGCCACTGCCACATACGCCTTGTGTCCACCCCACTGAATTGCTCCTCCACTTTGTCCCTATAGTTGTGTTTCACAAGGGGCACGGAGCGAAGCAGGGAGCGACAATAGCGACATCCATCGCATGCAATGAATAATCAATGACCACCATCTGGTGAAACAGAGCTGCTGTCGTTTACTCTCAGATGTGTCTACCTCTCTCTTTCCTTTCTCTCACTCTTTCTCCGTTTTTCTAATCCTCTCACTCACTTTCTCATCTCCCCTGTATCTGTCTCTCGTCTCCCCTGTATCTCTCTATCTCCTGACCATCTACTCTACTCTCTCTCTATACTCCCTCTCTCTCTCTCTCTCTCTCTCTCTCTCTCTCTCTCTCTCTCGACAGGCCTGTGTCCTCTCCCATGTCCTCTCCCCGTAGTCCTCTTTGGCCTCTTTGTCAGACCAGCTATAAGAGTCCTCCTTCTAATTCAGCTGTACTGTTCTATCCGACAGCAGCTAAGAAGGTGAACCTTCGCCCTTTAAAAGACATCCACCCATACGATTCCTGTTGTAATTGACTTGCTTATTAAAAAAGGGTTTTTTATATAATGTAAAAGAGCTCAGAGCTGGTTCTTAAAGGACATCCAGACTTAATGAAGATCTTGGAGCGGGATGTACACAGCCATGGCGATAATCCCTGAGAACTCTCTCGGAAGGTAAAAAGGACGATATTTGATGACCAAGTATTCCAAGTTCCTGTACGTTTCCTCCGTCGCACCATGTGTTGTTGATCATAAAGTAGAGCCCATCACCTTTGCTCTTACCAGAGAGAACCCGCTAATGTCACTGATCTCATGCCTCTCTAATACTGTGTTTGTGTGTGTGCGTGTGTGCGTGCGTGCATGTATGTGTGCATCTCAAACCTCTCTAATAC
This sequence comes from Salmo salar, assembly GCF_965601325.2. Lineage (NCBI taxonomy): Eukaryota > Metazoa > Chordata > Actinopteri > Salmoniformes > Salmonidae > Salmo > Salmo salar. The sequence goes on along the minus strand of NC_138291.1, from coordinate 165,050,280 downwards.
TGCAGGCGAATGAAGCACTCAGCAAAATGACTAGATTACTATGGAGTTTCTTAAGTCTGGATGTCCTTTAAGAACCAGATCTGAGCTCTTTTACATATTAAAATCCCTTTATTAATAAGAAAGTCAATTACAATAGGATTGATATGGGTGGATGTCATTTAAAGGGCAAAGGTTCACCTTGTTAGCTGCTGTCGGATAGAACATAGTACAGCTGAATTAGAATGAGGACTCTTATAGCTGGTCTGACAAAGAGGCCACAGAGGACTACAGGGGAGACGACACAGGCCTGTCGAGAGAGAAAGAGGGAATATAAAGAGAGGAGAGTAGATGGGCAGAAGATAGAGAGAGAAAGATACAGGGGAGAAGAGAGAGAGATACAGGGGAGAAGAGAGAGAGAGGTGAGCGGAGAAAATGGAGAAAGAGTGAGAGAAAGGAAAGAGAGAGGTAGACACATCTGAGAGTAAACGACGGCAGCTCTGTTTCACCAGATGGTGGTCATTGATTATTCATTGCATGCGATGGATGTCGCTGTCGTCGCTCCCTGCTTCGCTCTGCGCCCATACCCCGCTCTCTGGTTTCCGGTCTGCTTCGATGGAGCTTAGGGACGGGGGGCGGGACGAATGAGAAAAAGAGGAGAGTGCAGGGTCTGTAACTGCATCACGGTACTCCCCTCACTCCCACCAGCCCTCTCAGCATAGGGGAGCCGGGGGAGCCGGGGGAGGGGGGGGGGGTGTCCTAATCTATGCATAATGGACCCATACATAAACCCCCCCAACACCCCATCCCTCTTAAATTCGCTCGTCCCTTCCTCCCAACCCCAGAGTTCTCCTCGGCGAGTGGGACCAGTCAAAGATATTAAAAGCTTGAACTCTCCCATGGTATCGCACGGCAAAGGAGTCAAGGGCTTTTTTGATTAATACACATTGACTATGTCAGTCATTATCGTTTCATATGACTAGAGCATGAGAGGGAGTGAGACGTATGGTAGGGTGGGAGTAGGAATAGATGTGAGACTCCTAATAGCTCCTCCGGCTGAGTAACTTGTCACTGTCAACCCTTAACTGGCCAACATGAATCAGATGCTGTTCATCATTTCAATGTCTGAAGCCACAGTCTGAAGTCACAGTGAATGACTGTTGTAGACAAATATGTCTGGATATACAGTTCCTTCAGAAAGTATTCACACCACTTTTTCCACATTTTGTTGTGTTACAGCCTGAATTTTTAAATGGATTCAATTGAGATTTTTTTTGTCACTGGCCTAGACACAGTATCCCAGAATGTCAAAGTGGAATTATGTTTTTAGAAATGTTTCCAAATTAATAAAAATAAAAAGCTGTAATGACTTGAGTCAATAAGTATTCAACCCTTTTGTTATGGCAAGCAGCAATAAGTTCTGGAGTAAAAATGTGCTTATCAAGTCACATAATAAATTGCAATAATAGTGTTTAACATGATTTTTGAGTGACTATCTTATCTCTGTACCCCACACATAGAATTATCTGTGAGGTCCCTCAGTCGAGCAGTGCATTTGAAACAGATTCAACCACACAGACCAGGGAGGTTTTCCAATGCCTCGCAAATAATTATCTTTGAGCTTGGTGAAGTTATTAATTACATCCAGTCACTACAAAGATACAGGCGTTCTTCTTAACTTTGCCGGAGAGGAAGGAAACTGTTCAGCGATTTCACCATGAGGCTAATGGTGACTTTAAAAACAGTTACAGAGTTTAATGGCTGTGATAGGAGAAATGTCTCAACAACTTTGTAGTTACTCTACAATACTAACCAAAATGACTGAGTGAAAAGAAGGAAGCCTGTACAGAATAAAAAATATTCAAAAACATGCACCCTATTTGCAACAAGGCGCTAAAGTAATACTGCAAACAATTTGGAAAAGCAATTCACTTTTTGTCCTGAATAAAAAGTGTTATGTTTAGGACAAATCCATTACTGAGTACCACTCTCCATATTTTCAAGCATAGTGGTGGCTGCATCATGTTACGGATATGCTTGTAATCGTTAAGGACTGGGGAGCTTTTCAGGATAAAAAAGAAACGTAATGGAGCTAAGCAAAGGCAAAATCCTACAGCAAAACCTGATTCAGTCTGCTTTCCACCAGACACTGTGAGATTAATTCACTTTTCAGCAGGACAATAACCTAAAACACAAGGCCAAATCTACAGTGGAGTGGCATTGATGACAGTGGTCACCAATTCCCCCCTATCGGACTAGCTCAACACTTTTATCTAAAGATTCGAGCACAATGACCCTGAATTGCCAAGGAGAGTCCCCGATGACAACGTAAGCAACACACTCACAGTCTCCACTGTGGAGGAATGTACATTCCAACATGTTAACCCTCGCAAGGCTGCCGGCCCAGACGGCAACCCTAGCCGTGCCCTCAGAGCATGTGCAGACCAGCTGTTGAGTTATTGGACATTTTCATCTCTCCCTAGCTCAGGTTGCTAAACCCACCTGCTTCAAGATGTCCACTATCCTCCCTGTGCCCAAGAAAGGGAAAGTAACTGAACTGAATGACTATCGACCAATAGCACTCACTTCTGTCATTATGAAGTCCTTCAAGAGGCTAGTCAAAGACCATATCACCTCCTCCCTCCCCAACACACTCGAACCTCTACAATTTGCCTACCGCCCCAATAGATCCACGGACAATCACCATTGCACTGCATACTGCCCTTACCCACCTGGACAAAAATAATGCATATGTGAGGATGCTACAGCTTGGCCTTCAATACCATTGTGCCCTATAAGCTCATTACAAATCTCACGGCCCTGGGTCTGAACTCTGCCCAATTCAACTGGTTCCTGCACTTCCTGAATGCTGCCCCCAGGTGGTGAAGGCAGGTAACATTACCTTCGCGACACTGATTCTCAACATGGGGGGCCCACAAGGGGGAAAATCAAATCACGTTTTATTTGTGACATGCAGTGGTGTAGACCTTACCGTGAAATGCTTACTTACAAACCCTTAATCAACAATGCAGATCAACAGAGTTAAGAATATATTTACTAAATAAACAAAAGTAAAAAATTCTATAAAAAGTAACACAATATAATAACAATAACGAGGCTACATACAGGGGGTACCGGTACCGAGTCAATGTACGGGGGTACAGGTTAATTGAGGTAATTTGTACATGTAGGTAGGGGTAAAGAGACTATGCATAGATAATAAACAGCAAGTATCAGCAGTGTGAAAACAAAGGGGGTGTCAATGTAAAGAGTCCAGGTAGGCATTTGATTAATTGTTCAGTAGGTCTTATGGCTTGGGGGAAGAAGCTGTTAAGGAGCCTTTTGGACCTAGACTTGGCACTCTGGTACCACTTGCCATGCGGTAGCAGAGAGAAGGGTCTATGACTTGGATGACTGGAGTCTTTGACAATTTTTGGGGCCTTCCTCTGACACCGCCTACTATATAAGCTTGGCCCCAGTGATGTACTGGGCAGTACGCACTACTCTCTGTAGCTCCTTATGGTCAGATGCCGAGCAGTTGCCATACCAGGCGGTGATGCAACCGGTCAGGATGCTCTCGATGGTGCAGCTGTAAAACTTTTTGAGGATCTGGGGATCCATGCCAAATATTTTCAGTCTCCTGAGGGGGAAAAGGTGTTGTTGTGCCCTCTTCATGACTATCTTGGTGTGTTGGGACCATGATAGTTTGTTGGTGATGTGGACACCAAGGAACTTGAAACTCTCGACCCGCTCCACTACAGCCCCGTCGATGTGAGTGGAGGCGTGTTCGGCCGTCCTTTTCCTGTTGTCCACGATCATCTCCTTTGCCTTGGTCACATTGAGAGAGAGGTTGTTGTCCTGGCACCACACTGCCAGGTCTCTGACCTCCTCCCTATAGGCTGTCTCATCGTTGTCGGTGATCAGGCCTACCACTGTTGTGTCATCAGCAAACTTAATGATGGTGTTGGAGTCGTGCTTGGCCACGCAGTCGTGGGTGAACAGGGAGTACAGGAGGGGACAAAACACTCAGCCCTGAGGGTTCCCAGTGTTGAGGATCAGCATGGCAGACATGTTTTTGCCTAACCTTACCACCTGGGGGGGCGGCACGTCAGGAAGTCCAGGATCCAGTTGCAGAGGGAGGTGTTTAGTCCCAGGGTCCCGAGCTTAGTGATGAGCTATGTGGGCACTATGGAGTTGAACGCTGAGCTGTAGTCAATGAACAGCATTCCTACATAGGTGTTACTTTTGTCCAGGTGGGAAAGGGCAGTGTGGAGTGCGATTGAGATTGCATCATCTGTGAATCTGTTGGGTGGTATGCGAATTGGAGTGGGTCTAGGGTTTCCGGGATGATGGTTTTGATGTGAGCCATGACCAGCCTTTCAAAGCACTTCATGGCTACCAACGTGAGTGCAACAGGGTGGTAGCCATTTAGGCAGGTCACCTTCGCTTTCTTGGGCACAGGGACTATGGTGGTCTGCTTGAAACATGTTGTATTACAGACTCGGTCAGGGAGAGGTTGAAAGACACTTACCAGTTGGTCCGCGGACGCTCTGACTACATGTCCTGGTAATCCGTCTGGCCTCGCGGCTTTGTAAATGTTGACCTGTTTAAAGGTCTTGCTCACGTCAGCTACGGAGAGCATGATGTCACAGTCATCCGGAACAGCTGGTGCTCTCATGCATGCTTCAGAGTTGCTTGCCTTGAAGCGAGCATTAAAGGCATTTAGCTTGTCTGGTAGGCTCGTGTTACTGGGCAACTCGCGACTGGGTTTCCCTTTATAGTCCGTAATAGTTTGCAAGCCCTGCCAAATCCAACGAGCGTCAGAGCTGGTGTAGTAGGATTATATTTTAGTCCTGTATTAACGCTTTGCTTGTTTGATGGTTTGTCTGAGGGCATAGCAAGATTTCTTATAAGCACCCGGGATTAGTGTCCTGCTCCTTGAAAGCGGCGCTCTAGCCTTTAGCTCGGTGCGGATGTTGCCTGTAATCCATGGCTTCTGGTTGGGATATGTACATAGTGTCACAGTGGGGACGATGCACTTATTGATGAAGCCGGTGACTGAGGTAGTATACTCCTTAATGCCATTGGATGAATCCTGGAACATATTCCAGTCTGTGCTAGCAAAATAGTCCTTCAGCGTAGCATCTGTGTCATCTGACCACTTCTGTATTGAACGAATCACTGGTACTTCGTGCTTTAGTTTTTGCTTGTAAGCAGGAATCAGGAGGATAAAATTATGGTCAGATTTGCCAGTGGAGGGCGAGGGAGAGCTTTGTATGCATCTCTGTGTGTGGAGTAAGGTGGTCTAGAGAGTTTGCCCTCTGATTGCACATGTGACATGCTGGTAGAAATGAGGTAAAACGGATTTAAGCTTGTCTGCATTAAAGTCCCTTGCCTCTAGGATCGCCACTTCTGGATGAGGATTTTCTTGTTTGCTTATGGCCTTATAAAACTCATTAAGTGCAGTCTTAGTGCCAGCATCAGTTTGTGGTGGTAAATAGATGGCTACGAAAAATAAAGATGAAAACTCTCTTGGTAGGTAGTGTCGTCTCCAGCTTTTCATGAGATACTCTACCTCAGGTGAACAATACCTCAATACTTAATATTAGACATTGTGCACCGGCTGTCACTGACAAATAGACACACACCCCCACCCCTCGTCTTACCAGACGTAGCTGTTCTTTCCTGCCGATGCACGGAAAACTCAGCCAACTGTATATTATCCGTGTTGTCGTTCAGCAATGACTCGGTGAAACATAGATATTAACATTTTTAATATCCCTTTGGTAGGATAGTCTCGAACAGAGATCATCCAGTTTATTCTCTGGTGATTGCACATTGGCCAATGAAACAGATGGTAGAGGCAGGTTACCCAGTCTCCGATGAATTCTCACAAGGCACCCCGATCTCCGCCCACTGTATTTCCATCGTTTCTTCACGCAAATTACGGGTATTTTGGCCTGTCTCAGAGAAGCAGTATATCCTTTGCGTCAGACTTATTAAAGAAAAAAATCTTTGTCCAGTTTGAGGTGAGTAATTCCTGTTCTGATATCCAGAAGCTCTTTTCGGTCATCACAGACGCTAGCAGCAACATTATGTACAAAGTAAGTTACAAACAATGGGAGAAAACACACAAAATAGCACAGTTGGATAGTACCCTGTAAAATGGCAGCCATCCCCTCCGGCGCCATTACTGTCTGCATCCCCAGTCCCCTCCTGTATTCCCTGTATACCCACGACTGTGTGGCCTCACACAGTTCCAACTCCATCATCAAGTTCACTGACAACAAGACAGTAGTAGGCCTGATTACCAGCAATGACAAGACAGCCTACAGGGAGGTAGGCACTGACGATGTGGTGCCTGGTAAACAACCTCTCCCTCAATGTTAGCAAAACAGAGGAGCTGATTGTGGACTTCAGGGGGAACCAGGCTGGACACCTCAGCGTACACATCTCATAGAAGCTGAAATGGTCTAACCACACAGACACCGTAGAAAAGAAGGCACTACAGCGACTCTTCAACCTCAGGATGCTTAAGAAATTCAACCTGTCCCCGAGGAACCTCACGGTGTTCTACAGGAGCATCAAGAAAGCATACTGTCGGGCTGCATCACAGCCTGGTACGGCAAGTCTTCCGCCGCAGACTTCAAGGATCTTCAGAGGGTGACATGTGCAGCCGAACGCACCACTGGGTGAACACTATTGTCGCAGAAAGGCCAAGAAAATCATCAGGGACCCCATCCACCCAAGCCATGCCCTGTTTTCCTCGCTTAAATCACTCAGACAGTACATGACCAATATGGCAAAAACTGAAAGACTGGGGCCTCCCGAGTGGTACAGTGGTCTAAGGCATTGCATCGCAGTGCTAGAGCCTTCACTACAGATCCGTGTTCGATCCCGGGCTGTGTCGCAGCCGGCCGCAACCGGGAGACCCATGAAGCGGTGCTCAATTGGCCCAGCGTCGTCCGGTTAGGGGAGGGTTTGGCCGGCTGGGATGTCCTTGTCCCATCGCGGTCTAGCAACCTCTTGTGGCGGGCCAGGCGCATGCACATTGACTTCGGTCGCCAGCTGTACAGTGTTTCCACTGACACATTGGTGCGGCTGGCTTCCGGTTTGAGTGAGCAGTGTGTCAAGAAGGAGCGTGGCTTGGCGGAGTCGTGTTTCCGAGGATGCATGGCAACCTTCGCCTCTCCTGAGTCCTTACGGGAGTTGCAGCGATGGGACAAGACTGTAACTACCAATTATATATCACAAAATTGGGTGAAAAAAAGGGTAGGAAGTACCCAATAAATAAATAAACAGAAATACTGGCCAATAGTTTCTACCCTCAGATCATCAGGCTGCTGAATAGTCACCACTAGTCTGCTCCCCCCATCTGCTCCCCCCATCACTATTGCAGTTGTTAATATGTATATTATTACATTTTTTATTGTTTTTATTTCACTTGATCTCCACACCCCCTCAATGGTCATGCTGCTCCCCCTATGGTCATCCCCCCACCCCCTAAACAGCTAAACAGTCTTTACCTCCACCACAATTATTTATTCATCACTGCCACAGTTGTATTATGTATATAGTGCTATTTTATATATATATATATATATATATATATATATATATATATATATATTTAATTTGTATTTCTTTCCCTTTTTTATTTTTTATTTCCCATTTTCATGATTTTATTTCGCTTAGTCCTGTATGTTGGATTTCTGTATTTAATTTTCAATACATTTGCAAATCATTCTAAAAACATGTTTCACTTTGTAATTATGGGGTATTGTGTGTAGATGGGTGAGAGAAAGAAAATCATTTTAATCCATTTTGAATTCATGCTGTAACACAACAAAACATGGAATAAGTTAAGGGGTATGAATACTTTCTGAAGGCACTGTAACTGTTTACAGTCAACCTATGCTCTTAGTGTGTTCAAGATAAGAGCTTTTTTTCGTAGTATGGGACATTGACACTGGGTTAAGAATCAGTGGAAATTAGACAGTGGAAAGAGTGTACACGCATGCGCGCATGCACATACTCCACACACACGTATACACACACATGCATACACACACACACAGTGTAATTACTAGCCGGGCGGCCCCTCTCACACAGACCCAGTCAAACAGGTTAGCTCATTTCCTCTCTGGTGGATTTCAGGATTGCTCTGTCGCTTCCAATTTGCATTCCCCAGAGGGAGAGGTAGAGAGAGAGGTATAGAGAGAGAGCAAGACAGAAAAATTAAAGACACAGAGAGAGAGAGAGAGAGAGAGAGAGAGAGAGAGAGAGAGAGAGAGAGAGAGAGAGAGCGAGAGAGAGAGAGAGAGAGAGAGAAACGACGACAGACAAAGAAAGAGGGAACGAGAGATGGATACAGTGGCTTGCGAAAGTTTTCACCCCCCATCGCATTTTTCCTATTTTGTTGCCTTACACCCTGGAATTAAAATGGAATTTTGGGGGGTTTGTGTCATTTGATTTACACAACATGCCAACCACTTTGAAGATGCAAAATATTTTCAATTGTGAAACAAACAATAAAACAGAAAACTTGAGCGTGCATACCTATTCACCCCCCCAAAGTCAATACTTTGCAGAGACACCTTTTGCAGCAATTACAGCTGCAAGTCTCTTGGGGTATGTCTCCATAAGCTTGGCACATCTAGCCACTGGAATTTTTGCACATTCTCCAAGGAAAAACTGTTCCAGCTCCTTCAAGTTGGACGGGTTCCACTTGTGTACAGCAATCTTTAAGTTATACCACATATTCTCAATTGTATTGAGGTCTGGGCTTTGACTAGGCCATTCCAAGACATTTAAATGTCTCCCCTTAAACCACTCAAGTGTTGCTTTAGCAGTATGCTTAGGGTCATTGTCCTGCTGGAAGGTGAACCTCCGTCCGTCTCAAATCTCTGGAAGACTGAAACAGGTTTCCCTCAAGAATTTCCCTGTATTTAGCGCCATCCATCATATCATTCCTTCAATTCTGACCAGTTTCCCAGTCCCTGTCGATGAAAAACATCCCCACAGCATGATGCTGCCACCACCATGATTCACTGTGTGGGGATGGTGTTCTCGGTGTTGGATTTGCGCCAAAAAGCAACATTTTAGTCTCATATGACCAAAGTACCTTCTTACATTTGTTTGGGGAGTCTCCCACATGCCTTTTGGCGAACACCAAACATGTTTGCTTATTTGTTTCTGGCCACTCTTCCATAAAGCCCAGCTCTGTGGAGTGTACGGCTTAAAGTGGTCCTATGGACAGATACTCCAATCTCCGCTGTGGAGCTTTGCAGCTCCTTCAGGGTTATCTTTGGTCTCTTTGTTGCCTCTCTGATTAATGCCCTCCTTGCCTGGTTCGTGGGTTTTGGTGGGCGGCCCTCTTTTGGCAGGTTGTTGTGGTGCCATATTCTTTCCATTTTTTAGTAATGGATTTAATGGTGCTCCGTGGGATGTTCAAAGTTTTGGATATTTTTTTATAACCCATCCCTGATCGGTACTTCTCCACAACTTTGTCCCCGACCTGTTTGAAGAGTTCCTTGGTCTTCATAGCGCCGCTTGCTTGGTGGTGCCCCTTGCTTAGTGGTGTTGCAGACTCTGGGGCCTTCAGAAAAGGTGTATATATACTGAGATCATGTGACAGAACATGTGACACTTAGATTGCACACAGGTGGACTTTATTTAACTAATTATGCGACTTCTGAAGGTAATTGGTTGCATCATATCTTATTTAGGGGCTTCATAGCAAAGGGGGTGAATACATATGCACGCACCACTTTTCCGTTTTTATTTATAAAATTTTTTTTTAAATTCACTTCACCAATTTGGACTATTTTGTGTATGTCCATGAAATCCAAATGAAAATCCATTTAAATTACAGGTTGTAATGCAACAAAATAGGAAAAACGCCAAGGGGGTGAATACTTTTGCAAGGCACTGTAAGTCGTAAAGTTTGTGAGAATCTTTAACCATATGTAAGTATTACTGTATGTATGTTTAGATGTTTTCTTACCTTTTCATTGTGTGAGTATGTATGGCATGTATGTGTGTGTTGGATGCCAGCGGTGTGTGTGTGTGCATGCATGCATGTGTGTGTGTTTGTGTGTGTCAGGTGAAACTAAACTAACACGGGGAGCGATAAGGGGTCTTAGGGGCCAGGTACTGAGTAATATCGATGGATAGGCTGCTGCAGTGGGTCAATAACTGATTTTGGCCGTGCCCATATGAATTAGGAACAAAATAGTACACCTATATAGCAAATTAAAAGTAATACCTTTATAGCTGTCTTAGTTGTGATGTTTCAATAGTCTATTGATAAAAGCTGATTTGCAATAAGAATCCAGAAAGGGTAGTTCAGCGTGAAAACATTGTATATCATACAGAGAGATACATAGAGAGACACACCGTGAAAGATAGGGGCAGAGGGTTAAGCTGTTAATACAAACTGAGACAGGAGACACAGCAAGATGCAGAGCTTAGCAGAGAGAAACATAGAGAGAGAAAGAGAGCTAGTAAGAGAAAGAGAGACCCAAAGAGACCCAGAGAGAGAGAGAGAGAGAGAGAGAGAGAGAGAGAAAGGAGACAGAGTGAGACTTGGAGAGAAGGAGAGAGAGAACAAGCAAGACAGAGTGTGAGACATGGAGAGCCAGAGAGAGAATGCGAGAGAGGGAATGAAAGAGAGAGATAGGGAGAGCGCAAAAATATCATCTGTGTACAACGTAAAACACCAAATAAAGCATGCAGAGCAGAATTAGGCCGATACCCGCTAATTATCAAAATCCAGAAAAGAGCCATTAAATTCTACAACCACCTAAAAGATAGCAATTCCCAAACCTTCCATAACAAAGCCATCACCTACAGAGAGATGAACCTGGAGAAGAGTCCCCTAAGCAAGCTGATCCTGGGGCTCTGTTCACAAACACAAACAGACCCCACAGAGCAGCAACACAATTAGACCCAACCAAATAATGAGAAAACAAAAAGCCCTTGAAGAAAGAAAGAGAGAACGAAAGAAAGAGAAAGAGAGAGAGATATTAATCCACACACAGATATAGAGAAGTGGACAGTGCTGTTGTAATGAGTCTCTCTAGAGGTTGAGGTGTGTGTCTAGGTCTATTTGATGTTCCATATCAGAGAACCCAGGTATGTCTCCTGGATACATCTCCCTCTGTTTGCTTTGAAGTGACTGTAGAGGGAGAGTGTGCTTTGTCACCGGTTCCTTTAATTTAGCACCCAACCACATCTCGGTTGATTTCTCCTCTCAGTTTCGTTCCAATCAAACAGCATCGGCTGAATAATTCATTTTTAAACCTATGGCCCTGTTGACCGTCATCCTTATATGATCTAAGAGGAGGGATGGAGGAGGGGTGGAGGACGGATGGAGGAGGGGTGGAGGACGGATGGAGGAGAAATTATTGAGTCATATAGGGTTCTGTGTTTTGCTCTCTGCGTTGTGAATGGAACTAGACACGGATACGAATGATCCATTGGTAGTTTGTTGTAACCAAGTATTGGTGCTAACCGTGTGTTATTGGATGCTAGCATGCTAGTTAGCTACGGCGTCATAAGACACGGTGCACTGGGTGGGTTTCACAGAAGAATACTGTACCAAGTTATCTAGCTGAATAAACTAAGTTTGAGCCTATTCCTGGAAACATTGAACCACTGTAGTTTACATCAATTATAATTTCTAAGTGGAAGTTGGAATAGTTATATTTGAGTGTTTCAGTGAATGGTTAGTGAGGGAGGCCCTGCTCTCTCGCTTCCCCAGTTGTTTAGTTAATTTTCTTTCCAATCTCCTTTGCATTAGCGTAGCCTCTCCTGTAGCCTGTCAACTATGTGTCGGTCTATCCCTGTTCTCTCCTCTCTGCACAGGCCACACAAACGCTTCACACCGCATGGCCGCTGCCACTCTAACCTGGTGGTCCCAGCGCGCACGACCCACGTGGAGTTCCAGGTCTCCGGCAGCCTCTGGAACTGCCGGTCTGCGGCCAACAAGGCAGAGTTCATCTCAGCCTATGCTACCCTCCAGTCCCCCGACTTCTTGGCGCTGACGGAAACATGGATTACCACAGAAAACACTGCTACTCCTACTGCTCTCTCGTCTGACCACGTGTTCTCGCATACCCCGAGAGCATCTGGTCAGCGGGGTGGCGGGACCGGAATCCTCATCTCTCCCAAGTGGACATTCTCTCTTTCTCCCCTGACCCATCTGTCTTTCTCCTCCTTTGAATTCCATGCTGTCACAATCACTAGCCCATTCAAGCTTAACATCCTTATCATTTATCGCCCTCCAGGTTCCCTTGGAGAGTTCATCAATGAGCTTGACGCCTTAATAAGTTCCTTTCCTGAGGATGGCTCACCCCTCACAATTCTGGGTGACTTTAACCTCCCTACGTCTACCTTTGACAAATTTCTCTCTGCCTCCTTCTTTCCACTCCTCTCCTCTTTTGGCCTCACCCTCTCACCGTCCCCCCCTACTCACAAGGCAGGCAATACGCTTGACCTCATCTTTACTAGATGCTGTTCTTCTACCAATCTCACTGCAACTCCCCTCCAAGTCTCCGACCACTACCTTGTATCCTTTTCCCTCTTGCTCTCCTCCAACACTACTCACTCTGCCCCTACTCAGATGGTATTGCGCCGTCGCAACCTTCGCTCTCTCTATCCTGCTACTCCCTCCTCTTCCATCCTATCATCTCTTCCCTCTGCTCAATCCTTCTCCAACCAATCTCCTGATTCTGCCTCCTCAACCCTCCTCTCCTCCCTTTCTGCATCCTTTGACTCTCTATGTCCCCTATCCTCCCGGCCGGCTCGGTCCTCCCCTCCTGCTCCGTGGCTTGACGACTCATTGCGAGCTCACAGAACAGGGCTCCGGGCAGCCGAGCGGAAATGGAGGAAAACTAGCCTCCCTGCGGACCTGGCATCTATTCATTCCCTCCTCTCCACATTTTCTTCCTCTGTTTCTGCTGCTAAAGCCACTTTCTACCACTCTAAATTCCAAGCATCTGCCTTTAACCCTAGGAAGCTCTTTGCCACCTTCTCCTCCCTCCTGAATCCTCCTCCCCCTCCCCCCTCCTCCCTCTCTGCGGACGACTTTGTCAACCATTTTGAAAAGAAGGTTGATAACATCCGATCCTCGTTTGTTAAGTCAAACGACACCGCTGGTCCTGCTCACATTGCCCTACCCTATGCTTTGACCTCTTTCTCCCCTCTCTCTCCAAATGAAATCTTGCGACTTGTGACAGCCGGCCGCCCAACAACCTGCCCGCTTGACCCTATCCCCTCCTCTCTTCTCCAGACCATTTCCGGAGACCTTCTCCCTTACCTCACCTCGCTCATCAACTCATCCTTGACCGCTGGCTACGTCCCTTCCGTCTTCAAGAGAGCGAGAGTTGCATCCCTTCTCAAAAAACCTACACTCGATCCCTCCGATGTCAACAACTACAGACCAGTATCCCTTCTTTCTTTCCTCTCCAAAACTTGAGCGTGCCGTCCTTGGCCAGCCCCCTTGCTATCTCTCAGAATGCCCTTTTTGATCCAAATCAGTCAGGTTTCAAGACTGGTCATTCAACTGAGACTGCTCTTCTCTGTGTCACGGAGGCTCTCCGCACTGCTAAAGCTAACTCTCTCTCCTCTGCTCTCATCCTTCTAGACCTATCTGCTGCCTTTGATACTGTGAGCCATCAGATCCTCCTCTCCACCCTCTCCGAGTTGGGCATCTCCGGCGCGGCTCACTCTTGGATTGTGTCCTACCTGACAGGTCGCTCCTACCAGGTGGCATGGCGAGAATCCGTCTCCGCACCACATGCTCTCACCACTGGTGTCCCCCAGGGCTCAGTTCTAGGCCCTCTCCTATTCTCGCTATACACCAAGTCACTTGGCTCTGTCATATCCTCACATGGTCTCTCCTATCATTGTTACGCAGACGACACACAATTAATCTTCTCCTTTCCCCCTTCTGATAACCAGGTGGCGAATCGCATCTCTGCATGTCTGGCAGACATATCAGTGTGGATGACGGATCACCACCTCAAGCTGAACCTCGGCAAGACGGAGCTGCTCTTCCTCCCGGGGAAGGACTGCCCATTCCATGATATCGCCATCACGGTTGACAACTCCATTGTGTCCTCCTCCCAGAGTGCTAAGAGCCTTGGCGTGACCCTGGACAACACCCTGTCGTTCTCCGCTAACATCAAGGCGGTGACCCGATCCTGTAGGTTCATGCTCTACAACATTCGCAGAGTATGACCCTGCCTCACACAGGAAGTGGCGCAGGTCCTAATCCAGGCACTTGTCATCTCCCATCTGGATTATTGCAACTCGCTGTTGGCGGGGCTCCCTGCCTGTGCCATCAAACCCCTACAACTCATCCAGAACGCCGCAGCCCGTCTGGTGTTCAACCTTCCCAAGTTCTCTCACGTCACCCCGCTCCTCCGCACACTCCACTGGCTTCCAGTTGAAGCTCGCATCTGCTACAAGACCATGGTGCTTGCCTACGGAGCTGTGAGGGGAATGGCACCTCTGTACCTTCAGGCTCTGATCAGTCCCTACACCCAAAGAAGGGCACTGTGTTCATCCACCTCTGGCCTGCTGGCCCCCCTAACTCTGCGGAAGCACAGTTCCCGCTCAGCCCAGTCAAAACTGTTCACTGCTCTGGTACCCCAATGGTGGAACAAGCTCCCTCACGACGCCAAGACAGCGGAGTCAATCACCACCTTCCGGAGACACCTGAAACCCCACCTCTTTAAGGAATACCTGGGATAGGATTAAGTAATCCTTCTAACCCCCCCTTACCCTCCCCCCCAAAAAAGATATAGATGTACTATTGTAAAGTGGTTGTTCCACTGGATATCATAAGGTGAATGCACCAATTTGTAAGTCGCTCTGGATAAGAGCGTCTGCTAAATGACGTAAATGTGACAAAGCAAGATCTTAGGCTGTATTTTAAGCCTTATCCAAAAATGAGATTTATGCAAAAAATTAAAGCAATTGTCTGAGGATGGTGCTGGATCATCTGACATAAAAAGGAAAGGGGACGGAGAGTTTTTTGAAAAAGCTACAAAGGTCAAAATCCAGGCATGTCACATGATTGGGCAAAACACAGGACAAAAGTCTTGTTGCTAGACTGGTTGCTATGCAACAACCACAGGCTAGCTAGCAAGCTTACAGTAAATGTATGCAAAAAACGAGCATTAGCGCCACTTCTAGAGTGACTAACACATGCCAATTATTTATTAATGTTTATCTGAATGTTGCCATTTATTGTGCACGAATGAAAAAATTGTCCCATGTTATTGTTTCTGGAAGTATGTTATTATTATTATTGTTATTGGAAGTATGCTTGGGGTCATTGTCCATTAGGACGACCCATTTGCGACCACGCTTTAACTTCCTGACTGATGTCTTGAGATGTTGCTTCAATATATCCACATAATTTCCCTTCCCTGTAGCTCAGTTGGTAGAGCATGGTGTTTGCAACACCAGGGTTGTGGGTTCGATTCCCACGGGGGGCCAGCACAGAAAAAAAAAATATGTATGAAATGTATGCATTCACTACTGTAAGTCGCTCTGGATAAGAGCGTCTGCTAAATGACTAAAATGTAAATGTCATGATGCCATCTATTTTGTGAAGTGCACCAGTCCCTCCTGCAGCAAAGCACCCCACAACATGATGCTGCCACCCTATTCTTCACGGTTGGGATGGTGTTCTTCGGCTTGCAAGCATCCCCCTTTTTCCTCCAAACATAACAATGGTCATTATGGCCAAACAGTTCTATTTTTGTTTCATCAGACCAGAGGACATTTCTCCAAAAAGTACGATCTTTGTCCCCATGCGGAGTTGCAAACCGTAGTCTGGCTTTTTTATGGCAATTTTGGAGCAGTGGCTTCTTCCTTGCTGAGTGGCCTTTCAGGTTATGTTGATATAGGACTAATTTTACTGTGGATATAGATACTTTTGTACATGTTTCCACCAGCATCTTCACAAGGTCCTTTGCTGTTGTTCTGGGATTGATTTGCACTTTTCGCACCAAAGTACGTTCATTTCTAGGAGACAGAAAGCGTCTCCTTCCTGAGTGGTATGACGGCTGTGTGGTCCCATGGTGTTTATACTTGCGTACTATTGTTTGTGCAGATGAACGTGGTACCTTCAGGCATTTGGAAATTGCTCCCAATGATGAACTAGACTTGTGGAGGTCTACAATTTTTTTCTGAGGTCTTGGCTGATTTCTTTTGATTTTCCCGTGATGTCAAGCAAAGAGGCACTGAGTTTGAAGGTAGGCCTTGAAATACATCCACAGGAACAACTCCAATTGACTGAAATTATGTCAATTAGCCTATCAGAAGCTTCTAAAGCCATGACATCATTTTCTGGAATTTTCCAAGCTGTTTAAAGGCACAGTCAACTTAGTGTATGTAAACTTCTGACCCACTGGAATTGTGATACAGTGAATTATAAGTGAAATAATCTGTCTGTAAACAATTGTTGGAAAAATGACTTGTGTCATGCACAAAGTAGATGTCCTAACTGACTTGCCCAAACTATAGTTTGTTAACAAGACATTTGTGGAGTGGTTGAAAAATGAGTTTTAATGACTCAAACCTAAGTGTATGCAAACTTCCGACTTCAACTGTAAGATCCCACAGTTGACAGTGCATGTCAGAGCAAAAATCAAGCCATGAGGCTGAAGGAATTGTCCATTGAGCTCCGAGACAGGAGTGTGTCGAGGCACAGATCTGGGGAAGGGTACCAAAACATTTCTGCATCATTGAAGGTCTCCAACAACATTCCATAATTCTTTAATCGAAGCAGCATTCTTAAATGGAAGACTCTTCATAGAGCTGGCCACAAGGCCAAACTGAGCAATCGGGAGAGAAGGGCCTTGGTCAGGGAGGTGACCAAGAACCCGATGGTCATTCTGTCAGAGCTCCAGAGTTCCTCTGTGGAGATGGGAGAAGCTTCCAGAAGGATAACCATCTCTGCAGCACTCCACCAATCAGACCTTTATGTAGAGTAGCCAGACAGAATCCATTTTTCAGTAAATGGCACATGACAGCCCGCGTGGAGTTTGCCAAAAGGCACCTAAAGGACTCTCAGACCATGAGAAACAAGATTATCTGGTCTGATGAAACCAAGATTGAACTCTTTGGCCTGAATGCCAAGCGTCACATCTGGAGGAAACCTGGCACCATCCCTACGGTAAAGCATGGTGGTGGTAACATCATGCGGTGGGGATGTTTTTCTTTTCAGTGGCAGTGATTGGGGGACTAGTCAGGATCGAGGGAAAGATGAACGGAGCAAAGTACAGAGAGATCCTTGACAAAAACCTGCTCCAGAGCACTCAGCACCTCAGACTGGGATGAAGGTTCACCTTCCAACTGGAGAATGAATCTAAGCACATAGCCAAGACAACGCAGGAGTGACTTCGAGACAAGTCTCTGAATATCCTTAAGTGGCCCAGCCAGAGCCTAGACTTGAACCCAATCGAACATCTCTGGACAGACCTGAAAATAGCTGTGCAGCGACACTCCCCATCCAACCTGACAGAGCGTGGGAAGATCTGCAAAGAAGAATGGGAGAAACTCCACAAATACAGGTGAGCCAAGCTTGTAGCATCATCCCCAAGAAGACATGAGACTGTAATCCCTAGCTCTTAAATGTAATGCAAAAATGTTGATTTCAGCCTAAATAGACATTCCCAAATGTAACTGCTGTTCATGTGTAATTACATGATTCTGACATGCAAACACTTGGTATACTTGTAAAGAAGACATCTGGGAGATTATGAGGAAATTATCAGAAGATAGATAGGAGCTACATAGTTCAGAATATACAAGATCAAGCACACACAAAATAACCATATTTTTGTATTATTTAAAAAAAAATCTTTCATTAACAAATGATACATGAATTAGTGCTGACTAGAGCTGGAAACACATCAGATGGCTTCCACAACAAGTGAAAAATATCAGGAAAAAAATGGGATTGATAGACCTAACAACTAGAAATGGGGAGATGTTTTAGTAAGTGGTGTCAGGTGTGATCACTGAACATTTCCAAGTCTCTGAGCCAGGTAGCGAATAGTTTGCATTACACATAAAAGGTTCTAGGCCCAGGTCAACTCCATATCCCTTATCTCATTAGCTACAAGACTGTCAAGGTGCCATAGTAGCCAATCCTCTTTGTAATGGATGCCTACAGCGCATAAGCAGGCAACATCATATTTTTGATGCGCAAATATATAGTCACTCAGTGGACATTCGATGTTGCCATTAAGTCATACATCATCAGATAACATTGGCAATAGGCTATATGTGTTCCTACCAACCTAAGGATTCATTTCCTGTTTGGTGAAAACGTTGTGTAAAATAAACATTTTGACTCTCGGGGCTGGTGATTAATAACTGTAGGTCACAGGCAGACAAATAAGATATCATATCCTCATGATCTGTGGAGTTCTGGCTTTCGGTGTGTATCAACGTATTCTGTGTTTATTTCATTTCTGCTTCACAACGCTCACCGGAATGTAGGTAGCAGCCATCTTGAAATGAGGTCATCGGCTCAGCCTGCCCTTATAAATTCGTATGCCCATGTATGGTAGCAAGTCACACCATAGATTTGAAGGCCAAGATCAATAGCCAAGATACTCAGCTTTCCGCAGACACCCTGCTTTTGTAGATAGAGGCTACTGTTCTCATACCAGACTGCATTGAATAACAAAAATCAAATAGGATCCCCAAATATGGGGACTTTACATTTAAGAGGTTTTAACAAAGTACTGAGTAAATGATCTGAATACTTATTTAAATGTGATTTTTCAATTTTTTTTTTTTATGAATTTGAAAATGTTTCTAAAACCTGTTTTTGCTTTGTCATTATGGGGTATTGCGTGTAAATTGACAATGTCACGTCCTGACCATATAGAGCCTTTCTATTTCTCTATTTGGTCAGGTCAGGGTGTGATTTGGGTGGGCAATCTAGTTTTCTTATTTCTTTGTTTGGCCGGGTATGGTCCCCAATCAGAGGCAGCTGTCTATCGTTGTCTGTGATTGGGGATCATACTTATGCAGCCCTTTTCCCACCTGTGATTATGAGATCTTGTCTTTTGGATGGTTGCCTGTGAGCACGCCATTTGCGTCACGATTCGGTTGTGCTTTATTGTTTTGTTTGGTGAGTTTCAATTTATTAAACTATTTGGAACTCTACGCACGCTGCGCCTTGGTCTCCTTCTTACGACGAACGTGACAGATAAGGGGGAAAAAATTATTTAATCCATTTTAGAATGAAGCGTAACAATATTCGAGTGATAGGCTGTTTTCATCTTTACAATAAAAAAATAAAGTGACCCTGGAAAGCCAGATGGAGATGTGTAAATTAGAAGCATCTTCAGTCCTTATATAACTGTAGCATAGGCTATGCTGCAGAAACTTTCAGCCTATCTGTGACGAGTAAAAAAAGATGTGCTGTCTGTTCCTACCCTGAGCATTGATGATTGGTCATGCAGATCTCAGAGAGAAGTCCGTAGAAAAGCCACATTTAAACATCATATATCATTTAACAGTTCAAGTTCACGTCATGCTGTTCATAGAAATAATTTATTATACTTTACCGGTTTCTCTCAGTTATCGCAAAAAAATGGAGTGGGTTTGGGCAGTAAATCTCAGTAATTCTTGGTAACCACTATTCAACCCTAGCGTAACTCATAATAACCAACATGGTGATGGGTCATAACTCATTCATAGCTCATGTGTCCATAACTTCATGAAAGGCCAAATGTTCAGTTCAGAGTGTTACATAATCTCCATCGTTGATCCTGTATCATTAAATGATCCCAGGGACTTGCTTTTATTTCTTCAAGTTAGTAGCACCTGCGATACTAAAAAGAGGGTCAACGGAGCTAACCTGATCTAAAGGGTCAATGGAGATCACCTGATCTAAAGGGTCAATGGAGATCACCTGATCTAAAGGGTCAATGGAGATCACCTGATCTAAAGGGTAAATGGAGATCACCTGATCTAAAGGGTCAATGGAGATCACCTGATCTAAAGGGTCAATGGAGATCACCTGATCTAAAGGGTCAATGGAGATCACCTGATCTAAAGGGTCAATGGAGATCACCTGATCTAAAGGGCCAATGGAGATCACCTGATCTAAAGGGTCAATGGAGATCACCTGATCTAAAGGGTCAATGGAGATCACCTGATCTAAAGGGTCAATGGTACTAACCTTGTCTAAAGTCTCAATGGTACTAACCTTGTCTAAAGCCTCAATGGTACTAACCTTGTCTAAAGGGTCAATGGTGCTAACCTTGTCTAAAGTCTCAATGGTACTAACCTTGTCTAAAGTCTCAATGGTACTAACCTTGGCTAAAGCCTCAATGGTGCTAACCTTGTCTAAAGGGTCAATGGTGTCTTCTGATCCCTCCTGTCTCAGCCTCCAGTATTTATGCTGCAGTAGTTTATGTGTCGGGGGGCTAGGGTCAGTCTGTTACATCTGGAGTATTTCTCTTGTCTTATCCGGTGTCCTGTGTGTATTTAAATATGCTCTCTCTAATTCTCTCTTTCTCTCTTTCTGTCTTTCTCTCGGAGGACCTGAGCCCTAGGACCATGCCTCAGGACTACCTGGTATGATGACTCCTTGCTGTCCCCAGTCCACCTGGCCGTGCTGCTGCTCCAGTTTCAACTGTTCTGCCTGCGGCTATGGAACCCTGACCTGTTCACCGGACGTGCTTGTTGCACCCTCGACAACTACTATGATTATTATTATTTGACCATGCTGGTCATTTATGAACATTTTAACATTTTAACATTTTGACCATGTTCTGTTATAATATCCACCCTGCACAGCCAGAAGAGGACTGGCCACCCCTCATAGCCTGGTTCCTCTCTAGGTTTCTTCCTAGGTTTTTGGCCTTTCTAGGGAGTTTTTCCTAGGGAGTTTTTCCTAGCCACCGTGCTTCTTTCACATGCTTTGCTTGCTGTTTGGGGTTTTAGGCTGGGTTTCTGTACAGCACTTTGAGAATATCAGCTGATGTACGAAGGGCTATATAAAAATAAATTTGAAATTTGAATGGTGCTAACCTTGTCTAAAGGGTCAATGGTACTAACCTTGTCTAAAGGGTCAATGGTACTAACCTTGTCTAAAGGGTTAATGGTACTAACCTTGTCTAAAGCCTCAATGGTGCTAACCTTGTCTAAAGGGTCAATGGTGCTAACCTTGTCTAAAGTCTCAATGGTACTAACCTTGTCTAAAGTCTCAATGGTACTAACCTTGTCTAAAGCCTCAATGGTACTAACCTTGTCTAAAGGGTCAATGGTACTAACCTTGTCTAAAGGGTCAATGGTACTAACCTTGTCTAAAGTCTCAATGGTACTAACCTTGTCTAAAGGGTCAATGGTACTAACCTTGTCTAAAGGGTCAATGGTACTAACCTTGCCTAAAGGGTCAATGGTGCTAACCTTGTCTAAAGGGTCAATGGTACTAACCTTGTCTAAAGGGTCAATGGTACTAACCTTGTCTAAAGTCTCAATGGTGCTAACCTTGTCTAAAGGGTCAATGGTGCTAACCTTGCCTAAAGGGTCAATGGTGCTAACCTTGTCTAAAGTCTCAATGGTACTAACCTTGCCTAAAGGGTCAATGGTACTAACCTTGTCTAAAGCCTCAATGGTACTAACCTTGTCTAAAGGGTCAATGGTACTAACCTTGTCTAAAGGGTTAATGGTACTAACCTTGTCTAAAGGGTCAATGGTACTAACCTTGCCTAAAGGGTCAATGATACTAACCTTGTCTAAAGGGTTAATGGTACTAACCTTGTCTAAAGGGTCAATGGTACTAACCTTGTCTAAAGGGTCAATGGTACTAACCTTGCCTAAAGGGTCAATGGTACTAACCTTGTCTAAAGTCTCAATGGTGCTAACCTTGTCTAAAGCCTAAATGGTGCTAACCTTGTCTAAAGCCTCAATGGCACTAACCTTGTCTAAAGCCTCAATGGTGCTAACCTTGTCTAAAGCCTCAATGGCACTAACCTTGTCTAAAGGGTCAATGCCAAATGCCAAATGTCCTTGCATTTAACTGGAATTGCCAGATATCCAGCATAAACTGTAAACGTTATGTACCTCAAACACAAAATATTACTGCTTCCACCAATCTGTTCACTGCAGGTTTCATCGTGGTGTGTCATCCACAACAGGCTTTACTGGTTCCTCTGTGGCACTATGTGTTAATTGGTCAAAGTCCACTGGGAATACTGGCACAGTTTTGATGTGGGCAAGGGTGTGAAATCTCCTGTGTGCACAGATGGCATGCATTTTGTCACCACAGCTTGTGTTTTGAGCATGGACGTGTGTACACGCATGCTCACACACACATACACACACACACACAACTTGACCCTTGGTAGAGTGCCACGGAAATTGTCACAGCGGACCGCTGGTTTAGTACAAGCCTGTCGTCTCCACATGTGAGTATTTGAGTGTGGAAGTATGTGTACTGTATGCATGATAAAGCACAGTCATGGTCACTCATATGTACACAACACACACAAGCACCCACGCAGGGGCACACACACGCACACACACACCAAACACACACAATCAAGTACACACACATACAAATTGTCAGCAGGCACACACAATCTATAATGCAAAATAGCATATGCAAGAATGGATAAGACACAAATACACACACACTCCCATGGCCGCGGAAGTAGGGGTGATGTGGGTGCTGCAGCAAATTAGGCTATAAAAAAATATTTTCCCCCAAATTATATTACTCCTGTCTGAACAGACATAAGTAAAATCATTCAATATACTACACCAGAGAGCATCATTTAGCCACAGAGGATCAATAGCTAAAAAAAATTGCTGTGGATTAAGTTTAATCAGAAGCACTTACAGTTGGAAAGTCTACAATGTGGGCAGTATGTGCGCCAAAAATAGAACAGCTTGTTGCGTTGTGGCCATAGATGTAAACCATAGAAGGACTTTGGAACCTCTAACCCTGGCACTTTGACTGTTAAACTCATGGGTACACTAGCAATGGCTGCCAGACCTGACTTGAATGGGAACTACCGTCTATGGATTATTTTTTTATGGTTGGTTGCGGCTGTCAATTTACCTTTGACAAATTTCTCAATACAATTGCGAGAAAAACGTAGGCCTACCATTTGGAAAGCAAATGCCTACTGCTAAAAAGAGAAGACTAATCTGTCTGTAGAAGAAAAAAGAACACACCTTTTGTTAGATTCTGAGCGAACAGCACTGATTTTCAAAGTTTAGATATTGGCACAAGCACATCAGCCTTCACCGGTGAGTAGCCTATGCTGCATCTTCATCATTGGGTGAGTCAGTGTCACTGGAAAGTTTATTTTGTAGCCTACAATAGCCTATACTATATATATAGGCCTACTATATATCAGGGTTTCTGTTAGGAAAATTAGGCGCCGGACAAGTGACTGAGAAGATTTTACTTTATCGGACATTTGATAAATGTAATGGTCAAATATACATTGGGTGCATAACCCATTAGGGTGTTCACCCACGCAGCCAGCACCATCGATAAACAAGGGATATTCCTTGTGTTTTGATGTGTAGCATATGCAAAACTTTATATTCTATTGTTTTATTGTTTTTTACTTTCCTAAAACAATAATTGTTCACTTCACTGTTCAGTTGATTTGAGCAGAGGTGGGACCAAGTCAATATTATCAAGTCACAAGGTCCAAGTCTCCTGTCGAGTCTCAAAAAAATCTCTACAGGCAATGAGTTGTTCAATTACAGATCTTTGTCTATGTATTGAGGCTACCAGACACCCCTTTTCATTATTTTAACACATTTTTCATTATGTAATAATTTATTTTTATAGAAAGTTCCAAATGCAAACTAAACCAAAAGAACAGTAGGCCTATGCTAGTAATTGTTGCTTTCTGCCCTGTTGCTCGTGAGCTCGCATAATAAACGGTTCATATTCTTGATCAACAAAACATTGTATTTGATAACATTCCACTTACCACGAGCAGGTCCTCCTCCTACCAGCTCTCACAGTCCCACGTCAGAATTAGACGTTCATCCATGATTCTCAAACATCAAATTTCAAAGTTGTTCCAAACGTCAAATTTCAAGTGTTTAAGGTTAAATTAGGCATTAATTCCAAAATGTTAAAGTTAGGGAAAGTTCAGGCATTAAATCCAAATTCTTGAGGTTAGGCAATAACTCCGAATGGTTAAGGTTTGGAATAGGCTTAAAACAAAAATATAAAAAACAACTTTCTATTACTGGATTCGAATGTACAACCTTTGGACTCAGAGGCAGATGCTTTCAGAGGCAGATGCTTATGTCTATCCGCCATCCCCATCCATAACCCCCTTGCAAAACTTAAACCAACTTGAAGGTAACAGCATTTACTGTTGCCCCTAGTGGCTAGTTTCCACGTAATCTCCTGACGTCCTCAGACGTGGATGGATGTCAAATACTGACTTGTATCATAGATGACCTGACTGCCTTCCCAATTAAGGTGCAGTTTACCTCCTGTGCTAGGGACATCATGTCATATCATCACTTCTCTGGTGTCTAAAGCCTGCAGGATCATATGGCCTACCTGTAGGCAGCGGAGGTTTCAGCATCGGATGGAAAGTATGATCTGTCTGTAGCCTTTTTCTTCCTCACAAATATATTCATCCCATTAGTATTGAAGGTAGTGCATTGAAGGTAGTGCAATGTAACAGTTATCTTTAGACATATATCCAATACCACCACTGAGGTATGTAATTATGAACCATCCAAACTAGGCCTATCTGAAATATGAAAATGATCAATGAAATCACCAGGTTGTGGCAAAGGTGCATCTGTAGTAGATTGCAAAATTGTACTTTATATGGACAATATTAACTTTGGTAAAACTACTCTGTTTTGCCAGGCAAAACTGGAGAAAATTAAACAAGAGGTTTCTGGTCGCTAATCTGGAAATGTGCTGATGACTGGTCATTGGTCAACAGTTAAGATGTGCAACTTTTTGGTTATGAAGCACAGATTAGATGTTTTTTAAACAAGAATTTAATGCAATGCGGTAGGCCTATGTTAGTGACCAGATCGAATAAGCAAAGGTATACATATAAAATACAAATGGTAGGCTATATTTAGCCTATTCAAATATATATGAAAATATTTTTCCCAGTCAGTTTCACAGACGCAACCCCCCAAAACCTTTTCACGGCACTAGCTCACACGACTTGTGTCGATTGACAGTTTGCTGGTCCAATCCGAGGGCCAAGTATGCGTTTCACCAACAGATCAGTTTTTTTGACTCTCTGCCACAAAATGAGTGACAAAATGTTACAAAACCCGGCCAGATCATTTAAAGTCTCAAAACAAAGTCGAGTCCCGAGTCTTGAGCTTCCAGGTCCAAATCAAGTCTCAAGTTATTATTTTTTACTTCAATTCGAGTCTCAAGTCATCAATATTGTGACTGGAGTCAGACTCGAGTCCAAGTCATGTGACTCTAGTACACACCTCTGGATTTGAGCACTAAATGCATCAGGGCATTGCATGCATAGGCTTATAGGCCTAGGCGTCCACTGTACGATATTAATATTTAAAAAATAAATATAAAGGAAGATAAGCTTAGGCCTAGCTCCAGAGAGTGAGAGATATGCCGGCAGCATGCTACGATACCAACATACACTTCTTCATCCTTGTCAGATAGGCTACTGCTTCTGTAACAGTGCATTCAGAAAGTTTTCAGACACCTTCCCTTTTTCCACATTTAGTTACGTTACAGCCGTATTCTAAAATTGATTAAATAAATGTTTTTCCTACCCCATAATGACAAAGCAAAAACATTTTTTTTTTACTAAAAAAATATATATATATAATAAATATTCAGGCCCTTTGCTATTAGACTCAAAATTGAACTCAGGTGCATCCTGTTTCCATTGATCATCCTTGAGATGTTTCTGGAACCTGATTGGAGTCCACCTGTGGTAAATTCAATTGATTGGACATGATTTGGAAAGGCACACACCTGTCTATATAAGGTCCCACAGTTGACAGTGCATGTCAGAGCAAAAACCAAGCCATGAGGTCAAAGGAATTGTCTGTAGAGCTCCGAGACAGGATTGTGTTGAAGCACAGATATGGGGAAGGGTACCAAAATATTTCTGCAGCATTGAAGGTCCACAAGAACACAGTGGCCTCCATCATTCTTAAATGGAAGAAGTTTGGAACCACAAAGACTCTTCATAGAGCTGGATGACAAAATGAGCAATCGGAGGAGAAGGACCTTGGTCAGGGAGGTGACCAAGAACCTGAGGGTAATTCTGACAGAGCTCCAGGGTTCCTCTGTGGAGATGGGAGAACCTTCCAGAAGGACAACCATCTTTACAGCACTCCACCAATCAGGCCTTTTTGGTAGAAGGCATATGACAGCCCTCTTGGAGTTTGCAAAAACGCATCTAAAAGACTCTCAGACCATGAGCAACAAGATTCTCTGGTCTGATGAAACCAAGATTGTTCTCTTTGGCCTGAATGCCAAGCTTCACGTCTGGAGGACACCTGGCACCATCCCTACGGTGAAGCATGGTAGTGGCAGTATCATGCAATGGGGATGTTTTTCAGTGGCAGGGACTGGGAGGCTAGTCAGGATCAAGGGAAAGATGAACAGAGCAAAGTACAGAGAGATCCTTGATGAAAACCTGCACAGGACCTCAGACTGAGTGAAGGTTCACCTTCCAACAGGACAACAACCCTAAGCACTGTCATCGACGTGTGTGTCGGTGGCAAGGAAGTCAGGCGCAGGAGAAACCAACTTGGTATAACTGGAGATGTTTAATAAATAATAAACAAACACGAACTCCAAAACCAACGTACATGAAAATAACATGGGTAAAAATACCCATAGCTCACCAATACAAAAATATACAAAATCAATAACAAAACAATCTCGGACAAAGACATGAGGGAAAACAGAGGGTTAAATACACAACATGTAATGAATGGGATTGGAAACAGGTGTGTAGGAAAACAATACAAAACCAATGGAAAATGTAAAATGGATCAGTGATGGCTAGAAGACGGGTGGCTTCGATCGCCGAGCACCACCCGAACAAGGAGGGGCATCGACTTCGGCAGAAGTCGTGACAAGCACACAGCCAAGACAACACAGGAGTTGTTACAGGACAAGTCTCTTAATGTCCTTGAGTGGCCCAGCCAGAGCCTGGACTTGAACCCAATCAAACATCTCTGGAGAGACCTGAAAATAGCTGGATGGAACGCTCCCCATCCAACCTGACAGAGCTTGAGAAGATCTGAAGAGAGTAATGGGAGAAACTCCCCAAATACAGGTGTGCCAAGCTTGTAGCGTCATACCCAAGAAGACTTGAGGCTGTAATCGCTGCCAAAGATGCTTCAGCAAAGTTCTGAGTAAAGGGTCTGAATACTTATGTAAATGTGATATTACATTTTTTTATGCTGAATAAGTTTGCAAACATTTCTAAGAATCTGTTTTTGCTTAGTCATTATCCTGTTGGGGCTAGGGGGCAGTATTTTCACGGCCGGATGAAAAACGTACCCAATTTGAACAGGTTACTACTCTGGCCCAGAAACTGGAATATGCATATTATTAGTAGATTTGGATAGAACACACTCTGAAGTTTCTAAAACTGTTTGAATGGTGTCTGTGAGTATAACAGAACTCATATGGCAGGCAAAAACCTGAGAAAATGTCAAGCAGGAAGTGGAAAATCTGAGGTTGTAGTTTTTTCAAGTGATTGCCTTGACTGTATACAGTGACTTAGGGTTCATTTTGCACTTCCTAAAGATTCCACTAGATGTTAACAGTCTTTAGAATGGTGTTTGAAGATTCTATGGTGAATTTGATGGGAATAACAGCACAAGGAAGTAGGTGTCCCATTATAAGGCATGGGCTCAGTCACGCGCAAGGACTTGGGAGCGAGCTGAGTTCATATTCACTCCCAAAGAGAACGGATAGGTCCGGTTGGAATTTTATTCAAGATATATGATAAAAACAACCTAAAGATTTATTCTATACATCGTTTGACATGTTTCTACAAACTGTAGTATAACTTTTTTGACTTTTCGTCTGGACTAAGTAAGCATGCGCGTTGTGGATTTGGATAGTGCACCTAACGGCGAACAAAATGGATTATTTGGACATAAATATGAACTTTATCGAAGATTTATTGTGGAGCTGGGGTTCCTGGTGAAGTTGGGGTTTCTGATGAAGATAATCGAAGGTAAGTGAATATTTATAATGTAATTTCTTAGTTTTATTGACTCCAAGATATCGGGTTTCAGTTTGCTTGTTATTGGTCTCTTCTGGGCTGTACTCAGATTATTGCAAATTGTGCTTTCGCCGTGAACCTTTTTTGAAATCTGACAAAGCGGTTACATTTAGGAGAAGTGTATCTATAATTCTGTGCATAACACTTCTATATTGATCAAAGTTTATGATGAGTATTTCTGTAATATGTGTGCTCATTGTGCTCATTCACCGACAGGTTTGGAGGGAAAACATTTCTCAACATTACGCGCCAATGTAAAATGCTGTTTTTGGATATAAATATGAACTTTATCGAGCAAAACATACATGTATTGTGTAACATAATGTCCTAGGAGTGTCATCTGATGATGATCGTCAAAGGTTAGTGCATAATTTTAGCTGAATTTCTGGTATTTGTAGCGCCTGTTCTTGCTAGGAAAATGGCTGTGTGGTTTTTCTTGTGTTGGAACTGTCCAAACATAATCTAATTTTATGCTTTCGCCGTAAAGCCTTTTTGAAATCGGACAATGTGGTTGGATTAATGAGAAGTTTATTTTTAAAATGGTGTAAAATAGTTGATTGTTTGAGAAAATGGAATGATGAGATTTTAGCTGTTTTGAATTTGGCGCTCTGATTTTCCACTGGCTGTTGTCAAAATCAATCCCGTTAACGGGATAAGAACGGGAAGGGGTCCCCTAGAGGTTATGGGGTATTTTGTGTAGATGGATGTGAAATGTGAAAAATGTCAAAGGGTCTGAATAATTTCTGAAGGCATTGTATACAGTCATTGGGTTTAAACTATACTTATTATATAAGTAACAGGAAATGGAAAATAACTTAAAACGTTTTACCTTAGTGTGTGTGTGTCCTATTCTTGACAATCAAGCTGTTATTTAGTCTGAAACTATTCTCTCTGTGGATATGTCTGAGAAAATGCTAATTGGGAGGCAGACATTTTGTTTGGTTTGGGTAGCAGATGTTTGAAGTGCTGACAAGGACACATTCTTAATGAAATCAGTGCAGAGAGAATACCAACAGGGACGCTTGAGTTCTCCTTACTTCCCCTTTTTATGGCACCGTAATTAAAATGAATTGATTTTTATGGGTGTTTTTCTCCCAGTACTCTAGCGTTACGGCTCTATTAATTTATCATAGACTGTTATTCCAATCCATGCTGGGGTTGTAATAGTTTAGCTCTGGAAGATCCCCACCGAGTACAAATGGAGTCATAGAGCTGAAGCCTTTATTATTTCTGCTTTCGTTCTGCTGCTCTAAAATTGATGAAATTCAATAGGAAAGGAAAGTAGCCTTGACAACGGAACTAAACAGTGAAATTGGTTCTCAGCCTGTGTGTGTCATCCTTTATTAACAGTGAAAGGAGTCGTAGTAATTGGTAGAGAGCTGCTGATGGAGCAGCTTTAAGACTGTAGGAATCAATGACTGTTTTGGTTCTCTTTACGGCATTAGGATCATTAACCTTTTATAGAACTTAAAGAAATGACTGAGTAAGTTTGAAGACTACAAAGCAGGGGAGAGAGAGTATGCTTTCAACTCGGCCTGTCAGATTAAAACAGACGAAATGAAAGGAGAGGAGACCCGGGACCTGGGACCCGTGCCTGAACCGGGAGTTGTCTGTCTAGCACCAGACCTCCCTGAACAGCAACCCCTGAGAAGGATCCAATACCTTCTTCTTTTTAGAACTGTGTAGACAACAGCCCCTGACAAGCCCCTGCAGCTGTATGTCCCTCAGTATGTTCAGCACCATGGACAACAGCCCCTGACAAGCCCCTGGAGCCGTATGTCCCTCAGTATGTTCAGCACCATGGACAACAGCACCATGGCCAACAGCCCCTGACAAACCACTGCAGCCGTATGTCCCTTAGTATGTTCAGCACCATGGCCAACAGCCCCTGACAAGCCACTATAGCCGTATGTCCCTTAGAATTAGAAGCTACAGTAGGTACTAGCTAGTGTGTACTAGTTTTTATGTACTAGCTAGCTGCACAAGCAACAGTGATTAACATAATGTGCGTAGCACACTGACACACTGGAACAAAGCTATTGACTCATGCGATACACGAGACCAACAAACATCTACAGGTTACGTGCATATACCATTTGAGAAGCAAAAATACCATCAGACTGACGCCCATGCGCTTCGAGGTTCGCAGAAGACTCGGTGTCAGCGCGTATAATCTTCAGCTGGATGCTTCTCTCCGTATGGCCCTCAGTATGGACAGCTCTCCAAAATAAATCCTAAAAGCTGCTTCTCACTCTAATATATAATTTATAGCTGCAGAATGATTTATTTGTCCCTGCATGCACACACACACGTGAACACGCACGCACACACCACTTCTTCATAGATTTCAGTAAATGTCACCACTAAGTGTCTTAGCACTCAGGGGATTATGAAACTTGCTAAACATGGGCATACAGGCCAGGGTCCTTCTCTCTCCACTACTTCCTATCAACTCTACTTCCTCTCTCCTCTCCTCTCTTTCCTTTCCTCCCCTCTCCTTCCCCTATCCTCTCCTCTCCTTCCCCTCTCCTCTCTTTCTCCTCTCCTCTCTTTCTCCTCTCTTACTCATTCTCCTCTCCTCTACTTTCCCTCTCTTACTCATTCTCCTCTCCTCTCCTCTCCTCTCCTCTCCTCTCCTCTCCTCTCCTCTCCTCTCCTCTCCTCTCCTCTCCTCTCCTCTCCTCTCTCCTCTCCTTCCTCTCTCCTTTACTTCTCATCTCCTTCCTCTCTCCACTCCTCTCTCCTTTACTTCTCCCCTCCTTCCTCTCTCCACTCCTCTCTCCTTTACTTCTCCCCTCCTTCCTCTCTCCACTCCTCTCTCCTTTACTTCTCATCTCCTTCCTCTCTCCACTCCTCTCTCCTTTACTTCTCATCTCCTTCCTCTCTCCACTCCTCTCTCCTTTACTTCTCCCCTCCTTCCTCTCACCACTCCTCTCTCCTTTACTTCTCATCTCCTTCCTCTCTTCATTCCTCTCTCCTTTACTTCTCCCCTCCTTCCTCTCTCCTCTCCTCTCCTCTTT
Source organism: Salmo salar (assembly GCF_965601325.2). Classification (NCBI taxonomy): domain Eukaryota; kingdom Metazoa; phylum Chordata; class Actinopteri; order Salmoniformes; family Salmonidae; genus Salmo; species Salmo salar. The sequence goes on along the minus strand of NC_138291.1, from coordinate 165,018,995 downwards.
ACGTCTCATCTCTCCTCTCCGCTCCTTCCTCTCTCCTCTCCTTTCTCTCCTTTACTTCTCTTCTCCTCTACTTCCCCTCTCCGCTTCATCCTCTCCGTCCCCTCTCCTCCTCTCCTCTCCTCTCCTCTCCTCTCCTCTCCTCTCCTCTCCTCTCCTCTCCTCTCCTCTCCTCTCCTCTCCTCTCCTCTCCTCTCCTCTCCTCTCCTCTCCTCTCCTCTCCTCTCCTCTCCTCTCCTCTCTTCTATTCTTTCCTTCTCCTCTCCTTCTACTCTCCTCTGCTTTGTTTGATTGTGCTCCTGGTAAAGTCACAACACATATCTGATGCTTCTCATTTGCGGTAGGCTTTTAACTGTTGAAAAATAACTAGCAAGCGGCATAGCTAGAGGAATCTGGCATACCCAGACAATATGATACAGGAATAGATACAGAACACAAACATGACATATAATTATAAAATTAAATGCAACTGTCAGAGTGCTAGGGGGTATGCTGTGTGTGAGAGAGATGGGGGTAGAGAATGTTGGGGGGTAGATGGAGGGGTGTGGTGCGTCTCAGTGTGTCTGCCAATCACATTCTAAAACATGGTAATGTATTACATTCTTGATTGACAGCACATTGTAACACATACTCAGAGGCCTTGTTCAGAACATGTACTATATATATCTTTCTCCTTCTCACCATCTTTCTCCATCTCTATATGTGTCCTTGTGGAGACCAAGGCTGCATGTATTGGCTATACACTCTCACTGAAAATAGAAGCAAATATTTATTTATTCATTGATTGAAACATCAGAGGACCAAGAGAGAGTGAGAGAGAGTGAGAGAGAGGAAGAATGCCTGAAGGATGGGGACGGAGAAAGAGGGGACAGGAAGAGGGAGGGGAGTGACAGTGCAAGGGTTAAACAGGGAGAGAAGAGAGAGGTAAGACAAAAGGAGAGAGGGAGAGAGGAGAGAAATGGAACAAGATTGGGAGAGTGAGAAGAGTTTGATACAATCAGAGAGGGAAAGATATAGGTGGACATAGAGAAGTCATATCTATTTTAAAGGCAATGTTGCAAGAAAATTTGCCAATATAAACAGAATATTACAAAAAAATTGTTTATTTTTCCCCCAGGGCTGCTAAAGAAAAAAATGGAGGCTAGAAATCCAGGGCTTAAAAACAAAGAAGTCATTGTACGCTGATCGTTCATATTTACTTTAAAATCCACAATTTGGATCCTTCGACAGCCTCATAGATGATCTAGATAATTTTCCTAACCTCTCTTGATTCCAACCAAATTGTGATAAATGTAATATATTACATATTAGATCACAAAAAAATACAACTTTCATATTACCTGGTAGTTTACACATAAAATGGTCTGACGGTGAAGTGGACATACTCGGTATTTATATCCCGAAAGAAAGGAATGATATCATTACCATACATTTTAATAGAAAGTTAACAAAAACCTGGAATCCAGCCTCACCTACGTGTCGGAGGAAACACTGTACAACTGGCGATCAAAGTCAGTGTGCATGCGCCCGGCCTGCAACAAGGAATCGCTAGAGCATGATGGAACAAGGACATCCTGGCCGGCCAAACCCTCCTCTAACGAGGGTCTCCTTGTCACAGCCGGCTGCAACACAGCCTGGGATTGAACCTGTAGTGAATCCTCAAGCACTGTGATGCAGTGCCTTAGACCACTGCACCACTTGGGAGGCTAGGTGTGCATATTTCTATCAGCTCTGTTGGGTTTGCTCTAGTTACCACAGCCACAAAGTCAAAATTGTCCAAATCGTAAAAATGTATGAAAACAAAGTAGATTTTTGGTCTTAATTTAAGGTTAGGTATAAAGTTATCAGTGTGGTTAGGTTAGGCTTAGGTTTAAAATCAGATTTTAAGAAGAGAAATTGTGGAAATAGGCAGGATGTATGACTTTGTCAGCAGGAACATTTATTTTATTTAACCTTTTATTTAACTAGGCATGTCAGTTAAGAACAAATTCTTATTTACAATGACAGGCTTCGCCGGCCAAACCCTCCCCTAACCCTGGCAACGGTGGGCCAATTGTGCACCGCCCTACGGGACACCTGATCACAGCTGGTTGTGGTAGAGCCCAGGATCAAACTCAGGTCTGTAGTAACACCTCTAGCACTGCAATGCAGTGGCTTATCCCGCTGTGACACTCAGGATCATAGATAAGATCTTGCTACTGTGGAAAGGAAAATACCTGTCTACTTCTGGAAAAATTACCCTGATGAACTCTTTAGTCATATCCCAGTTTACTTATTTTCTTATGGCCTTGCCTACACCTAGCGATTTGTTTTTAAATTACACTACCGGTCAAAAGTTTGGACACACCTACTCATTCAAGGGTTTTTCTTTATTTTTACTATTTTCTACATTGTAGAATAATAGTGAAGACATCAAAGCGATGAAATAACACATGTAGTTAACCAAAAAAGTGTTAAACAAATCAAAATATATGTTATATTTGAGACTCTTCAAATAGCCACCCTTTGCCTTGATGACAGCTTTGAACACTCTTGGCATTCTCTCAACCAGCTTCATGAGGTAGTCACCTGGAATGCATTTCAATTAACAGGTGTGCCTTCTTAAAAGGTAATTTGTGGAATTTATTTCCTTCTTAATTCATTTGAGCCAATCAGTTGTTGTGACAAGGTGGGGGGGGATAGCCCTATTCGGTAAAAGACCAAGTCCATATTATGGCAAGAACAGCTCAAATAAGCAAAGAGAAATGACAGTCCATCATTACTTTAAGACATGAAGGTCAGTCAATACGGAACATTTGAAGAACTTTTAAAGTTTATTCAAGTGCAGTCACAAAAACCATCAAGCGCTATGGTGAAACTAGCTCTCATGAGGACCGCCACAGGAATGGAAGACCCAGAGCTACTTCTGATGCTGAGGATAAGTTCAGTAGAGTTACCAGCCTCAGAAATTGCAGCCCAAATAAATGCCCTCTCTGGCGCTCGAGGGCGCCAGGCTACCCTTCTTTACACGCACCTGTCACCATCATTACGCACAGCAGCACTCATTGGACTCATCTGGACACCTTCACATTGTTGATTACCCCCGGTATATCTGTCTGTTCCTCAGTGGTGTTCCCTGTGCCCGCATTAATTGTTGTTAAGTGTTCCTGTCCAGACGCAGTTCCTGTTCCATTTCATGTCCGTCAGCTATTAAACCTTCACTCCCTGTACCTGCTGCTCATCTCCTGGGTCGACCCTTACATGATTGACTCAAATGCATTAAGAAGAAAGTAAATTCCACAAGTTAACTTTTAACAAGGCACACCTGTTAATTGATATGCATTCCAGGTGACTACCTCATAAAGCTGATTGAGAGAATGCCAAGAGTGTGCAACGCTGCCATCAAGGCAAAAGGTGTCTACTTTGAAGAATCTCAATTATAAAATATATTTTTATTTGTTTAACACTTTTTGATTACTACATGATTCCATATGTGTTATTTAATAGTTTTGATGTCTTCACTATTATTCTACAATGTAGAAAATAGTAAAAATAAAGAAAAACCCTTGAATGAGCAGTTGTGTCCAAACTTTTGATTGGAACTGCATATATATATGATTTGATGTGGGGAAAAAAGCAATTGATGTGAAGGGAAAACGATTAGCTATATTTGCTAAGCTATCCCATCTGAAAAGTTGATAAAATAAAAATGCCATTAGCTAGCTAGATTGAAATTGCTGGAGGAAAGTTGGCTAACATTACCATACTCCCACTATCAGTCTGAGTTCACTACCTTAGCTAGCTAAATGAACTGTAGCTAGGTTTCTTGAAAATAACAACTATATATTTGCTAGCTATAATACTGACTATTGTGAAACTACTTCATAGCCCTGCCTGTTTATTGATGCACTGTTCACTGAAAACGTTGGCAAGAAAAATGCCCCTCTTGATTTCATTGCAAATAGGCTGTTGTTTTGGTACAATTGGGCTGAATAGGCTTGTGCACATTTACATTAGTGTTTCATTAGTTAACTAAGTTACTGACTGACTAGGCTAATTCTTATTCATGTTTTTGGTGTTGTTGCATTTCAGATGAAGAGGGAAATAGATCACTAGAAAGCAGTATTCACAAAGAATCTCAAAGTAGGAGTATTGATTTAGGAGCAGTATTGCCTTTTATATCACAATGATTGATTACATTGACAAAAGGGAGCTGGTCGTAGATCACTAGTCCTACTCTGAAGAAGCTTTGTGAATACGGGCCCGGGAAGAAAACTGTTGCCCAATACCTTACACAGCAGTCTTGATCACAGGACCCTCGAGGTATTATAGTCAATGCTTATGAACTGAATATTGTATGTGAATTTCCACTAACAAAAGTATTGAATAGTTCAGCAACATGTGCAGTGAACATGGCCCAGGCCACTACATGCTGTGACATGGGCTTGGATGGTGACACACATCTTCTTCAAGCTTCCTGACTGAATACTGGGGTCTCAGTGGTTCCGGAAGCACTGTAGTTCTGTCCTTGAGCTGTTCTTGTCTTTTAATGTTCTGTATTATGTCATGTTTCATGTGTTCCCCAGGAAGAGTAGCTGCTGCTTTTACAACAGCTAATGGGGATCCTAATGAAATACGAAGGGCCTTACCTGAGAGTACAGAAACAGTCTCTCTGTCTTGCAGCCATTCTGTCAACATGTATTGTATGTAACCACTCAAATTCATATAAAGATGCTACGGACGCAAGCACCAACTTATATTCACTTTGTGCCATTCTTTACTCATGTGGGATATATATTTTAGTTGAGACACCTGTATTATATACCTTAATAAAAAAGAATTCACTCTAAACATGAGACTTGCATTTTCTTTAGACGTTTTAAATCATACGCTCTAAGTGTATTTGTCTTGATGTTTAAGTTATCTCAGAAGTTAGTAAAAAATGTAACACCAACATGACAAATGCTATGAAAAAGCTATTGTTTAGTAATCTTACAATAAAAAATTGAATTGTTAATATCAAACTTTATTGCATTTGGTCATCCCCAAAATGTGTTAATTGAAAGTCTGCAGATAGCTGACAACAGGATGGCAGGTGTTTTAATGTGCTCTCTCTAGAGTTCCATAGCCCAACAAACTCACCTAGAGGAAAGAGGGATGGACACATGTTAGTTTTGAATAAACTCTGGGACTTTTACAGGAAGGAGAGAGCATGAGTTTGAGTGAGTACAGTAAATCCAATCCAACCATTGGTCCTGGATAATGCGTTAGCATCACACAAGCAGACTGCCATAGTGAAGGAGGTTTACACAGTGCATCAAGCATACCAAATATGATTGGAGCTTACTTCTCTGTGTTCTGGAGAGATCGCAGGTAGTTGGTCAGAAGGCTCTGGAGCTCAGAAGGCAATTGGCCCAGCGTCGTCCGGGTTAGGGGAGGGTTTGGTCAGCCAGGATGTCCTTGTCCCATCGTGCTCTAGCGACTCCTTGTGGCGGGCCGGGTGCATGCACGCTGACTTCGGTCGCCAGTTGTACAGTGTTTCCTCCGACACGTTGGTGAGGCTGGCTTCTGGGTAAGCGATCAGTGTGTCAAGAAGCAATGCAGCTTGGCAGGATTGTGTTTCAGAGGACGCATGGCTCTCAACCTTTGCCTCTCCTGAGTCCGTACGGGAGTTGCAGTGATGAGACAAGACTGTAACTAGTGATTGGATGTCACAAAAAAATGGTTTTGATGTATAGTATGTATAAGTTGGAAGTAGAAGCCTAAGAGTTGTTGTCCATTAGTTTACTCCAATTAAGGGAGGGATGGTAGGGTTAGGGGAAAATAATAAAGGAAAATCCATGTGAATGTATAGCTAAGCTATTATTTATATTATAGCACTATGTATCATTTCACTAACATTTTCTACTTTGACTTATTCTATCATGACATCAATGACAAGATGTTCCTTATTTGACTGTAGTTAGCTGCAGATGCAGCCTGTGATTGAGGCTGCATCAGGCTAAGCCAAACTGCGTCCAATAGGGTGATTAGCCTAGGGAGCTGGCTAGCTAAATGATAACACTATTAATTCTAGAAGTATTGACTATTGCTTAAATCAGAAAGTAGGCTTCACCTCTGAGTTACATCTGCAAGCATTAACTCGCTAGCTACTGTCGTGGAAATATTATAGTCAATAATATTTCACAAATACCGGAGCCTGTGAGTTCAAATAGACTTTTACTACGACATAATAAATGCTGAGCTGGTTCATGAAAACAACTAACTTTCCAATCTTGGCACACACTTCTTATACATTTTCCTCATTACGTCACACACAGTAACTCCTCTTAATGACTCATCCCCTCTGGCATTTAGCCACCGTTATCTTTTTGCCTTGCACTAATTTTAGTTTGGTTTCATATTAGGGCATGGAAACTTTAGAGCCACACCAATAGTTCCAAAATACAGACATGTTCTCGCCTAAGACAGGTGCATGCACTCATCTTGCGGACTATCCTGAAATGTATAATGGCCACACATGTTCTGGAAAAATTCCAATACTATGTGAGCTAACTAGCCAACATACATTGTTTTTGACATGCCACAACCCTGCTTACTTGACAGACATTCGACAGATATTTAGCTACTGTAGCTAGTTACAAAATAATGGTTTATGATAATTGCAGTTAGTTCATTATCTAGCTAGCTAACTAAACTCAGCCAAAAAATAAATGTCCTCTCACTGTGAACTGCGTTTATTTTCAGCAAAATGAACATGTGTAAATATTTGTATGAACATAACAAGATTCAACAACTGAGACATAAACTGAACAAGTTCCACAGACATGTGGCTAACACAAATGGAATAATGTGTCCCCGAACAAGGGGGGGGGGGGGGGGGGGGGGGGGGGTCAAAATCAAAGTAATAGTCAGTATCTGGTGTGGCCACCAGCTGCATTAAGTACTGCAGTGCATCTCCTCCTCATGGACTGCACCAGATTTGCCAGTTCTTGCTGTGAGATGTTACCCCACTCTTCCACCAAGGCACCTGCAAGTTCCCGGACATTTCTGGGGGGAATGGCCCTAGCCCTCACCCTCTGATCCAACAGGTCCCAGACGTGCTCAATGGGATTTAGATCCGGGCTCTTCGCTGGCCATGGCAGAACACTGACATTCCTGTCCTGGAGGAAATCACACACAGAACGAGCAGTATGGCTGGTGGCATTGTTATGCTGGAGGGTAATGTCAGGATGAGTCTGCAGGAAGGGTACCACATGAGGGAGGAGGATGTCTTTCCTGTAACACACAGCGTTGAGATTCCCTGCATTGACAACAAGCTCAGTCCGATGATGCTGTGACACACCGCCCCAGACCATGATTGACCCTCCACCTCCAAATCGATCCCGCTCCAGAGTACAAGCCTCGGTGTACCGCTCATGTTGTAGACGATAAATGCGGATCCAACCATCACCCCAGGTGAGACAAAACCGCGACTCGTCAGTGAAGAGCACTTTTAGCCAGTCCTGTCTGGTCCAGCGACGTTGTTGCAGGTGATGTCTGGTGAGGGCCTGCCTTACAACAAGCATCCAAGCCCTCAGTCCAGCCTGTCTCAGCCTATTGCGGACAGTCTTAGCACTGATGGAGGGATTGTGCCTTCCTGGTGTAACTCGGGCAGCTGTTGTTGCCCTCCTGTACCTGTCCTGCAGGTGTGATGTTCGGATGTACCGATCCTGTGCAGGTGTTGTTACACGTGGTCTGCCACTGCGAGGATGATCAGCTGTCCATCCTGTCTCCCTGTAGTGCTGTCTTAGGCGTCTCACAGTACGGACATTGTAATTTATTGCCCTGCCACATCTGCAGTCCTCGTGCCTCCTTGCAGCATGCCTAAGGCACGTTCACGCAGATGAGCAGGGACCCTGGGCATCTTTCTTTTGGTCAGTAGAAAGGCCTCTTTAGTGTCCTAAGTTTTCATAACTGTAACCTTAATTGCCTACCGTCTATAAGCTGTTAGTGTCTTAGCCACCGTTCCACAGGTGCATATTCATTAATTGTTTATGGTACTGTCACAACTTCCGCCGAAGTCGGTCCCTCTCCTTGTTCGGGCGGCGTTAGGCGGTCGACATCACCGGCTTTCTAGCCACCGCCGATCCACTTTTCATTTTCCATTTGTTCTGTCTTTGTCTTATACACCTGGCTTCACTCAACCAATTACTTGTTTATTATTTAACCCTCTGTTCCCCATGTTGTGTTTGTGAGTGATTGTTTATTGTAATTCAGTCCGTCTTTGTGGGCTCGTGATGTTACTTCGTAAATTTGTCTTTTTGAGTAAAGTACGTTGATTACTCATATTTGCTGTCCTGCACCTGACTCTCTACACCAGCTACACACAGGACCCTTACAGGTTCATTGAACAAGCATGGGAAACAGTGTTTAAACCCTTTACAATGAAGATCTGTGAAGTTATTTGGATTTTTAAAAATTATCTTTGAAAGACAGGGTCCTGAAAAAGGGACGTTTCTTTTGTTGCTGAGTTAAGCTAACAAAGTGAAAAACACAGCTAGCTAGCTAGCTAACCTACTAGGCCATTAACAAAGACAGTTTTCTGACCAACTAGACAATACGACTTATTTTTGCCTACTCCCTTCTATAGGTCTTTTTCTAGGTTCAAAATGATATGACTGTCGTCCGATTGAAAAATAGTGGTAGTGTTGTGGTGAATCGAAGGACCATGAATTTAATAAGAAATCTCAGCCAAATACATTTAACCTGATGGGGATAGGGGGCAGTATTTGCACGGCCGGATAAAAAACGTACCCGATTTAATCTGGTTACTACTTCTGCTCAGTAACTAGAATATGCATATAATTATTGGCTTTGGATAGAAAACACCCTAAAGTTTCTAAAACTGTTTGAATGGTGTCTGTGAGTATAAAATAACTCATATGGCAGGCAAAAACCTGAGAAGATTCCTTACAGGAAGTGGCCTGTCTGACCATTCCTTGAGCTTCTTTACTCTGTTTATTGAAGACTGAGGATCTTTGCTGTAACGTGACACTTCCTACGGCTCCCATAGGCTCTCAGAAGGCGGGAAAAAGCTGAATGATGTAATTCCAGCCCCAGGCTGAAACACATTAGCGCTTTTGGCAAGTGCTCTATCAGAGGACAATGGGCGCGTGCACGAGTCGACCCCATGTTTTTATTTTCGTTCGTCTCTGAACCTAAACAGAGATTCCCGGTCGGAATATTATCGCTTTTTTACGAGAAAAATGGCATAAAAATTGATTTTAAACAGCGGTTGACATGCTTCGAACTACGGTAATGGAATATTTAGAATTTTTTTGTCACGTAATGCGTCGTGCTCGTAACCCTTATTTACCCTTTCGGATAGTGTCTTGAACGGACAAACAAAACGCCGCTATTTGGATATAACTATGGATTATTTGGGACGAAACCAACATTTGTTATTGAAGTAGAAGTCCTGGGACTGCATTCTGACGAAGAACAGCAAAGGTAATAACATTTTTCTTATAGTAAATCTGACTTTGGTGAGTGCTATACTTGCTGGGTGTCTAAATAGCTAGCCTGTGATGGCTGGGCTATCTACTCAGAATATTGCAAAATGTGCTTTCACCGAAAAGCTATTTTAAAATCGGACATATCGAGTGCATAGAGGAGTTCTGTATCTATAATTCTTAAAATAATTGTTATGCTTTTTGTGAACGTTTATCGTGAGTAATTTAGTAAATGTTTAGTAAATTCACCGGAAGTTTCCGGGGGGTATGCTAGTTCTGAACGTCACATGCTAATGTAAAAAGCTGGTTTTTGATATAAATATGAACTTGATTGAACAAAACATGCATGTATTGTATAACATAATGTCCTAGGTGTGTCATCTGATGAAGATCATCAAAGGTTAGTGCTGCATTTAGCTGTGGTTTGGGTTTATGTGACATTATATGCTAGCTTGAAAAATGGGTGTCTGATTATTTCTGGCTGGGTACTCTGCTGACATAATCTAATGTTTTTCTTTCGTTGTAAAGCCTTTTTGAAATCGGACAGTGTGGTTAGATTAACGAGATTCTTGTCTTTAAAATGGTGTAAAATAGTCATATGTTTGAGAAATTGAAGTAATAGCATTTCTAAGGTATTTGAATAACGCGCCACAGGATTCCACTGGCTGTTACGTAGGTGGGACGATTTCGTCCCGCCGACCCTAGAGAGGTTAAACTCAGTTTTCAACTGTAAAAAAAATCCCTGTCTTAGGTCAGTTAGTATTACCACTTTGTTTTAAGAATGTGAAATGTCAGAATAATAGTAGAGAGAAGGATTTATTTCAGATTTCATTTATTTCATCACATTCCCAGTGGGTCAGAAGTTTACATACACTCAATTAGCATTTGGTAGCATTGCCTTTAAATTGTTTAACTTCTATGGGCTACGTGGGACGCTAGCATCCCACCTGCGGGACACAGCCAGTGAAATATCAGGGCGGCAAATTCAAAAACAACAAAATGTCATAATTCAACTTTCTCAAACATACAACTATTTTACACCATTTTAAAGATACACTTCTCCTTGATGTAACCACATTGTCCGATTTCAAAAAGGCTTTACAGCGAAAACAAAACATTAGATTATGTTAGGCGAGTACATAGACAAAAATAATCACAGCCATTTTCCAAGCAAGCATATATGTCACAAAAACCCAAAACACAGCTAAATGAAGCACTAACCTTTGATAATCTTCATCAGATGACACTCCTAGGACATTATGTTATACAATACATGCATGTTTTGTTCAATCAAGTTCATATTTATATCCAAAAACAGCTTTTTACATTGGCATGTGATGTTCAGAACATGCATTCCCACCCAAAACGTCAGGTGAATTTACTAAATTACTAATCATAAAGGTTGACAAAATACATAACAATTATTTTAAGAATTATTGATACAGAACTCCTTTATGCAATCGCTATGTCAGATTTTAAAATAGCTTTTCGGCGAAAGCACATTTTGCAATTTTCTGAGTACATAGCTCAGCCATCACGGCTAGCTATTTTGACACCCGCCAAGTTCGGAGCTCACTAAACTCAGAATTACTATTAGAACATTTTTATTACCTTTGCACATCTTCGTCAGAATGCACTCCCAGGACTGCTACTTCCACAAGAAATGTTGTTTTTGTTCCAAATAATACATAGTTATGTCCAAATACCTCCGTTTTGTTCGTGCGTTCAGGTCACTATCCAAAGGGTAACGCGCAAGCGCATTTCGAGACCAAAAAATGCAAAATGTTCCATGACCGTACTTAGAAGCATGTCAAACGCTGTTTAAAATACATTTTTATGGTATTTTTCTCATAAAATAGCGATAATATTCCAACTGGACAATAGTGTATTCATTCAAAGAGGAAAAGAAAAAACATCGTGCTCACGTGAAGGCGCATATCCAATCTCTTTGTCACCAGGCAGACCACTGACAAACTGAGCTACTATACTCTGCCCAGAGACAGAAGATGCCTCAATCCGCTTTCTGAAAGCTTTAGAGAGCCAATGGAAGCCTTAGAAAGTGCAACGTAACCCCACAGATACTGTAGTTTCGATAGAGAATCAAAAGAAGAATTACAAATTCTCAGACAGGCCACTTCCTGCTTGGAATTTTCTCAGGTTTTTGCCTGCCATATGAGTTCTGTTATACTCAAAGACACCATTCAAATAGATTTAGAAACTTCAGAGTGTTTTCTATCCAAATCTACTAATAATATGCATATTCTAGTTTCTGGGCAAGAGTAGTAACCAGTTTAATTCGGGTACGTTTTTTCATCCGGCCGTGAAAATACTGCCCCCTATCCCAAACAGGTTTTAACTTGGGTCAAACATTTTGGGTAGCCTTCCACAAGCTTCGCGCAATAAATTGGGTGAATTCTGGTCCATTCCTTAAGATAGAGCTGGTGTAACTGAGTCAGGTTTGTAGGCCTCCTTGCTTGCACACGCTTTCAGTTCTGCCCACAAATTGTCTATAGGATTCAGTTCAGGGCTTTGTGATGGCCACTCCAATACCTTGACTTTGTTGTCCTAAAGCCATTTTGCCACAACTTTGGAAGTATGCTTGGGGTCATTGTCCATTTGGAAGACCTATTTGCGACCAAGCTTTAACTTCCTGACTGAGGTTTTGAGATGTTGCTTCAATATATCCATATAATTTTCCCTCCTTATGATGCCATCTATTTTGTGAAGTGCACCAGTCCCTCCTGCAGCAAAGCACCCCCACAACATGATGCTGCCACCCCTGTGCTTCACGGTTGGGATGGTGTTCTTCGGCTTGCAAGCATCCCCCTTTCTCCTCCAAACATAATGATGGTCATTATTGCCAAACAGTTCTATTTTTGCTTCATCAGACCAGACGACATTTCTCCAAAAAGTAAAATGTTTGTCCCCATGCGCAGTTGCAAACCGTAGTCTGGCTTTTTTTTATGGCGGTGTTGGAGCAGTGGCTTCTTCCTTGCAGAGAGCCCATTCAGGTTATGTTGATATAGGACTTTTACTGTGGATATAGATACTTTTGTACCTGTTTCCTCCAGCATCTTCACAAGGTCCTTTGCTGTTGTTCTGGGATTGATTTGGACTTTTCGCACCAAAGTACATTCATCTCTTGGAGACAGAAAGCGTCTCCTTCCTGAGCGGTATGACGGCTGCGTGGTCCCATGGTGTTTATACTTGCGTACTATTGTTTGTACAGATGAACGTGGTACCTTCAGGCGTTTCGAAATTGCTCCCAATGATAAACCAGACTTGTGGAGGTCTACAATTTTTTTCTGAGGTCTTGGCTGATTTCTTTTGATTTTCCCATGATGTCAAGCAAAGAAGCACTGAGTTTGAAGGTTTGCCTTGAAATACATCCACAGGTACACCTCCAACTGACTCAAATGATGTCAATTAGCCTATCAGAAGCTTCTAAAGCCATGGCATAATTTTCTGGAATTTTCAAAGCTGTTTAAAGGCATAGTCAACTTAGTGTATGTAAACTTCTGACTCACTGGAATTGTGATACAGTGAATTATAAGTGAAATAATCTGTCTGTAAACTATTGTTGGGAAAATTACTTGTGTCATGCACAAAGTAGATGTCCTAACTGACTTGCCAAAACTATAGTTTGTTAACAAGAAATTTGTGGAGTGGTTGAAAAATGAGTTTTAATGACTCCAACCTAAGTGTATGTAAACGTCAGACTTCAACTGTATATATATATATAAAAATAGCATAGCACCATAATTAAATCATGCTAATAAATGGCTAATCGCTAACAGTCATGCTAAAATGCTCATGCATTCCCATGCAAAATGCTAACACTAGCGGGAGCGCGAGCCAGCTGTGACGACCCTCCCACTCTGTCTGCCGTATTCTCTCTCTTTGCTCTTGTTTCCTTATTAGGATGCCGGTGGGCGGAGTTGGGAGGGTCGTCAGCTACATGGGAAACACCTGGGCCTGGGTGTGTCCCAGGATAAATAGATCTCTGCCACATTCATTGAGGAGACACTCTCCATGCAGACACTATGGTGTATTTCTATATAGGTTACTTTAGTTAATAAATATATATTTTGTTATTCCTTGTCTCCACATTGTCTCCCTTTTGTTACGAGCTTTGAGCCGGTTCGTGACACAGCTAACAAGCTCAACACACGGTGATTGTACACAATAAACCACCAAAATTAGCTCCACATTATATGACACAGATCTCAAGGCACTTACGTTGAGATGCACGAACATTTGAATATCAGACTATCGGGACCAGAGGAGGAAAAGATAAGCAGGAGGGAAAACTGTGGAAGTGCTCATCGTGATGGGGAAAGCAGGTTTCTGACCACACAGACTACACAACTAACTGAAACTGAAGTCCCGGGAATCAAGGCCACTGACAGGCTGAAGGAGATGTGGTGATAAGTACTTGGCGTGACCTTGACCAATAAGACACTAACAAAAGTGTGGGTCCTCTGAATGTGGGGGTCCTGCCCGACTAGAACTAACCAGAAGGGATGGCTAGAATCGGCTGACTGAAACTGTCTGTTTTAACACTGGTGCTTCATTGTCAAAAGAAACCCACTTGCACACTTCCATCTGGTGCAGCCAGGAAGTCCAAAAGTGTTCGCCGGAATCTACGTCAAGCCTGGATAACATTCTATTTCATATTTTTATGGTGCGCATGCAGCCCAGAAGTATATAATCGATTACATCTCCAATTTACAATGTTGGATTGAAAAAATAAGTGACATATCAGATTCTTAAATACATGCACTATTCATTATTGTTTGGGTGGTTTTAAAGTGAAACATGGGCTTTAAACCAAAGCCAAGCGTTGGGATTCTTTAATCTACAGGAAGAGAACATTGATTCTACTTGACCCAGGAGGCTCCACAGATGGTACTGAGAAAACATGACCACCACCAATCCCCATCAGTCTCTCTGAAAGTTTGATCACATAGAATGAATCACTATAATTTATTGTTGCAACAATAATAATAATAATTTGAAAGGGAAATGGCCTTTGAAGTTTTCTGGAATGGTTGGGAACCCACTGTGAGATAAAGAAAATGTTTTTAAAGATGCTTAAAATGAGGTCTATTTTTAATGGGTTACATTGTGCTTTGTGATGTTTGATGTTAGACATACTTTATTATAACACAATTATGACACATACCGGTAATGATGTGTGGCAGATTAGTATTATAAAATACTTGTGTTTTCCTACTGTGTATTTAATGTGACCGACAGGCAAGCAGCTAGTGCATATGAAGAGTAATAATCCTCTATTCTGCATCACTTATCCACATACAGGGAGTTATCAACACGAGGCAATGTATATCCAGGGAGCTATCAACACGAGGTAATGTATATCTAGGGAGCTATCAACACGAGGTAATGTATATCCAGGGAGCTATCAACACGAGGTAATGTATATCCAGGGAGCTATCAACACGAGGTAATGTATATCCAGGGAGCTATCAACACGAGGTAATGTATATCCAGGGAGCTATCAACACGAGGTAGTGTATATCCAGGGAGCTATCAACACGAGGTAATGTATATCCAGGGAGCTATCAACACGAGGTAATGTATATCCAGGGAGTAATGAAGTAATCTCTCTCTCTCATCTGAAGCAGAATGAACTCATGAAAAGACATGACCTCTCAGTATTATTCTTAGTAAGACCCATGATGTGGTCTTATGGTCAGTCAAGCACACACACAAACAAAGACACACACAACAGCCTGATCCTGACAGACACATGCGCTGTTACCATAACCAGGAGTCTGCAACCTGTGGTTCTACTGTAGAGCCCCGTGGGGCTCTTTAACTGCCCCTTTGTGGCTCCATGACGATCAATAATTCAAACTGCGCGAGGAATGAGCTTAGAACAAAGATTCTCTGTTTATTGACACAAATCATTAACTATCTCATCTCAGGTACAACACACGTCCAGCAAAAGCACAAAAAGAGTGAAAAGCCATTGTCCTCTGCAAGGTTTTTTTTTACATTTAAACAGCATTATCCTTTGCTAGGTGAGTGGGAGGGGGAGATACATTTAACAGCATTACCCTCGACTATAAGGGATACTTTAGTTAACAGAATAGGGTGATGATAATTCAGTTGAAGAGAGAAGAGCTGTAGGACTGAACCCAGGTCTCCAGGATACATTACTTGATATATTATATTGTTTTGTAGTCTTCTGAAAGAAATGAGCTGGATATGAGATAGGTTCCTCCCACACGGTCCAACTAAACATAGACAGAGAAGCAAAGCCGGTGCCAACAGCAAGGGGGTGATACAAGAACATTAAAAAAAGCCTCCGACTGGAAAAATAAACGTTCTAAAAACAAACAAGTGAAAAATCTACAATTTTTGCAACCACCCCACATCCCTCTCTTTTATAGGTACAGCATCATATAGCAAAAAGACATTCAGAAGGTAGCAGACCAGAATGGTAAAAAACACTCATGCAAATCAAGGCTGTTTTACACAGTCACAAACAACAGGAAAGTCTTTGGCCGGGATTCAATCCAAGAGGCACGCTGTGGCGCAGTTGACAACGTGGCTTTTAAAGTCAATGTTCCCGCGTTTGCAGAGATTGCATTCACTGAAAACGCTGCCGATATTGACTCAATTGGAAATTCCCTTTAAATGTCAAGTGCGCTACTACACAGCTTTGATTGAATACCGACCTACTTCTCGTACAGTACAACAGTGTGCCCCAACAGTCACTGCCTTCAGGGAGCGTATTCAAAAATCGTCTCAGGGTAAGAGTGCTGATCTCGGATCCGATTTGCCCTTTAAGTCATAATAAATAAGAGGGGGGACCTGATCCTAAATCAGTAGTCCTACTCTGAGACACTTTGTGAACACAGGCCCAGGTCTTCTCATGGATGTTGATGATGTTGTTGTTTACTTGTTTACAGACTTCTTTATTTGCTACTGAAGGGATAAAAGGGATAGAATGTGTGTGTGTGTGACAGACGGTGGTTGTAGGCTCTGTGGTCTTCTGCACACCATATGCTGGTTCACCCCACCATTCTCCAAATAATGTCCCAGTTCTCCCTGTTTTACAAGGTTCTCCCAATTTTTCCCCTTATCTATCGAGGTTCTCCCTCTCTCTGTCCGGGGGCCAATGGGGGTTCCTGCTTGGCAAACAGTTTATAACCAATCTCATAGTCCTTTGCTAGGACCCCACTGATCCCCATAGAGTAAAGTCCAGGAGAGAGAAGGGAGAAGGGAGGAGGGCGTGACAGTACTTCCAGAGACAGACAGAGGCACAGAGACAATCTTCCATGATGGTTACTATCCATTATTTAAAAAAGAAAGGCGTGATATTTTTTTGGCATCTGTTATTTTCAGTCCAATATATAGTTTTGAACTCTAGATGTATCAGGTTCCCTTCCTTTTTAGTAAACAGTTCTCTTTTTAATTTCAATCGATGTGCACATGAATTCACGTTGTAGTTCCAGTCATGGTTGATGTAATCTCTCTAAAGACAGTCTTACGATATTACATACTACATATACTGCTCTTTCCATAAAGTCTTTCTCTTATAGATATACAGTATATTCAAATATAGGATGATCTCTCTCTCTCTCTATTCTCTATATAGTATATTGTATATAGTCCTGTCTCCATGGTTACAATTCCTGTGAGCTGATGACATGGAACAGTGTGACATTGTACAGAACCTGGTGTCCGTTGTTCCAGGCGTAGAGCGCACGGTCCCGAGGGTTGTAGTCAAGCATGGAGATATGGGAGTACTTGTTCTGGAAGGCGATGTCTATGTACTCGTACGTGGAGGAGTTAGTGCTGTAGGCGTAGTACACCTTGGTCCCGCCAGAGTAACCGTTGGTAACATAGAGAGTACCACAGATCATGAAGGCTTCGCCAGCGCTCCTCTTGGGGTGGTTGGTAGTCCAGCTCTTGATGATCTGAAGCGTGCTGGGGTTGAGCTTGCTGATGACGATGTTTCCAGCATTCTGATTGGTGGCATAGACAGCCCAGAGCCCACCCTCGTCCACCATGAGGTCGATGTCGGAGTGGCCGCCCCAGGCATAGTGATACATGTTGTTGTAACCAGCGTTGTCCAGCTGGCGTGACTTGCTAATGGCGGAGGTCTTGAAGTCGAACTTGATGATGATGTGGCTCTGGAATTTGTTGAAGTAAATGGAGCCGTTGTAGACCACCTGACCTGTCCCGGACCACGGGTGGGGGAGGCGGTGAGACGTGAAGTTGTCCGTCATCATGAAGTCCGCCATGGACTTGTACTCCCGCACGAAGCGGTTGTTGTGGTAACCGTCCATGTACCACACCTAACAGCCAGAGATACAGATGAGTAGAGAGTAAATATTAACTCAGAGTCAGTAGCAACTTTATAATACAAACAAGATAAAACACACCCTGCAGTCCTGTTAAAACCCTCCTATCAAACTCCTCAATGCACCATTATGTAGATGGGCGCTATATACATGTGGATCACGCATCATTTCACACTGTAAATCAAATCACGCTGTCAACAGAAAGCCTAATTAAATGGGATGCTTGACTCGGAGCAGAGCAGGGAGCAGAGCTCCTGCCTTCTGCTTCAGAATACAAACAGTCAGGAATGACAGGCAGGTGCAGGCAGGCCGGGGTTGGGGATGAGCCCAGCCCCACAGGGATAATGCGGATCATTCCGGATAAAAGGCTCATCTTTTTTCACCTGTGGCTTTGGCATTAAGGAAGCTTCCAGGGTACCTGCCTAGACCATTTCCTCATTTATTTATTTATTTTTAACTAGGGAAGTCAGTTCTTATTTTCAATGACAGCCTACGAACAGTGGGTTAACTGCCTTGTTCTGGGGCAGAACAACAGATTTTTTTACCTTGTCAGCTCAGGGATTCGATCCGACAACCTTTCAGTTACAAGTCCAATGCTCTAACCACGAGGCTACCTGCTGCCCCATTTCCTCCATCCCCTCATCCTCCATCTCTCCAAGTTCTGACACACCTCAACCTTCCCATTCCCTCTCCAGACAATCTGATTGGCTAATGGATCTTTGAGAGCCCGGATGTAAGGGCCTTAAGGGTCCAGGAAACACCATCGACAACCTTTAATGTTCTCCTCTTACAGAGAGAGAGACCCACACAAACAGACCCCATGGAGCCCCAGTCCTAACCAAATTATGAGAAAGCAAAAAGAGAACTATTTGACACTGGAAAGAATCAACCAAGAAACAGAGCAAACTGTAATGCTATCTGGCTCTAAACAGAGAGTACACAGTGGCAGAATACCTGACCACCGGGACTGACCCCAAGTTAATAAATCCTTGACTATGTTCAGACTCAGTGAGCATAGCCTTGTTAATGAGAAAGGCCGCCATAGGCTCTCAAGAGAAGACAGGCTATGTCCACACTGCCCACAAAATGAGGTGGAACCTGAGCTACACTTCCTAACCTCCTGACAAATATATGACCACATTAGAGATAAATATTTCCCACAGATCACACAGACCCACAAAGAATTGAAAAAAAATTAAACATTGATAAACTCCCATATCTGCAGCAAGATTTGTGGCCCGTTGCCATGAGAAAAGGGCAACAAGTGGAGCACAAACAACATTGAATATACAACCTATATTTATCTGTCTTCCTGGTACCATTAGAACACATTAGACATGGTCTCATGGATACATAGTTTACATGCATAGCACATATTTTACCGTCCAGCTTAGCTACCTTGCCTTTAAATTATTATCTTGCCTTACTGTACACTCTCAGACACTCTCACACTACCTTGTATCTCACAAGCAGCATGGTCCAACGTTACACAGAGAAACCAGAAGTATAGAGCAATACCAGGGAGACCCACATATGTGGCGTGCAGTTTTCCATCGATGTACAGATGATATTATGACTATGACGGTCATGTATGTTTATGTTTGCGTATGCTTTATGTATTTGTGCTATAACCTCTAAACCCCAGATCTGCATACAGATCCATGTGTACGTTTTAAAGCCATATAAACATCTTGGCTGACACCCTCCCTTCATTAACGACCTTGCTGTTGGGGCTCGGGTGTAAACCATGCATTTATTCTCTGCATTTGCATTTGAATGTGTTTTAGTAATGAAAGCTTCGTCTGTCTATTCCTCCAACAGATGCCCAGCCCAGGAGAGCTAACTCAGACATGGCCGTTTAGTAGGACGGACGGACGGACGGACGGACGGACAGACAGACAGTAGAGTAAACACATGAACATTAATCAAAGCTTCTATTAAGGTCAGATTCTGAAGAGGCAACTCTATTATGGGTGTGTCAGGACTCTTAACAGCCTGGCCTCTTCAACTGAGTACCATTAGTCATGTCATCTGAGTAATATAGGGTGCATCCCAAAGGGCATTTTGATCTGAGCCCTATGGGCCATGGTCAAAAGTAATGATCTATATATGAATAGGGTGCCATTTGGGATACAGCGAATGAGTATAATGTAAAGCACTTAGTGTGATCTTCCAGTAGCTACCGCCGTAAAACACAGTGCCAAGGTCAGGAAATCATTACCTTAATGTAGCTGGGCTTTAGACGCTACCGAGGTAAGGAAATCATTACCTTAATGTAGCTGGGCTTTAGACACTACCGAGGTAAGGAAATCATTACCTTAATGTAGCTGGGCTTTAGACACTACCGAGGTAAGGAAATCATTACCTTATTAATGTAGCTGGGCTTTAGACATTACCGAGGTAAGGAAATCATTACCTTATTAATGTAGCTGGGCTTTAGACACTACCGAGGTAAGGAAATCATTACCTTAATGTAGCTGGGCTTTAGACACTACCGAGGTAAGGAAATCATTACCTTAATGTAGCTGGGCTTTAGACACTACCGAGGTAAGGAAATCATTACCTTAATGTAGCTGGGCTTTAGACGCTACCGAGCTCAGGAAATCATTACCTTAATGTAGCTGGGCTTTAGACGCTACAAAGCTCAGGAAATCATTACCTTATTAATGTAGTTGGGCTTTAGACGCTACCGAGCTCAGGAAATCATTACCTTAACGTATCTGGGCTTTACATACTACCGAAGTAAGGAAATCATTACCTTAACGTAGCTTTAGACGCTACCGGAGCGTTAAAGAGGGGTAATTGTATTTTCTCCATGTTCATGGACGGCTGAAATGTGTGTGTGTGTGTATACCCTGGTATCTCCTTCCGGTGCTGCAGGGTCAGTCATCCAGGATCCGAATCGGGATCCAGACGTCTTGATGGTGACAGGATCACTGATGCCCGTCAACTTCCCACATGCTGTGAACGAATAATCAACATAGAAATACCTCTCATAGATACTGCATATAATTCTCATAGATTAAACACTGCATCTGTATGATTCATATTGTCTAACATGCTGTAATAAAGAAATCA
Source organism: Salmo salar (assembly GCF_965601325.2). NCBI lineage: Eukaryota > Metazoa > Chordata > Actinopteri > Salmoniformes > Salmonidae > Salmo > Salmo salar. The sequence goes on along the minus strand of NC_138291.1, from coordinate 164,998,108 downwards.
TATTGTACTTACACATAATAACATAATTTACAAAACATTCACTCAGCCTTCATTCACAAAAGAACAATAGCATGTGTGTATTGTTGTTTGTGTCTATGTCTCCATCTGTCTGTCCTCCTCAGAGTATAAAGGTAATGGTCTTGGGTATTCTGTGCATTATGTTTGTCTGAGTGATGAGAGAGAGAGAGAGAGAGAGAGAGAGAGAGAGAGAGAGAGAGAGAGAGAGAGAGAGAGAGAGAGAGAGAGAGAGAGAGAGAGAGAGAGAGATGATTGTTGTTCCAGGTTATGTAGGATCCACTGAGCTCATGCTGCTGCTGCTACTTGTTCTAGGCTGTTTGAGCTGAGCGTATCGTTAATTAGGCTTGATTGAGGTGTTGATATGAAGTTGACATATCTAGCGCTGAATGCTTAGCTGCGCCTTGTTCCCTGATGACAGCCAGGTAGTTTGATTAATGGGTTTATCATTATGAACAGATGGTTAACAACCTCGTTCTTGTTGTTAGATCTTAATGTTAACTAACGAACAAACAGCTTCAGTCCCGTCCCCCATTATACTCTCTCTTCCTCTCTATGCTTCTCTCTCTCTTCATGCGATTCTCCCTCTTTCTCTCATTATCTCTCTGGCACTAATGTGGTTGTGAAACTCAATTATGGGACGGAGTCATAGAATCCAGATTTGATTGATTTCTGATTCTTATTTTCCTGTCACTCTTTCTCTCATATCTATCTTCACCCCTCACTCTTTCTCTCATATCTATCTTCACCCCTCACTCTTTCTCTCATATCTATCTTCACCCCTCACTCTTTCTCTCATGTGTATCTATCTTCACCCCTCACTCTTTCTCTCATGTGTATCCATCTTCACCCCTCACTCTTTCTCTCATGTCTATCTATCTTCACCCCTCACTCTTTCTCTCATGTGTATCTATCTTCACCCCTCACTCTTTCTCTCATGTCAATCTTTCTTCACCCCTCACTCTTTCTCTCATGTCTATTCATCTTCACCCCTCACTCTTTCTCTCATGTGTATCTATCTTCACCCCTCACTCTTTCTCTCATGTGTATCTATCTTCACCCCTCACTCTTTCTCTCATGTGTATCTATCTTCACCCCTCACTCTTTCTCTCATGTCTATCTATCTTCACCCCTCACTCTTTCTCTCATGTGTATCTATCTTCACCCCTCACTCTTTCTCTCATGTGTATCTATCTTCACCCCTCACTCTTTCTCTCATGTCTATCTATCTTCACCCCTCACTCTTTCTCTCATGTGTATCCATTTTCACCCCTCACTCTTTCTCTCATGTCAATCTATCTTCACCCCTCACTCTTTCTCTCATGTCTATCTATCTTCACCCCTCACTCTTTCTCTCATGTCTATCTATCTTCACCCCTCACTCTTTCTCTCATGTCTATCTATCTTCACCCCTCACTCTTTCTCTCATGTGTGTCTATCTTCACCCCTCACTCTTTCTCTCATGTGTATCTATCTTCACCCCTCACTCTTTCTCTCATGTCTATCTATCTTCACCCCTCACTCTTTCTCTCATGTGTATCTATCTTCACCCCTCACTCTTTCTCTCATGTCTATCTATCTTCACCCCTCACTCTTTCTCTCATGTGTATCTATCTTCACCCCTCACTCTTTCTCTCATGTCAATCTTTCTTCACCCCTCACTCTTTCTCTCATGTCTATTCATCTTCACCCCTCACTCTTTCTCTCATGTGTATCTATCTTCACCCCTCACTCTTTCTCTCATGTGTATCTATCTTCACCCCTCACTCTTTCTCTCATGTGTATCTATCTTCACCCCTCACTCTTTCTCTCATGTCTATCTATCTTCACCCCTCACTCTTTCTCTCATGTGTATCTATCTTCACCCCTCACTCTTTCTCTCATGTGTATCTATCTTCACCCCTCACTCTTTCTCTCATGTCTATCTATCTTCACCCCTCACTCTTTCTCTCATGTGTATCCATTTTCACCCCTCACTCTTTCTCTCATGTCAATCTATCTTCACCCCTCACTCTTTCTCTCATGTCTATCTATCTTCACCCCTCACTCTTTCTCTCATGTCTATCTATCTTCACCCCTCACTCTTTCTCTCATGTGTATCTATCTTCACCCCTCACTCTTTCTCTCATGTGTATCTATCTTCACCCCTCACTCTTTCTCTCATGTGTATCTATCTTCACCCCTCACTCTTTCTCTCATGTCTATCTATCTTCACCCCTCACTCTTTCTCTCATGTGTATCTATCTTCACCCCTCACTCTTTCTCTCATTTCTATCTATCTTCACCCCTCACTCTTTCTCTCATGTCTATCTATCTTCACCCCTCACTCTTTCTCTCATGTCAATCTATCTTCACCCCTCACTCTTTCTCTCATTTCTATCTATCTTCACCCCTCACTCTTTCTCTCATGTCTATCTATCTTCACCCCTCACTCTTTCTCTCATGTGTATCTTTCTTCACCCCTCACTCTTTCTCTCATGTGTATCTTTCTTCACCCCTCACTCTTTCTCTCATGTGTATCTTTCTTCACCCCTCACTCTTTCTCTCATGTCTATCTATCTTCACCCCTCACTCTTTCTCTCATGTGTATCTATCTTCACCCCTCACTCTTTCTCTCATATCTATCTTCACCCCTCACTCTTTCTCTCATGTCTATCTATCTTCACCCCTCACTCTTTCTCTCATGTGTATCTTTCTTCACCCCTCACTCTTTCTCTCATGTCTATCTATCTTCACCCCTCACTCTTTCTCTCATGTGTATCTATCTTCACCCCTCACTCTTTCTCTCATATCTATCTTCACCCCTCACTCTTTCTCTCATGTCTATCTATCTTCACCCCTCACTCTTTCTCTCATGTGTATCTATCTTCACCCCTCACTCTTTCTCTCATGTCTATCTATCTTCACCCCTCACTCTTTCTCTCATGTCTATCTATCTTCACCCCTCACTCTTTCTCTCATGTGTGTCTATCTTCACCCCTCACTCTTTCTCTCATGTGTATCTATCTTCACCCCTCACTCTTTCTCTCATGTCTATCTATCTTCACCCCTCACTCTTTCTCTCATGTGTATCTATCTTCACCCCTCACTCTTTCTCTCATGTCTATCTATCTTCACCCCTCACTCTTTCTCTCATGTGTATCTATCTTCACCCCTCACTCTTTCTCTCATGTCAATCTTTCTTCACCCCTCACTCTTTCTCTCATGTCTATTCATCTTCACCCCTCACTCTTTCTCTCATGTGTATCTATCTTCACCCCTCACTCTTTCTCTCATGTGTATCTATCTTCACCCCTCACTCTTTCTCTCATGTCTATCTATCTTCACCCCTCACTCTTTCTCTCATGTGTATCTATCTTCACCCCTCACTCTTTCTCTCATGTGTATCTATCTTCACCCCTCACTCTTTCTCTCATGTCTATCTATCTTCACCCCTCACTCTTTCTCTCATGTGTATCCATTTTCACCCCTCACTCTTTCTCTCATGTCAATCTATCTTCACCCCTCACTCTTTCTCTCATGTCTATCTATCTTCACCCCTCACTCTTTCTCTCATGTCTATCTATCTTCACCCCTCACTCTTTCTCTCATGTGTATCTATCTTCACCCCTCACTCTTTCTCTCATGTGTATCTATCTTCACCCCTCACTCTTTCTCTCATGTGTATCTATCTTCACCCCTCACTCTTTCTCTCATGTCTATCTATCTTCACCCCTCACTCTTTCTCTCATGTGTATCTATCTTCACCCCTCACTCTTTCTCTCATTTCTATCTATCTTCACCCCTCACTCTTTCTCTCATGTCTATCTATCTTCACCCCTCACTCTTTCTCTCATGTCAATCTATCTTCACCCCTCACTCTTTCTCTCATTTCTATCTATCTTCACCCCTCACTCTTTCTCTCATGTCTATCTATCTTCACCCCTCACTCTTTCTCTCATGTGTATCTTTCTTCACCCCTCACTCTTTCTCTCATGTGTATCTTTCTTCACCCCTCACTCTTTCTCTCATGTGTATCTTTCTTCACCCCTCACTCTTTCTCTCATGTCTATCTATCTTCACCCCTCACTCTTTCTCTCATGTGTATCTATCTTCACCCCTCACTCTTTCTCTCATATCTATCTTCACCCCTCACTCTTTCTCTCATGTCTATCTATCTTCACCCCTCACTCTTTCTCTCATGTGTATCTTTCTTCACCCCTCACTCTTTCTCTCATGTCTATCTATCTTCACCCCTCACTCTTTCTCTCATGTGTATCTATCTTCACCCCTCACTCTTTCTCTCATATCTATCTTCACCCCTCACTCTTTCTCTCATGTCTATCTATCTTCACCCCTCACTCTTTCTCTCATGTGTATCTATCTTCACCCCTCACTCTTTCTCTCATGTCTATCTAGCTTCACCCCTCACTCTTTCTCTCATGTCTATCTAGCTTCACTCTTTCTACTAAAACTGTATTATTCTCTCATATTTTGACAGTTTTGAAAGTTAAAACTACAACATTTGTGTGTTTAGCACACTTTGATTCTGGTTTAAATTAAATTAAATATATCAAGCTGTGACTATGAGACTTCAGCAGGTTAACAGCAGCGAGGCAACCACAACATCACATGCGCAAACAAAAACCACTACTATCAGCACCTTACATAATACCTCCGTGGGATTACAGACTATAGTAATAATCTGTGTTTATTTATTTATTTCCTCTAATCACCATGTTCCTATCTTTGGATTATGGTCGGTCTGGACCTCGGGGAGAGAGAGAGAGACGCACATGAGGTCTAATCTAATCTCCTATTGGCCTGAATATGGCTCCAGCCAACCAGAGCTAGACTACAGGGAAATCTAACCCCAAAACCATCAGTCAGTCATTCTGGAATGGAATGATGATTTGAGGATTATGGAATCAGTGAATAAATGTAGAGACATTAGAGAGGGATCAGCCTGATCCTAGTGTGAATGTAGAGACATTAGAGAGGGATCAGCCTGATCTTAGTGTGAATGTAGACACATTAGAGAGGGAGCAGCCTGATCCTAGTGTGAATGTAGAGACATTAGAGAGGGATCAGCCTGATCTTAGTGTGAATGTAGACACATTAGAGAGGGAGCAGCCTGATCCTAGTGTGAATGTAGACACATTAGAGAGGGATCAGCCTGATCCTAGTGTGAATGTTGACACATTAGAGAGGGATCAGCCTGATCCTAGTGTGAATGTAGACACATTAGAGAGGGATCAGCCTGATCCTAGTGTGAATGTAGACACAATAGAGAGGGATCAGCCTGATCCTAGTGCGAATGTTGACACATTAGATGGGGATCAGCCTGATCCTAGTGTGAATGTTGACACATTAGAGAGGGATCAGCCTGATCCTAGTGTGAATGTTGACACATTAGAGAGGGATCAGCCTGATCCTAGTGTGAATGTAGACACATTAGAGAGGGATCAGCCTGATCCTAGTGTGAATGTAGACACATTAGAGAGGGATCAGCCTGATCCTAGTGTGAATGTAGACACAATAGAGAGGGATCAGCCTGATCCTAGTGTGAATGTTGACACAATAGAGAGGGATCAGCCTGATCCTAGTGTGAATGTTGACACATTAGAGAGGGATCAGCCTGATCCTAGTGTGAATGTAGACACAATAGAGAGGGATCAGCCTGATCCTAGTGTGAATGTTGACACATTAGAGAGGGATCAGCCTGATCCTAGTGTGAATGTTGACACATTAGAGAGGGATCAGCCTGATCCTAGTGTGAATGTTGACACATTAGAGAGGGATCAGCCTGATCCTAGTGTGAATGTTGACACATTAGAGAGGGATCAGCCTGATCCTAGTGTGAATGTAGACACATTAGAGAGGGAAGGGGACAGATACATATTTCAGGTGTTACATAGAGAGCTGGGCTCAGAGAGAAGAACTATAGGATAGAGAAGGAGGAATGTTTACTGAGATATAAATAAGAGAAGGAGGGAAAGGGAGAGGACAGCAGTGATGAAGTAGAACATAGCAATGATGTGACTATCCTCTCGTTTATCTCATCTGATCTCTAAACTCTGTGAACTCCCTCCTGCTGAGTGATCTCTGACCTCTCCTTTATCTCATCTGATCTCTAAACTCTGTGAACTGTCTCCTGCTGAGTGACCTCTGACCTCTCCTTTATCTCATCTGATCTCTAAACTCTGTGAACTCTCACCTGCTGAGTGACCTCTGACCTCTCCTTTATCGCATCTGATCTCTAAACTCTGTGAACTGTCTCCTGCTGAGTGACCTCTGACCTCTCCTTTATCTCATCTGATCTCTAAACTCTGTGAACTGTCTCCTGCTGAGTGACCTCTGACCTCTCCTTTATCTCATCTGATCTCTAAACTCTGTGAACTGTCTCCTGCTGAGGGACCTCTGACCTCTCCTTTATCTCATCTGATCTCTAAACTCTGTGAACTGTCTCCTGCTGAGTGACCTCTGACCTCTCCTTTATCTCATCTGATCTCTAAACTCTGTGAACTGTCTCCTGCTGAGTGACCTCTGACCTCTCCTTTATCTCATCTGATCTCTAAACTCTGTGAACTGTTTCCTGCTGTGTATGAATGAGTGAGGGGGGGGGGGGGGACGACTACTTACCATGCTCTCCAACTACTTACCATGCTCTGTGTTTGACTGATGGCAGAATTGTGTATGTGTGTGTGTGTATGTGTGTGTGTTTGTGTGTCTGTGTGTTTGTGAATTTCTGTTTGTGTGTGTATGTGTGTACGTGCGTGTGTGTGTGTGCATGCGTGTGTACGTGCGTGCGTGCGTGTGTGTGTGTACGTGCGTGTTTGTAGGTCAGACAGTGTGCGTGTCCCTGCATTCATAGCAGAGTAATTCAGCAGGCTATTGAAATGCAAACTCTACTACTGCTCTGAGCAGTGTTTTCCACCAGCAGCCACTAGACAACCTTGTGAGACTACATCGGAGGTGTGCAGTGCATTTATTAGCACTGTAATAAATCACTAGGATGTTGTAGACAGATGAGGTGGTTGTATAGAGTTGAGAGGGTGACGAAGAATTAGACCTCAAATTGGTTAGCTTGAACATACAACTCACCTACGTATGTGTCACAGGCGGCAGGCGGCACCTTAATTGGGGAGAACGGGCTTGTGGTAATGGCTGGAGAGGAATAAGTGGAATGGTATCAAATACATCAAACACATGGTTTCCATGGTTTCCACGCCATTCCATTTACTCCGTTCCAGCCATTATTATGAGCCGTCCTCCCCTCAGCACCCTCCACTGGTATGTGTTAAATTATCAAATTCACCTTTGACACATTGGCTAAACAGAGAAAGGCAAAAATATGCGATCATATTTTTTTCTCAGTGTAAATTGGGATTAAGCAAAGGTCGGACTGTATAATATTGAGAAACAGGTGTTTTGAAACAATTGTGAGACATACATGTAATACATATTTAACTGATAGACTGTGTAGTATTATGTCTGCTCATGACATCTGGAAAGAAGCTACGGTGTGTTCCAGTGTGTTGAGAAAGGATTGTGTTTTTCTTTTCAGGTGTTTCATGTGTGTATGTAGTGCACCTTGATGTAGAATGTTTCTGTGGTGTGTACTACATGTGCCTGAAGCTTTCACTCTGGTCTAACCCCATACAGAAGTTATCCATGAACAATGTGTACAAGTGTGTGTGTGTGTGTGTGTGTGTGTGTGTGTGTGTGTGTGTGTGTGTGTGTGTGTGTGTGTGTGTGTGTGTGTGTGTGTGTGTGTGTGTGTGTGTGTGGGTTAGAGTGTGTGTCAGAAACTTTCTCAGCCTACCTAATTTTTGCATGCATGCTCGGAGTCTCTCCTCAAGACCTGACACTCGGTTGTGGAGTTCCTCGTAGTCATAGGCTCCCATCTCCTCCTGGAGCTCGCTTAGAACTGACGTCAGATTCTGGACCTCCTCCTTAAACTGCAATACCAATTTGGCATCGGCTTTGTACTCCTCCAACACTGGTATCAACGGCCTAATCTCCTCCATTTTCGATTTTATGGCCTGAAAGGATTAAAATAAGCTGGGTTCAGTGTCATGCGTGGAGACAAAAAGAAAAGACTCCCAAAAAGGTTTTTTTTTTTAAGGAGAAAACACCTATCTGGCCCTGACTACTCTAGCCTGGCCTACACTGACATTCTCTCACAGTAACACAAAAGCCCTGTGTGTTAGTGTGTGTGTGTGTATACAGTGTGTACAGTGTGTTTGTGTGTGTCTGAGCAAACAAATCCTGTGTGTGTTCCACCGTATTGGCGAGCAAGCAGAGGCTCCGTCCTGATGCAGACGAGCCGGTACGTTAAACACAAGCCCTCAGTACACCAGGAAACAATTGGGAAAGCTCTTTATTGGTCATCATCGTTTAAAATGCAACAGAGTTACATGCTTTTACATGTCACACACAACAAAGGGTTTCAGATTTTATTATCACTAATGTTTATAGGTACGTAGTAGTCTTTAGTAACCAAGTATGCATAGACAAAAACCAAAAGTAAAAATAATAATAATAACTATAAACAACTAATTGTTTTCTTTTGAAAAAGCCTTTTGATGGAAATGTTCTATCAGTAACATGCAGAAATAGATCTGTGGTAGGTAGGTAGGTAGGTAGGTAGGTAGGTAGGTACACTCTTAGAAAAAAAGGTGCTATCTAGAACCTTAAAGGGAACTTTGGGTGTCCCAATAGGAGAACCCTTTGAAGAACCATTTTTGGTTGCAGGTAAAATGCTTTGGGGTTCAATGTAGAACCATTTCTACAGAGGGTTCCCTTTTGGAACCCTTTTTTCTAAGAATGTAGGTAGGTAGGTAAGGTAGGGAAGGTAGGTAGGGTTGGCGGGTTGGTTATTTGGGAAAGGGGTAGGTGGGGTTTCAGGTAGGTAGAGTTGGCTGGTTGGTTATTTGGAAAGGGGTAGGTGGGGTTTCAGGTAGGTAGAGCTGGCTGGTTGGTTATTTGGAAAGGGGTAGGTGGGGTTTCAGGTAGGTAGAGCTGGCTGGTTGGTTATTTGGGAAAGGGGTAGGTGGGGTTTCTTAGTAGTAGTACTAATGGTGCGAAAGGTAAATCATGAACGCTCGTAAATCTCGCAGTACTGTGGTAGCCCAGTTCAGGTGGAACATGGGATTGACCTGCCTCTTCTTCTCTCTTTACATGTCCTAAAGTTAGCCCTGCAAGCAAGAAAATAACATACTGTTGACATCTAGCTCACTAACCTATCAAACAGACACAGAACAACACACACTGGATTAGAGAGTATGTTAAGCATGCTTTGATTTTGCACTCATGATATGAACGTGGAAGGCATGCATTGGAAAGGTAGACAGTCAGTCAGGGATGCAGGGGGTGTAAATAGTTGTTTTGTCATTGATACTGCTGTTAATGTTGAGACTACAATACATGCTGAGGTTCAGTCTATCATCATTAGACAGGTAACTGGAGAGGAGTGGGAAAATGGATCTACAGTATTTGTCTGAGTGCCAGGAAACTTACATCAATGTGCATGTAGCTTCTGACTATGGGTGTGTTCGTAAATTTAATCTGGAGCGCCAGAGTGCGCTCAGAGTGCGCTCTGGGCGTTCATAAATTCAGAGCGTTGTCAGATTGTACATTAGTAAATTCAGAGCGTTTCGCTCTCGGAGCGTTCAGAGCGCACACTGGATGCACTGGTCGAGGAGTAGGGTTGATCCGAGCGTTCTGACCACACAACGGCAGTCAAGCACCCAAGCTAACTGGCTAACGTTGGCTAGCTTGATAGCTACTTCCAGACATGAACAAGTCAACACCTCACTCTGACCATTTTACTCCCCCTAGCAGAGCTGGTTAGGCTGTTTTCATGTTATCTAGAGTGTTGGTGACTGTAACTGTGCTGCTGGCATCAATTTAATTACGCTTTTTTGCCGACGTTTACTGACACCAGCCATATTCAAAGGGTGTTGAGCGTTCGTAAATTCATCAGTTATTCTGCACACTGGCGAGGTGCTCTAAATCGGAGTAGATAGCCAGAGTGAATTTACGAATGCATCCTATGTGGTTTTAAAAGTTAGCTGTGACTTACTGGTGAATCTACTACCCTCTCTCATTGATTAGTTCAATCAATCAATCAACCAATCAACCGATCAACCAATCAATCAATCAAAAAAATGTGTGGTGCTAAATTGTCATTGGTGATAATCATTTTAAAGGGAGGAGAGGGAGGAGGAGGAGGAGGAAAGGAGGAAGGGAGGAAGGAAGGTGAGCCAAGCAATGAATTAATATCTGGTTGATGATAGTTTTTGCATGCGCCCACTGAATTGTCCAATATCCCTCCAGCTCGTACACCAGAATGAATTATGGTTCCTAATGTTATTAGTAGAAGTACTAGTGTTAGTGGAAATGGTAGTTGCAGTTGTAATAACGGTTACAAGCAGATTTTGTTGTGGAGGAAGAAGACTATTTAGATATTGAATCCAAAACCTTCCTATCAAAAGTCCTAAATCCGGGGCTTTAGTTAATTTTGATACAGTCCTGATACATTAAACTCAGAGCTGTTCCTAGACACTATAGAAAACACTCTGGGTGAGGTTGGTGATGCTGAACCATAGAAAAGGAAATGGTTCAATCCAATGGTTCAATCTCAACACTCATTCATTAACCAGTAATTAAATATAGATAATAGATAAGTATTGAAATTGCATTTTTTGTTGTTGATAATCTGTTGATAATCTGGGAGGATCCAGCACCTAAGTATCTTTTTGAATAACTTTAGAATAAGAATGTTGTTGTTTATCATGTGATGCTGGACCATATCCTGAGTGGGCCGTGGGCACACACATAAACCCATCCATGGAGGGTGGAGGTGGTTGTGTCAGATGAGTGGCGGTGGTCATGGTGATAGCCCCATAGCCCCAGCAGGGTGGGTTTAGGTGTGCTGGGCTGCTGCTGTACCTTGTATTGCTTGGCGATGTTCTGCTTGTGGTTCTCCTCCACCTGTCTGAACTTGGTCTCCAGACCTCTCAGCTGCACCTCCATCTTCTCCACGTACTGCAGGTCTCTCTGGGTCCGCTGGTCCAGCACCTGGATGGACTGGGTCATGTTCTGGACCTATCACAGGGGAGATCAGGGAGACATGGAAATGGGCATGCATACACTCAATATGGCCACCGATTCATCCATCACAGAACATTGACTTGAATGGGGATGCCCATTCTAGAAATTATATTTCTATAGCATGGGCTCAGAGTCTGTGGTGTTGAACAGGTTGAGGCAGGGTGCTGCTCCTGTAGCTTGTCTGGGGATGCTGTCCATGTGTCTGTGTTTGTGTGCATGCATGATTGGGCTGCTGTCCAGGATGGGGGGGTGATCTGCAGTCTGTGAGGTAAGACGTGGCAGGTCATTAGTGTTGCTGTGGACATTATGTCACCATAGTTACCTTCTCCAGTAGTTGCCTCAGCTGTTTGGTGCGGGCGTCTCGTGAACACATGGACTGCTGCGGTGCCACCACGGTGCACACACACCTCCCCTCACTGTCCTGGGCAGAACTGTACACCTGCCATGACTCCTCTGGGTTCGCTGGCAACACCTGGAAGAGAGAGATGGAGAGAAGGATGGACAGAGAAAGGGAGAAAGATAGAGAGAGTCAGAAGCAAGAAAGAAAGTGATGTTACATAAAGTGGGAAAGAAGAGGACGAAAGAGAGAGAAAACAGGAGAGTGTTTGAGAGAGGTAAGAGCGGTAAGGAAGGGATAAAAAGAGATGAGGGGATGAAAGGAAAAAAATAAGAGAAAACAGATGAGACAAGAGAATAACAAAAGCATTCATCCTATAATCCAATTGTCAGGGATTTGTTGAATAAAGTATTGTACCCCATCCCTTCTCGCCTGCTCTCTGACTGAATAGGCTTATCTTAGCAGTACGTTTCAATCACACGGTGTAGGCTTGTGGTGACGTGTCGCACCCGTTGGAGTGGTGGAGTGGAGTCGTGCGTTAAACCCTCACTACTACATAGATACAGCCAGCGCTTACATAATGTCAGTCTGTCTGTGGGATGCACACGCACGCAGGATTGCGCACGGCGCCATCTGGCCACGATGAGAACCGTTAAACTCCTCCCGCTCCATCAAATTATAACATGCCATCAGAGGGGAACGGCAGCCTATCGAACTGGTCGAGACTTGTCCAAATACTCATCGATGTACATTATCAAAGTTATTGGTGTCCAATTATAAAACAACACGAATAGAAGGTGTGAGATTGTCAAGACTAAACAATCAACACAGTCCAATCAATCCACATTGAGACTGGGCTAAGACTGGCCACAGTGGCACTTCCCTCCTATTCAGTCTCTTTAAACAGAATATCTGCCTGATTCATCTGAAATATTAGCACTTCCATTACCACAGTACATAAAAGCCAGCAGCATCCTGATCCTGAATCGACACACTCGTCCACAATCTATCGTTTCACTGTAGCCTGCATCATGACCATCCTATTTCAGTAGTGAACATTGATCTATGTGCATTATGATGTGTCTGGCACACTACTGAGAGTCAATGGATCGAGTGCTTGGATCTGTTTAAGTCAGTACTGTACATACTATCCTATAAGTTCACCAAAAATGTCACGAATAATGTACTTCAAATTGGGTAAATGAATTGAAAATAAAACTATGTGAATGTTTAGAACCAACTGGCAACCTTGCCATATTCCCTTCACAGGGGCATTGACTGAATATAGTGACAAGGTGGATGCTGGATTACCTGGTACAGTATGTACTGTAGTACTCTACTACTACACTAGTTTATCCAGTCATTAGGACTATATCACCATGAAAGGCAAGTTCGTTTGGAGGAATCTTTTATCAATAATCCCGCGGGAGTACAGATCAGAGAGAGCAAAGCACTCCACCCGATTGATCTTTATTACTATGTAATAACGCAACATTTTGTCCATCTGATCATCACATAATAAACTGAAATTACTATGCAGGCACAGGGATCTTTATTCATTACAGTGCAGCCTTTACATTGAAATAGATAGTATTGTTTTAAAAATGACTCTATTGAAATTGTATATGTTGTAATCCAATAGCTTTTTGCCATAAATGTAACCCATGAAGGCGTGGGTTTTATGAATGGTTTCATAGTCAACCTTAATACGTAAAATCTCTCACAAAGTATGAGACGATTTATATTTCATAATAATCATAACAATTTACTTTGATTAACCAAAAAGTCAGATTGTGCTTGACAAAGAGACAAGAAGACAAGAAGTAATATGCCCCGCGTAATAAAATGACCATTTTTTTCTCTGGTGCGCCCTTTATTCGATAATCAGACCCCGCTGAACTGAGGGTGCCTGGCTGCCGGGGACAAAGAGGAACCCATCTGACTTCACTGGAAAGGTCTGGATGCGAAATTTCATTTTCACAAAATGTTTACCTTGCAGCGTTTTATCAATGGCAGCATCCAACAACAAAAAACATTGTCTCTCTCAATCTCCACCGCGCGCCCTTGTTCTCCTCCACCTCTCACAACGCAGCGCGCTCCCACGCCCCTCCTCGAAAATACAGTAACATATAACAAGACTATCTCGCTCTCCGTCTCTATATCTATCCCGCGAGTGATCAACCTGAGAGATATTAATCATGCCTCTGAAATTCCATTTTCTCTAAGATCTGACAAGCAACCAGGCGCTGAAAACATAGGCAGCACAACATAAATACTAGTGACTCTGTCAAGTAACAAATATGAGATTTTGGAGGAGGCAATAGCCTAATAGGCCTAAATAAACTTTTAATAATTCATTAACCAACAATGCGAGCGAATAAAATAAAATCCTCCAGCTAGGTAAATAATGGTAGCAAAACCCGTTATTTTTTATGCAGACAAAATGAACCCGCGGGAAGCGTAAAGTAGCAGTGCCACTTACTCCGGTGCTCCTGTCCGGGTAGCCTGCCCTCTCCGCGGTGAGCTTGGTGGTGTTGAGCCCCACTAGAGAGGGCAGAGTCTGCGACATCCAGTTCGTGATCATCGCCATGGTGCTCAGCACAACGCCGATCTTCAGCAAAGGCACCGACATCTCTGCACTCTGCGTTTAACCCAAACCAGCTTCATTCTATTGCAGCACAATCCGGCGAGAAACGAGCAAGGCAATCCATGTTGCCTAGTGAAGCCATAGCCTTCTGGTGTAACACCCGTAGCCCCGGTTTGGTCGGTTGTTCCTTGGACATCACTGGTGAACGGCTAAAGGGTTCGGAGTTTGGAAAAAGCCCGCAGGAGCAGGTTTGCAGGTTTGGATCAAACCCTCGATGCCGAATCTGACAGTCCCGAAAGCCGGGAGAAAGTGAGATTGAGGAGCGGTTTAGAGAGAAAATAAAATGTATCTGGATGGGGGTATCTCTTTCTCTCTCTGTGCTGTCCCGCGCTCTGGTGGCTTTCCCGTTCTCCGTTCCTCTTTAGTTCACGCCCTCCGTCCGCCTCCTGCCTCGCGCGCTCCTTGATTAAGTGCAGTGAATACACACAGGATGTTCCAAAAGGCGGAGGAGGGAGGAAAAGCCTACGGATCTATAGCAGCACGAGCTACGCGCAACGGTGATGTCAGCCAGGTTCGTCTTGCCTGCTGCTCGAGACGCCCTTCCCGGTGTCACCGGGGGTCCGTGGCTGCCTTGCTGGTATTATCTCGGATTGCGAGTTATTATCCCCGGGGGGATTGGGCAAAGAGCAGTCTCGGATAAGGTCGCGCCACTCGTCCGGTCGCAAGAAGCTGAGTGCTTAATTTTCCAGGCCAGGGCAGGTGATATTTTTCTCACCCCACCCCCGTGGAGCGCGAGCTGTTGGGGTACCGAGAATAACTCAACTTGACGTTAATTTAATGAACAGCCCCATGTATTAAAGTCCGTTATTATTTTATTTAATGAAGGTGAGCTAGGCAATAAGGATCATATATAGATATATATGGGGCGACAGGTAGCCTGGAGGTTAGCCTAGTGGTTAGATCGTTGGGCCAGTAACCGAAAGGTTGGTGCATCGAATCCCCGAACTGACAAGGTAAAAATCTGTCGTTCTTACCCTGAACAAGGAAGTTAACCTACTGTAGGCCGTCATTGTAAATAATAATTTGTTCTTAACTGACTTGCCTAGTTAAATAAAAAATATATACGCATAATAGGGCAATTTTATGTCTTTATTTAAAAAATCCCGACAGCGCGCACCTGTCATCATCAGCACTGCATTCGAGTATAAAATAAAATTGAAGAGATGTAGGGCCTATGTGAAAGACTCTGGCGCCATCGTGTAGCTGCTTTCGGTATTGCTGGTAAATCAAACTATCTTAAAGGGACAGTAGTCATAATATTGTTCGTTAAATAGCCGCGCGACATCACATGAATGTCACAACCCAATTGAAGTTTGTTGTTTGAATAAATGCGTCACCAACGGCCTTCTGACGGTGTTACACGCAAACATAACAACATTCATGTTCAGCTGGATTATGGATCTCTCTCTCTCAACCCACCCATGAGTTTCTGTATTATACACGGTTAGGAGGTTATCTACTGGATGAACACCAGAGAGTGAGAGAGAGACCATGAGAGACTGGACGAAAGAAGATCAAGAAGAAAAATCACAAGTGAACTCATACCCCTTTAAGAAATCTACCTCACCATAATTGCCACAACACCAATATGACACACCAGGGCCCATATTTACAAAGCACTCAAGAGTATGAGTGTTGATCCAAGATTACATGGACAGGGATACCTGGCCCTAGGTCAGCACTCATACTCTGAGACGCTTTATGAATACGGGCCCATATTGTAGGCCCAATACCTGTCCACTTCTTTTCTCTCATCACCTTGTGAATATTTTGAATCCTCCCTTTAATTATTTGAATAATTTTACTCAATAAATATTTAAATTACAAAGCAAAGCAAATCTGTCTCGTGTAAACATTGTGAAGACTCAGAGCCCTGAGCAGTGCACTGAGCAGAGCATTACAATACTTGTTTTGTTCTCCACCTATAGGCTTAGCTGTAATACAGTAAGTTATTACATCAAGACCCCAAATATCCTCAGTGCTATATGGGCTACTTCTGTCCTCGCAGTAATGCAATATGCTGATATAAATAAAAGACTCACTCTCCCATTCTCTCTCACCTTCACTCTATTTCCCCTTCCCTTTCCCGCTCTCCCCCTCTGTATCTGTCTCTTTCTTTCTCTGAGTTTCTCTGTCTCTCTCTCCGTCCCCCTTCTCTCTCGACCTTTCTCAGTGAACAGAACACAGCAGTTGTGACTCTGCAGGACAATTTGAGGTATCAGAGGGGGTCAGTTCACCACTGTGCCTGCCCTCTACTGCCCTGCCCTGTCCATCCCAGCTCAATCCAACCCATCCCTTTCCTGCCCTGACCTCTCCTCCCCTGCCCAGCTCTGCTCACCCCAGCCCAGGGCCATCTCAATTCTACCAGTCAGTTAGCATATCAGAACTAAGCACTAATACTCTACACTAACACTCTCTGGGACGATTTCCCCAACAGAAATTAAGCCTAGACCTTCAGCATAGTTTTTAGTCCATGACTAAGCTTAATCTGTGTCCGGGAAACCTTCCCCCTGACCCTCCCCATGGACAGATCAGCTAATAGGGGATAAACCAGTGGACCAGATCGGTCAGTGGTGGACTGCTCAGTCTTGTCACTCCTGGCTGACTATTTCACAGAGAGAGAGACATGTTTATAGGATTAATGTAAAAGGACAATATGGCCATTTCAGATCGTCTACAACTGAGAAAGTACAGTTTAACATATGTACACTGTACAACTCTGTGATGATAACTAACTTTCAGAGTTTCACTTACATTGATTTATGAATAAATCAAATCCAAGTTGTCAATCACAGCATAATGCAATGCAGCTGAAGACACTCCATCTTTCTCTCCATCTTTCTCTCTTTCACAAGAACTGAATTGATTATAGTGTAAACTTTTCATTATAAACACCTCTTTCTCTCTCTCTTCTAGTGGGTGTAGCGGGCTTGAAGCCTTCACAGAGCTGCCACGGGAACAGCTGGCCCTTCTCTGCATAACTGACAACATAAACCAACAACAACAACAAACACTCACTATAGTATTTCTGCTTCAAAAACATGTTCATTAAGAAACACAACAAATACTTCCCACACTAGCTATGCTTCAAACATGAAGGAATTCTGGAATAAATACTGCCCAGATCGTCAATAAGGTCTGACTGCGGCCCAAGACTGGGATAACTCCTGGGATGAACCGCCCAGGGAAGAACCGCTCAGGGAAACCAATCCCCCTCTTTGCCGCCATCAGACCCTTCTCCACATACTAGCTATGCTCTGAATACATGTTAATTAAAAAACTCTGGCATACATACTGCTCTCGGGGTCTGACGTGTATGCTAATATAATGACTAAAGGATGTGGTGGATCATCTGATGTGTTATGGTAGAACATCTGATGTGTTATGGTAGATCATCTGATGTGTTATGGTAGAACATCTGATGTGTTATGGTAGAACATCTGATGTGTTATGGTAGAACATCTGATGTGTTATGGTAGAACATCTGATGTGTTATGGTAGAACATCTGATGTGTTATGGTAGAACATCTGATGTGTTATGGTAGATCATCTGATGTGTTATGGTAGATCATCTGATGTGTTATGGTAGAACATCTGATGTGTTATGGTAGATCATCTGATGTGTTATGGTAGATCATCTGATGTGTTATGGTAGAACATCTGATGTGTTATGGTAGATCATCTGATGTGTTATGGTAGATCATCTGATGTGTTATGGTAGAACATCTGTCAAGATGTGAGGACGGATGTTGGTTATATTGCCTGAAGAATTGACAGCCAGTGTGTGTGTGTGTGTGTGTGTGTGTGGTGTGTGTGTGTGTGTGTGTGTGTGTGTGTGTGCGTGCGTGCGTGTGTCTGTGTGCCTGTCTGTCTGTCTGTGTCTTTGTGTGCCTGTCTGTCTGTGTCTTTGTGTGCCTGTCTGTCTGTGTCTTTGTGTGTGTGTCTTTGTGTGTGTGTGCGTGCGTGCGTGTGTCTGTGTGCCTGTCTGTCTGTCTGTGTCTTTGTGTGCCTGTCTGTCTGTGTCTTTGTGTGTGTGTCTTTGTGTGTGTGTCTTCGTGTGGCTGAGAGAAAGTGAGTGTGTACATGAGTGTGATAGAGAGAGATAAAACGACAGAGAGACAGATAGATGATGTCCATCATTGTGACTTGTTGTTCTGCTCCAGACCACAGCACCTGACACAAATCATCCTCCACGGATTACAGAAGAAATAATCCATTTCATTTCAGTGCATACTGCAGACCATGTCTCTCCAATCTGCTCCTGCAGAGCTATAGTCTTGTTGGTTTTCACTTCAACCCTAATCTAGTCCATCTGATTCTAATAATTAGCCGGTTGATAAGCTGAATCAGGATACAACTGGGGCTGGAGGGAAAATCTACAGGAGGGAAGCTCTCCAGGAAGAGGGTTAGAGAGTCCTGCTGTAGACTAAGGACAGTGAAATAACACAGATGAATATGTACACTGGCTACCTCAGTGACATCTGCTAAATACTTTTACGGTCCTCTCTAAAATAAAACAATAGCCTGCAGAGGCAATGCTTTCAGAAAGACATCTGTATCTTGTATCTGTCCAGGCTGTAGGGGTAAAAGTGAAGTGGGGTGACATAAATCATCACCTCTAGAGCAAGTTATGTTGAAACAGAATCTTTCCAATAAAGGTGAGTCTGGCTTTGTTCTCTGTTCTCTTTCTCTTTTGCACTCTCTCTCTCTCTCCCTCTCTCCCTCTCGCTCTCTCTCTCCCTCTCCCTCTCAATCTCCAACCCATATTTCTCTGTCTTTGTCCCCAATCTCTCTCACTCCAACTCTTTCCAAAACACCCACTTTCCCTCTACCTCGGCATCCTTGAGTGTGATGTGTGTGGTGTTTGATGTTGTAAGGTCTCTGTTGTCGGTTAAGCTATAAATAGTGCTCCACGGTGAGTATTATAGTGGTTCTGATAATGCTGGAGGCAGGTGGGGGTTACGCTGTGGCCACGGTGAGTATTATAGTGGTTCTGATAATGCTGGAGGCAGGTGGGGGTTAGGCTGTGGCCACGGTGAGTATTATAGTGGTTCTGATAATGCTGGAGGCAGGTGGGGGTTAGGCTGTGGCCACGGTGAGTATTATAGTGGTTCTGATAATGCTGGAGGCCGGTGGGGGTTAGGCTGTGGCCACGGTGAGTATTATAGTGGTTCTGATAATGCTGGAGGCCAGTGGGGGTTAGGCTGTGGCCACGGTGAGTATTATAGGGGTTCTGATAATGCTGGAGGCCGGTGGGGGTTGAGGCTGTGGCCACGGTGAGTATTATAGTGGTTCTGATAATGCTGGAGGCCGGTGGGGGTTAGGCTGTGGCCACGGTGAGTATTATAGTGGTTCTGATAATGCTGGAGGCCGGTGGGGGTTAGGCTGTGGCCACGGTGAGTATTATAGGGGTTCTGATAATGCTGGAGGCCGGTGGGGGTTAGGCTGTGGCCACGGTGAGTATTATAGTGGTTCTGATAATGCTGGAGGCAGGTGGGGGTTAGGCTGTGGCCACGGTGAGTATTATAGTGGTTCTGATAATGCTGGAGGCCGGTGGGGGTTAGGCTGTGGCCACGGTGAGTATTATAGTGGTTCTGATAATGCTGGAGGCCGGTGGGGGTTAGGCTGTGGCCACGGTGAGTATTATAGTGGTTCTGATAATGCTGGAGGCCGGTGGGGGTTAGGCTGTGGCCACGGTGAGTATTATAGTGGTTCTGATAATGCTGGAGGCAGGTGGGGGTTAGGCTGTGGCCACGGTGAGTATTATAGTGGTTCTGATAATGCTGGAGGCAGGTGGGGGTTAGGCTGTGGCCACGGTGAGTATTATAGTGGTTCTGATAATGCTGGAGGCAGGTGGGGGTTAGGCTGTGGCCACGGTGAGTATTATAGTGGTTCTGATAACGCTGGAGGCAGGTGGGGGTTAGGCTGTGGCCACGGTGAGTATTATAGTGGTTCTGATAATGCTGGAGGCCGGTGGGGTTAGGCTGTGGCCACGGTGAGTATTATAGTGGTTCTGATAATGCTGGAGGCCGGTGGGGGTTGAGGCTGTGGCCACGGTGAGTATTATAGTGGTTCTGATAATGCTGGAGGCAGGTGGGGGTTGAGGCTGTGGCCACGGTGAGTATTATAGTGGTTCTGATAATGCTGGAGGCAGGTGGGGGTTAGGCTGTGGCCACGGTGAGTATTATAGTGGTTCTGATAATGCTGGAGGCAGGTGGGGGTTAGGCTGTGGCCACGGTGAGTATTATAGTGGTTCTGATAATGCTGGAGGCAGGTGGGGGTTAGCCTGTGGCCACGGTGAGTATTATAGTGGTTCTGATAATGCTGGAGGCCGGTGGGGGTTAGGCTGTGGCCACGGTGAGTATTATAGTGGTTCTGATAATGCTGGAGGCCGGTGGGGGTTAGGCTGTGGCCACGGTGAGTATTATAGGGGTTCTGATAATGCTGGAGGCCGGTGGGGGTTGAGGCTGTGGCCACAGTGAGTATTATAGTAGTTCTGATAATGCTGAAGGCCGGTGGGGGTTAGGCTGTGGTCACGGTGAGTATTATAGGGGTTCTGATAATGCTGGAGGCCGGTGGGGGTTAGGCTGTGGCCACGGTGAGTATTATAGTGGTTCTGATAATGCTGGAGGCAGGTGGGGGTTAGGCTGTGGCCACGGTGAGTATTATAGTGGTTCTGATAATGCTGGAGGCCGGTGGGGGTTAGGCTGTGGCCACGGTGAGTATTATAGTGGTTCTGATAATGCTGGAGGCCGGTGGGGGTTAGGCTGTGGCCACGGTGAGTATTATAGTGGTTCTGATAATGCTGGAGGCCGGTGGGGGTTAGGCTGTGGCCACGGTGAGTATTATAGTGGTTCTGATAATGCTGGAGGCAGGTGGGGGTTAGGCTGTGGCCACGGTGAGTATTATAGTGGTTCTGATAATGCTGGAGGCCGGTGGGGGTTAGGCTGTGGCCACGGTGAGTATTATAGTGGTTCTGATAATGCTGGAGGCCGGTGGGGGTTGAGGCTGTGGCCACGGTGAGTATTATAGTGGTTCTGATAATGCTGGAGGCAGGTGGGGGTTAGGCTGTGGCCACGGTGAGTATTATAGTGGTTCTGATAATGCTGGAGGCAGGTGGGGGTTAGGCTGTGGCCACAGTGAGTATTATAGTGGTTCTGATAATGCTGGAGGTCGGTGGGGGTATTATAGTGATTCTGATAATGCTGGAGGCCGGTGGGGGTTGCGGCTGTGGCCACGGTGAGAATTATAGTGGTTCTGATAATGCTGGAGGCCGATGGGGGTATTATAGTGATTCTGATAATGCTGGAGGCCGGTGGGGGTTGAGGCTGTGGCCACGGTGAGTATTATAGTGTTTCTGATAATGATGGAGGCCAGTGGGGGTTGAGGCTGTGGCCACGGTGAGTATTATAGTGTTTCTGATAATGCTGGAGGCCAGTGGGGGTTGAGGCTGTGGCCACGGTGAGTATTATAGTGGTTCTGATAATGATGGAGGCCAGTGGGGGTTGAGGCTGTGGCCACGGTGAGTATTATAGTGGTTCTGATAATGCTGGAGGTCGGTGGGGGTTAGGCTGTGGCCAGATATTGACTGACCTTGTTACAAATGACATCCATCCAAAATGCTCACGAACAGTCACACACTCAAACACACGCATGCAATCATATAAACACACGAAAGCACACGCATGCATGTACACACACACCAAGGCCATCCAGGGCCACAAACTACAGTGTCAACACAGCCCCTTACAGACACCACAACATGCAGCACCCAAACTGTATAATGCAGGATGAAGTCCAACCTCGTATGCCTTTTCCTCTTCAATCAAGGAGATCAGAAGGGCAACATGTACAACAGAGTCAGCATTACTGAGAGCTCAGCGCAGTGTTTGTGTCACAGTGTTATAGGGAGACTCCAGTGATGTGTTGGTCATGGTGAAAGATGCATGGGAGAGATGAGGGCAGCAGAGTGTCTATGTGTTTTGTGGGGTCAGCTATTTCTCTCTGAGGCTGTGTGATGTAGAAAACACACACACACACCTCACTTGGCATTGACGTCAGTCCAACAACGTCCTCTGAGTGAGATTTGACAGAGCTGTCCATTAACATTACTCCAATCTGAAATGAAGTAAATGTTGAGCCCTGGGGTTGAATTTGGATTAAAAGGGTTTAAAAGAAATAGATAGAATATTGTGTGGTTGATGATTGTACATTGAGAAATAGATTTCCGCATAATGGACATGTTGACCGAATGATTATGTTGAACTAACGCCAATTTGGTTTGGTAGCCTGAAGTTAGCTTGTTTATGCACAGGGGGACAGGACAGTGTACGTCTGTGGGAATGAACAGATACACCTGTAGTTTAGTGAGACAGAAAATAATGTAAAAAATATCTGAGCAACCCTTTACGTAAACATTTGTGCTACACTTTTGGGAATGAACTTTGAACTGTAGGGTTAACTGTGCACACCATCGTCTCACAGATTGACAAATGCTGTGCTGGTGATTAAGACATTTGACAATAGAACAGCACTTGACTATATTCTTCAATTACATGATCAACCATTATGGCCTTGGATACTTCTTAGGTGATTGGATTGATATGTTGGGGTGGATAATCGTTTATGCCAGACCAATAACATTTTATTTTGTTGGTTAGAACAAAGACCTCCTTTCTCGTCTCCATAGTCAAGTTCTCAAGCTCCTCAGTCACTTCTCCTTCGGTCTTATTCAAAGCACCATGCTGTGTGCTGTGCTACTTGAAATGCAATGATATTGACTGCTTGTTATTCGAAACAAACGACACATGCAGAATAGCGATACATATATCAGACACATCACACTGATTCGATTTTAGAATGAAAAACAATAACCATGCTGACATAACCCTAACCCTCACACAGATGATTTGGTTGGATGGGTTGATTTGTCATTCACTCATTACATTTGCTTATAATTTATAAGTGTGTGATATATTTGTATATTTACACATTTGTGTGCATGTAGGATTTTGTCCATCTATCCCTGCGCATTACACAGCGCCCGGTTAGAGTTAGGCAATGTGACATTCATTGGGCGCTGCTGGCGCTATCAGCCCCGGTGTAGCACAATGTATCCACATCTTCGCCATGTAATCCCACCCGTTAATCTCTTCAAGCGCGGAAACTGGCTAATTCACTTTAGGTCTGTCTAGGCTACCGAGCAGGCACCGGGTACTAATATTTTATCGGATCTCGAGCCAAGTAAGCGCTCACCACAGCGTAGCTTTAATACAGCGGGGAAAATGGCGTGTGTTTAAACCTACTTGAGTGAGTTCTGTGCCCATCAACACGAGGACGATAAGACTCAGGATCTTGCTCGAGGGCTGCATCTCTTTCCTCCGGGTGTGTGGAACCAACGCTCTCACATGCAGATCAGTCCCTTTGCGTCACCCGCACGGAAGTCCTCTCCTCTCAGCTCCCTCGTAGCGCTGCGGTCGCTCGCTCGCTCGCTCTTATCCCTCAGCAACCAAATAGTAGAAAGCGAGAAATCGGTATTACGGAATCAGAGTCTCTTGGCATATTTATTTCATCTCGGCTCCTCCGTCTTGGTGTTTCTGTTCTTTCTTCTTTTCTTTCTTCCACTCTAATTGCCACAAAGGGTTCTGATAAACATTTGCGAAGGGAAACGTTGGTTTAAAATACGGGAAGCAGCACTGGTTACTCAGATATTGCCAAAACTTTGCCTCCCTGCCTGGAGTCGCCGAATAAGCGATGGGTGTAAAATGAGAGCGCGCGGAGCTGTCCACCGTGCTGAAACAGGAAGTGATGTGGCAGAGCGTGGGAAATTCAAGCAGGACAATATAGAGATAGCAATAATATTGAATGATTTTTATGATTGAAAAAACATGACCCTTTTTCAATTCTAGTATTTATACTGAACAAAAATATAAACGCAACATGTCAAAGTGTTGGTCCCATGTTTCATAAACTGAAATAAAAGATCCAAAAAATGTTCCATACGCACAAAAAGCTTATTTCTCTCAAATGTGGTGCACAAATGTGTTTACATCCCTGTTAGTGAGCATTTCCCCTTTGCCAAGATAATCCATCCACCTGACAGGTGTGGCATATCAAGAAGCTGATTAAACAGCGTGGTCATTACATGGACTATTTACATTGCCCCCCCTTGTTTGTTTTTACACTGATGCTACTGGCTGTTTATTATCTATGCATAGTCACTTTGAAAATTACCTCGACTAACATGTAGACACACTCATTAACTCAGTACTGGTACCCCCTGTATATAGCCTCGTTTTTGTTATGTAATTTTCTTGTTACTTTTTTTACTTTATAAATGTTTTTTACTTTAGTTTATTTAGTAAATATTTTCTTAACTCTATTTCTTGAACTGCATTGTTGGTTAAGGGCTTGTAAGTAAGCATTTCACGGTAAGGTCTACACACCTATTGCATTCGGCACATGTGACAAATAACATTTGATTTGAGATGCACATTGTACTGGGGACAATAAAAGGCCATTCTAAAGTTTTGTTACACAACACAATACCACAGATATCTCAAGTTTTAGCATGCTGACTGAAGGAATGTCCAACAGAGCTGTTGCTAGAGCACTGAATTTTCATTTCTCTACCATAAGCCAATGTAGTTTTAGAGACTTTGGCAGTAGGTCCGACCAGCCTCACAACCACAGACTGCATGTAACCACGCCAGCCCAGGACCTCCACATCCGGTTTAGTGTGAGACCAGCCTCACAACCACAGACTGCATGTAACCACGCTAGCCCAGAACCTCCACATCCGGTTTAGTGTGAGACCAGCCTCACAACCACAGACTGCATGTAACCACGCCAGCCCAGGACCTCCACATCCGGTTTAGTGTGAAACCAGCCTCACAACCACAGACTGCATGTAACCACGCCAGCCCAGGACCTCCACATCCGGTTTAGTGTGAGACCAGCCTCACAACCACAGACTGCATGTAACCACGCCAGCCCAGAACCTCCACATCCGGTTTAGTGTGAGACCAGCCACACAACCACAGACTGCATGTAACCACGCCAGCCCAGAACCTCCATATCCGGTTTAGTGTGAGACCAGCCTCACAACCACAGACTGCATGTAACCACGCCAGCCCAGAACCTCCACATCCGGTTTAGTGTGAGACCAGCCACACAACCACAGACTGCATGTAACCACGCCAGCCCAGAACCTCCACATCCGGTTTAGTGAGACCAGCCACACAACCACAGACTGCATGTAACCACACCAGCCCAGAACCTCCACATCCGGTTTAGTGTGAGACCAGCCACACAACCACAGACTGCATGTAACCACGCCAGCCCAGGACCTCCACATCCGGTTTAGTGTGAGACCAGCCACACAGACAGCTGATGAAACTATGTGTTTGCACAGCTGAAGAATTTCTGCACAAACTGTCAGAAACCATCTCAGGAAAGCTCATCTGTGTGTTCTTAGTCCTCACCACGGTCTTGACCTGACTACTGTTCGAAACTTCAGTGGGCAAATGCTCACCTTCAATGGCCACTACCACGCTGGAGAAGTGTGCTCTTCACGGATGAATCCCGGTTTCAACTGTACGGGGCAGATGGCAGACAGCGTGTATGGCGTCATGTGGGTGAGCGGTTTGCTGATGTCAACGTTGTGAACATGGTGTCGGTGGGGTTATGGTATGGGCAGGCATAAGCTACAGACAACAAACACAATTGCATTTTATCGATGGAAATTTAAATGCACAGAGATACCATTGATGAGATCCTGAAGCCCATTGTTTTGCCAGTCATTCGCTGCCATCACCTCATGTTTCAGCATGATAATGCACAATTGTCAAAAAAAATGTTGCAAGGATCTGTCATGCTTCCTGGGAGATAAACATGTCCCAGTTCTTCCATAGCCTGCATACTCACCAGTCATGTCACCTATTGAGCATGTTTGGGATGCTCTCGATCGATGTGTACGACAGCATGTTCCAGTTCCTGTCAAAAATCCAACATCGCACAGCCACGTAGAAAAAGTTTGGTAGACAGAAGGTGCTCTTTGGTAAAAAGGGTACATTGGCCATCAAAAAGAAAGGAGGACCAAGGCACTCTTCATATAATTAATGAAAATACTTTATTTGTATGGCATGTTCAATGGAAACAAAGTTTAAAAACTCTGATGCGTTTTGGCTGCATGGCCTTTGTCAGGGAGGAACATCGCACAGCCATTGAAGGAGTGGTACAACATTCCACAGGCCGCAATCAACAGCCTGGTCAACTCTATGCAACGGAGATGTGTCGTGCTGCATGAGGCAAATGGTGGTCACACCAGATACTGACTGGTTTTCTGATCCACGCACCTACCTTTTTTTTAAAGGTATCTGTCACCAACAGATGCATATATCTGCATTCCCAGTCATGTGAAATCCATATTAGAGCCTAATTTGTTTATTTCAATTGCCTGATTTCCTTATATGAACTGTAACTCAGTAATGAAATTGGGGCATGTTGGGTTAAAATTTTTGTTTAGTGTAATTTATTTGTTGGTCACAGCCCTGTTAAAATACATCTGGCCTGTTTGTGTTCTAGACTAGAGAGCATATTTAGTCCATTGAGAGTATGTTCTTTGATTTGACTCAAATTCCACATTTATTGTATTTATTTGACATTCACATACACCTCTGTTCATTGACGATAAAATAATACATGATATATGATGATAGTCAATAAGGCTGGAATGGTGTAATGGTTTCCAAATGGAGAAATTGATCAGCCACTAATGGCAGTAATAGTGGCTTCATCCTGTGTGGTATATACCTAAGCAATAAGGCCTGAGGAGGTGTGATATATGGCCTGGACACAGCCGTGGTATATTAGGAATATATTGCAAACCCCCAAGGTGCCTTATTGCTATTATAAACTGGTTACCAACATAATTAGAGCAGAAAATTAAGTGTTTTGTCATACCCATAGTATATGGTCTAATATACCACGGCTGTCAGCTAATCAGCATTCAGGGCTCGAACTACCCAGTTTATAATTAGCTACAACTACAGCCTGTTCTTGATATGCTTTACCCCACAGCACAATCCAGGGATATCTACGTTTATGAAGTTGACAGCAACCTTAGTTGGGTTTGAAAGTGTACATTTTTCATTTGAGTGTCCTCCTCTCCCTGCCCACATGTGCTATACAGTGATATACAGTGATATACAGTGCTACACAGTGCTGTACAGTGATATACAGTGATATACAGTGCTATAAAGTGATATACAGTGCTACACAGTGCTACACAGTGATACACAGTGATACACAGTGATATACAGTGCTACACAGTGCTACACAGTGATATACAGTGCTACACAGTGCTACACAGTGCCATACAGTGATATACAGTGATATACAGTGCTATGCAGTGCTATGCAGTGCTATGCAGTGATACGCAGTGCTACGCAGTGCTACACAGTGCTATACAGTGATATACAGTGCTACACAGTGCTATACAGTGCTATACAGTGCTATACAGTGATATACAGTGCTACACAGTGCTATACAGTGCTACACAGTGCTATACAGTGCATTACAGTGCTATACAGTGCTACACAGTGATATACAGTGCTATACAGTGATATCATGTACAGTGATATTCAGTGCTTTACAGTGATATACAGTGATATACAGTGCTATACAGTCATATTGTCACGTCCTGACCAGTTTAGGGGTTATTTGATATTGTAGTTTGGTCAGGACGTGGCAGGGGGTGTTTGATTTATGTGGTTCAGGGTGTGTTTTGTGTATGTGTTTAGGTAGAAGGGTATTTGATTTATTAGTCCGGGGTTTGATAGATTGTTCTATGTTAGTATATTTTCTATGTTCTATCTAGTCTTGTGTATTTCTATGTTTAGTTAATTGGGGTTGGACCTTCAATTGGAGGCAGCTGGTTATTGTTGCCTCTGATTGAGGGTCCTATAAGTAGAGTTTGTTTTTCATGGTTTTTTGTGGGAGATTGTGCTGTGCTGTGCATAGCTTTGTGCCTTACCGGCCTGTTATTTGTCGTTGTGTTTTGTATACATGTTTGTTTCGGGTTTTTTCCTTCTTTGTCCGTAATAAAGAAGATGAGTATACATATTCCCGCTGCGTTTTGGTCCTCTACACCCTACGACACCCGTGACAGATATCATTTACCGTGATATACAGTGCTATACAGTGCTTTACAGTGATATACAGTGTGTTATCATGCTGTATAAAACATATGTGGCAGCTTGGAAAGGGTTTTACAGAACCTGTCACTGGAACCTGGTTTACGTCTTCCCCCAAACTTAGTTGAAAATATGTTGGTGGTGTGTGTGTGTATGTGTGTGTGTGTTTGTGTGCTGTGCACAGACACAGTCAAGTGTGTGTAACTGAGTTACTGTGCTACAATATAATGCAAAGAGAAAATATAACTACACTGAGTGTAAAACACATTAAGGACACCTGCTCTTTCCTTGACATAGACTGACCAGGTAAATCCAGGTGAAAGCTATGACCCCCTTAATAATGTCACTTGTTTCAATCAGTGTACAGTTAATTCGGAAATTATTCAGACCCCTTCCCTTTTTCCACATTTTTTCTTACGTTACAGCCTTATTCTAAAATGAATTAAATAAATGTTTTCCCTCATCAATCTACACACAATACCCAATAATGACAAAGTGAAAAAAGGTTTTTAGAAATGTTTGTACATTTATTAAAAATAAAAAACAAAATACGTTATTTACATAAGTATTCCGACACTCACTGCTAAGAGACTCGAATTTGAGCTCAGGTGCATCCTGTTGTACTGAATACGAGGGGAGACTGAGAGCTGGTTTCAAGCTCAGGGCGCAGCAGGTGTTTATTGTAAAGGACAACAAGAGGAGGCAGGTAGCTGGGTCCAGAGGCAGGCAGAAGGTCATACAGAGGGGGTCCAAAAGGGCTAAAGTACAGGCAGGGAATAGGAAAAGGTGTCATTAGTGAGGCAGGCAAAAACTATCATACATGGGAGGAGTAAATCACGGGAAACCCAGAGCTCTGAAAGACGTGTGTCTCAAAACAAACAATACCTCACAGTGATGGGGTGCAAAGAACTGAACAAAATAGTGTGTGATAATGACATACAGGTGTGTGAACAGGTGATTAGAATTGAGGTGATTAGGATCTGGAGAGTGAGCTGCGTTCAGGGGATCTAGGTGTTTGAGAGTGTGAGCTGGAAAGTGGGCTGGAAAGTGAGCTGCTTTCAGGGGATCTAAGTGTTTGAGGGTGTGAGTTGGAAGCAGACGTTAAACCTGTTTCTATTGATCATCCTTGAGATGTTTCTACAACTTGATTGGAGTCCACCTCTGGTAAATTCAATTAATTGGACATGATTTGGAAAGGCACACACCTGTCTACATAACGTCCCACAGTTGACAGTGCATGTCAGAGCAAAAACCAAGCCACGAGGTCAAAGAAATTGTCCGTAGAACCCCGAGATATGATTGTGTCGAGGCACAGATCTGGGGAAGGGTACCAAAAAATGTCTGCAGCATTGAAGGTCCCCAAGAACACAGTGAACTCTATCATCCTTCAATATAAGAAGTTTGGAACCACCAAGACTCTTCCTAGAGCTGGGCAACTGACCAAACTGAGCAATCGGGGGAGAAGGGCCTTGGTCAGAAATTGACCAAGAACCTGATGGTTACTCAGACAGAGCTCCAGAGTTCCTCTGTGGAGATGGGAGAACCTTCCAGAAGGACAACCATATAGGACAACCATATATGCAGCACTCCACCAATCAGGCCTTTGTGGTAGAGTGGCCAGACGGAAGCCACTCTTCAGTAAAAGGCAAATGACAGCCCCTTTGAGTTTGCTAGTCCTTTGTAAAGGACTCTCAGACCATGAGAAACAAGATTCTCTGGTCTGATGAAACAAAGATTGAACACTTTGGCCTGAATTCCAAGCGTCACGTCTGGAGGAAACCTGGCACCATCTCTACGGGGAAGCATGGTGGTGGCAGCATCATGCTGTGGGGATTTTTTCAGCAGTAGGGACTGGGAGACTAGTCAGGGCTGGGGGAAAGATGAATGGAGCAGAGTACAGAGAGATCTTTGATGAAAAACTGCTCCAGAGCGCTCAGGACCTCAGACTGGGGGCGAAGGTTCCCCTTCCAACAGGACAACGACGCTAACCACACAGCCAAAACAACACAGGAGTGGCTTCGGGACAAGTCTCTGACTCTCCTTGAGTGGCCCAGCCAGAGCCCGGTCTTGAACCCCATCAAACATCTCTGGAAAGACCTAAAAATAGCTGTGCAGCAACACTCCCCATCCAACGTGATAGAGCTTGAGAGGATCTGCAGAGAAGAATTGGAAAATCTCCCCAAATACAGGTGTGCCAAGCTTATGGTGTCATACCCAAGAAGACTCGTGGCTGTAATCACTGCCATAGGTCCTTCAACAAAGCACTGAGTAAAGGGTCTGAATACGTACATTACCAGTGAAACGTTTGGACAAACCTTCTCATTCAAGGGCTTTTCTTTATTTGTACTATTTTCTACATTGTACAACTATGAAATAACACATATGGAATCATGTAGTAACCAAAAAAGTGTTAAACAAATGAAAATATATTTTATATTTCAGATTCTTCAAAGTAGCCACCCTTTGCCTTAATGACAGCTTTGCACACTCTTGGCATTCTCTCAACCAGTTTCCCCTGGAATGCTTTTCCAACCATCTTGAAGGAGTTTCCACATAGGCTGAGTTGGCTGCTTTTCCTTCACTTTGCGATCCAACTCATCCCAAATTCGGTTGAAGTAAGGTGATTGTGGAGAACAGGTCATCTGATGCAGCACTCCATCCCTCTCCTTCTTGGTCAAATAGCCCTTACACAGCCTGGGGGTGTTTTGGGTATTTGTCCTGTTGAAAAACAAATGATAGTCCCACTAAGCGTAAACCAGATGGGATGGCATATCGCTGCAGAATGCTATGGTAGCCATGCTGGTTAAGTGTGCCTTGAATTCTAAATAAATCACAGACAGTGTCACCAGCAAAGCACCCCCACACCATAACACCTCCTCCTCCATGCTTTACGGTGGGAACCACACATGCGGGGATCATCCGTTCACCTACTCTGAGTCTCACAAAGACATGAAAATAACATTTATCAGACCAAAGGACAGATTTCCACCAGTCTAATGTCCATTGCTCGTGTTTCTTGGCCCAAGCAAGTCTCTTATTATTATTGGTGTCCTTTAGTAGTGGTTTCTTTGCAGCAATTCGACCACGAAGGCCTAATTCACGCAGTCTCCTCTGAACAGTTGATGTTGAGATGTGTATGTTACTTGAACTCTGTGAAGTATTTGGGCTGCAATTTCTGAGGCTGATAACTCTAATGAACTTATTCTTTGCAGCAGAGGTAACTTTGGGTCTTCCTGTCCTGTGGCAGTCCTCATGAGAGCCAGTTTCATTATAGAGCTTGATGTTTTTTGCGACTGAAAAATTGACTGACCTTCATGTCTTAACGTATTTACTGACCTTCATGTCTTAAAGTAATGATGGACTGTCGTTTCTCTTTGCTTATTTCAGCTGTTCTTGCCATCATACGGACTTGGTCTTTCACTAAGTAGGGCTATCTTCTGTATACAAACCCTACCATGTCACAACACAACCGATTGGCTGAAATGCATTAAGAAGGATTAAGAATGCATGAAATGCATTAAGAAGGATTGAAATGCATTAAGAAGAATAAGTTCCACAAATTAACTTTTAACAAGGCACACCTGTTAATTGAAATGCATTCCAGGTGACTACCTCATGAAGCTTGTTGAGAGAATGCCAAGCGTGTTCAAAGCTGTCATCAAGACAAAGGGTGCCTACTTTGAACAATCTGAAATGTATTTGTTTAACACTTTTTTGGTTACTACATGTGTTCATATGTGTTGTTTCATAGTTTTGATGTCTTGGGGGCCTGTGTGTGGGGGCCTGTGTGTGGGGCCTGTGTTTGGGGGCCTGTGTGTGGGGCCTGTGTGTAGGGGCCTGTGTGTGGGGGCCTGTGTGTGGGGCCTGTGTGTGGGGCCTGTGTGTGGGGGCCTGTGTGTGGGGGCCTGTGTGTGGGGGCCTGTGTGTGGGGGCCTGTGTTTGGGGGCCTGTGTTTGGGGGCCTGTGTATGGGGGCCTGTGTGTGGGGGCCTGTGTGTGGGGGCCTGTGTGTGGGGGCCTGTGTTTGGGGGCCTGTGTGTCTAACTCTATGTACCTTTTCACTTTATTGGAACATTGAGCATTCTCTCTCTGTGCCGTGCCCATTTAATTGTGTGCCTCTGTAATGGCCTCTTTTCTCTTTTCCAAAAGTAATGCATCTGTCAATTGGGTGCCCGAGAAGTCTTTGATGCGATTCCATGGCCGCCAGGCTGCCTGTCTCGACTGAATTGTATTATACACTAATAGCTTAAAGGCATGAAGCCTCAGACACACGCTCCTTAAACAGGCAAATAGCTCACAGAGGGACCCAGCTAGCTGTAGTTGGCTAAACATATACACTCAAATCCACTCTGGTTACAAAGCACTGAGCCAAAGAAATACATAGTCTCCGTCCAAATGGCACCCTATTCAGTTTATACTCTACTTTTGATCAGGTTCTGGCACTAAATAGGGAATAGGGTGCCATCTGAGATGCACACAGAGAGATATTGTGCGGTAATGTAATGTGAAGAACAGGCTGCATAGACTGATGATTGTTGTCAATTGTACTACCTGGTAAGGTGGTGAAGTCAGGTTAAGATCCTATTATACTTTAACCCTCTATTGACTTCTGGACAAAATGTTTATTTTTACTGGTGTGCTTTTGAACGGAAACACTAGCTACAGAAGGTGCCCTCAAATTAGCTAAGAGGTTAATGGGAAAACCCTTGAATAAACTGCAGCCTAAAATATATTATTGTTCACAAGCAGCAGAACATTTCTGCTGGCATACCAAATGGCACCCTATTCCCTGTAGTGCACTACATTTGACCAGGGCCCATATGGCTGTTGTCAAAAGTTGTGCTCTATATAGGGAATAGGGTGCCATTTGTGATTATCACTCTCTTAAAAACAGCAATACAATATCCCTACAGTCTAGATATACTGAACACATGAAATGGAGCTCTCACTGTCATGGGACTTGAATAACAGAAAATAGATATTACCAATTTTGCTTCCATTATGTTGTATGAGTGGTGTGTGTGTGTGTGTGCGTGCATGCATATGTGTGTGTGTGGCCTACAGTATACAGTACTGGATCAGAATGTGATTATGAAGTGTTGAAATGATGATTCTGTAAGTGATGGTAGATCAATGTGCACTAAGAGGAAGTCCCACTTGCTTTACAGAGTTCATCAATGCTCTCCAGTCCACTTGCTTTAGTCTAGCAACCGGTCCAAGACTAATCCTACTCTTACAGGGTGCCTAGACATGATGCATTATTAAAAACCACAGTCATAGCTAGCCACAATGTCCCCTCAGTCCTTTATGACTGTGTGACGAAGATCCAGCCTGGTTAATATGATCCATTATTGAGCAGTTACGCCACAGTCTATTGACGTGAGAAGCGTTTAAGTGTGTGTGTGTGTAGATATGATCCATTATTAACAGCAGAGATCTCCTTGCGGCACCACAGAGATTCATCAGGACAGATTATTTTTATCCCAGAGTTAAAACACCTCTACTTGCGTTGACAGTTGTGATTAGCGTGAGCTAGTGACCCAGATAGAGTTAGCGACCTGTCTCTTCACAGTCGGTGTCACAGGAAAGAATCCACAGCAAGGCTGAGTAAGAGGAGGAGGAGAAAGACTATGAAAGTGATGAAGAGGAAGACGAGGAGTAAGATAAAATAAGAGGAGGAGAAAGAGGAAGGGGAGGAGGAAAAGGAGGAAGATGAGGAGGAAGAGGAAGAAAGGAGAAACTGAATAATGGTGAGGAAGAGAAAAAAGTGGAAGATGATGAAGAAGAGCAAGAAGAGGATGGTTATAAGAAGCAGACAGGGAAAGCAAGAAAAGTAAGTTCATGTAGCGACACAGACCGTAACCACTTCCATGGGAAATTAAGAAGTGAACCTACAGGCTTTGGTGGAGTTG
Organism: Salmo salar; assembly: GCF_965601325.2. NCBI lineage: Eukaryota > Metazoa > Chordata > Actinopteri > Salmoniformes > Salmonidae > Salmo > Salmo salar. Next base: position 164,963,906 of record NC_138291.1, on the reverse strand, counting down.
GGGAAGAGTTGGAGTTAGTTAGGTTCATGCTCTACAACATTCGCAGAGTACGACCCTGCCTTACACAGGAAGCAGTGCAGGTCCTAATCCAGGCACTTGTCATCTCCCATCTGGATTACTGCAACTCGCTGTTGGCTGGGCTCCCTGCCTGTGCCATTAAACCCCTACAACTCATCCAGAACGCCGCAGCCCGTCTGGTGTTCAACCTTCCCAAGTTCTCTCACGTCACCCCACTCCTACGCACACTCCACTGGCTTCCAGTTGAAGCTCGCATCTGCTACAAGACCATGGTGCTTGCCTACGGAGCTGTGAGGGGAACGGCACCTCCGTACCTTCAGGCTCTGATCAGTCCCTACACCCAAACAAGGGCACTGCGTTCATCCACCTCTGGCCTGCTGGCCTCCCTACCTCTGTGGAAGCACAGTTCCCGCTCAGCCCAGTCAAAACTGTTCGCTGCTCTGGCACCCCAATGGTGGAACAAGCTCCCTCACGACGCCAGGACAGCGGAGTCAATCACCACCTTCCGGAGACACCTGAAACCCCACCTCTTTAACCTGGGATAGGATAAAGTAATCCTTCTAACCCCCCCCCAAAAAAAGATATAGATGTACTATTGTAAAGTGGTTGTTCCACTGGATATCATAAGGTGAATGCACAAATTTGTAAGTCGCTCTGGATAAGAGCGTCTGCTAAATGACGTAAATGTAATGTAAATGACTAGACGGAGGGAAGTTTCCCCCCAAAATTAATTTGATTACAGTTTTTCTCAATTGTTAAAACACTAAAACCCATTGGCTGAACAAAGTTCTCAGTTGCCTGGACTCATTTAGCTAATTATGCAGTCTGTTGTCAATACCTTAAACCATTTCACATGGTAAAACACAATTTGCAGATCTCACTTAGACTTTTCAGCAAAACTCTAAACACATTCTCATTCTCAAAACACATTCTGCACTCTAATGCACATGTCATCCATACTGGTAAACACAAGTGGCAACAATCAAATACAAATAGAGAACACATGTCACTGATTGAACACAACAAAAATGTATTTAACCTGTTTGAAATGATGCGACACAACCAATATAAGCCAGTTCAGAGAGCAAACAGGTTGTTGAAGGTGGGAAGGAGAAAGTCTGAGAATGGATAGAAGAAACAATGTGAGAGGATGAGGACAAGTGCGTATGCAAGGTGGGCGACGAGGAGGAAGGGGAGGAGGAGGGCAAGAAAGAGGAAGAGGAGGACGAAGAGGAAGACAAAGAGTGGAAATATCTGATGAAATTCGAGCAACAGTTATAGACCATGTTCTTGTCCATGGACTGACAATGAGGGAAGCAGGACTTGAGTGCAACCGAATTTGAGCCGATTTTCTGTGTCCACCATAGTAAAGACATTCAGAGAAGAGAACAGGTACAGTATACTACCGTATTTTTGTAATTGCAAATTTACTGTACTACACTATATGCAGCTGTTTCAATAGACATTTGTAAAGTTAATCACTGTATGTATTGTACTGCATGAATATGTTTTGTAACTGCACAACTACTTTTTGTAGAATTGCAAGGCTGCCACATGCAGGTGGAAGGACAGCTATATTCACTTGGGAGCAAGAGGCCGTTATAGTTGCATGGTCCTTCAAGATAATGCAATACGACTCAGAGAAATCCAGTAACGAGTGATAGAAGACAACACACACTTCCAGGGAATCGACAGTGTGAGCATTTCCACAATTGACCATGTACTCCATCGTAACAGGATGCGAATGAAACAAGTATACAGAGTACCTTTTGAGCGCAACTCACCAAGGGTGAAAGAACTGCGAGCTCAGTATGTGCAAGTAAGTGTACATTCAGAAACATTTACTGTAATCCAGATTGTCTACAGTACTAACACATACTATGTGAATGACATTACTCTTCAGTACATACAATGTATGTGAATCAGAAGTGCATACAGTAAGCCTAATTGTACTCTACAATATAGCACTGTCTCTGTACGACTTACAAAATCCTACATACAGTATATTGTATTTCTACACAGACAATATTTGACTTGGAATTCTTGGACAGACCCCATGAGTTCATCTTTGTCGATGAAGCAGGCTTCAATCTAACAAAGAGGAGAAGGAGAGGCCGAAACATGATTGGACAGCGGGCCATTGTTGAAGTCCCTGGTCAACGAGGTGGCAATGTCACAATCTGTGCTGCTATCAGCAACCATGGTGTTCTACATCACCATGTTACACTCGGGCCATATAACACCCAGCACCTTCTAAGATGTATTGCCAGTCTAAGAGATATTTTATTTGAGCAGCAGGTTCAAGAGCAGCAGGGTCAAGAGCTAAATGAGAATCCCATTCCCACCTATGTGATAGTGTGGGACCATGTCAGTTTCCACCGAGCTGCTCAGGTAAGGGAATGGTTTAACATCAATGGGCAGTTATACTCGCCTTTCCTGAATCCGATTGAGGAGTTTTTCTCCTCTTGGAGATGGAAAGTGTATGATAGACAACCCTACACCAGAGCAAATCTGCTGCAAGCCATGGATTTAGCCTGTGGTGATATAGGTGAGGAATCATGTCAGGGCTGGATACAGCACACAAGAAGCTTCTTCCCCCGTTGCCTCAGGAGGGACAATATTGCTTGTGATGTCGACGAAGTGCTCTGGCCTGACCCAGCCCAAAGACAAGAAGAAGCACATTGATCACATGTTTACTCCTTTGATTTTTGTCCCTTTTAGTATTGTATACTGTAGTACAGTGCATTGTAGGCTGTATAATGGACAAATTGTATGGCCCTGAACATTGTGCTTTCCATTTATTAACAGTACTGACTGCTCAATAGATTTTGACTGGTTGCAGGTTCATATCAACAAAGAACAAGAATTACAGTATCACAGAGACAAAGGACAAGTTTGTGAGATGCAGGGTACAGTACTGTAAAAATAGGGGTACAAGGAGGAGGAAGAACAAAAAACAAAATTGCAAAGAGCAAAGCAGAGTAGTAATTTCTGATCAATTTTGAACATGTTTTCGTTCATCAAAAGACAATGACGGAAAAATATGAATTTTGTTTAGATTAAGAATTTACTGCTCCCTGAGAATTGTATATTTTGAACAATGTGTTTTCTATTTTTCGGTGTATTGTTTACTGACTGCTTGAGAGTGTATATCATTTTGATCACTTTGTTTATGATTTGAGAGCAGTGTTTGATTTTGAACACAGGTAAAACTGTTTTGAGGCGAATGTTTCATTTTGCGAGAGGAGTCAGAGGTTATGTAAATAGTGCTTGAAGATGAGGTTTTGTGTTTAATGTTTTCAGGAAATGGAGCAAGGTTTCAGAAATGGTGTTTTAGCAATTGAGAAAAACTGTAAAGTTTTCTAATTCTTTCTGGGTTGATAATTGGCCAGTTTGTAACGCCCTGGCCATAGAGAGGGGTTTTTGTTCTTTATTTTGGTTAGGCCAGGGTGTTACATTGAGTGGGCGTTCTATGTGCATTTTTCTATGTTGGTTTGTTTAATTGATTTTGGCCGTGTGGCTTCCAATCAGGCACAGCTGTAGAGTGTTGTTGCTGATTGGGAGTCACACATAAGTGCCTGTTTTTCCGTTGGGGTTTTGTGGGTAATTGTTTCTGTTTCTGTTTTGTATTGCACCTGACAGTACTGTTTGGCTGTCGGTTTTCTTGTTTTGTGTAGTGTTCTTTCGTCCATTAAATTACGTCAATGATGAACACTAACTCCGCTGCGCCTTGGTCTACTCTCTCTCCCGACAGCCGTTACACAGTTAAAGTACTGCAATGATTGCTTACCGTTTTATCTGTCTCTCCTTTCCTATTAAGCTACTAAAGTGAGTGAGACAGAGAGAGAGAAAGAGAGCGCGACAGTGAGAGAGACAGAGAGCGAGAGGTAGAGAGTGAGATAGAGAGAGCGAGATTCTCTATGACCGAATACAGACCTTCCTCACACAACATATCGCTCTCAGCAGTCTTTCTACCCAAACACAGAACAACAGACCACATACACACATTACACACACTAGTAAACCAGCATGTACATCAAAAAAGCAGAGGAAAAGTATAAACATGTGTTGTTGATTTTAAGAATTATTTTGATTCCACATGGAATTATGGATTATATTACAAAACCCCCCAAAGCGGCATTGGGAGTAAAGTATATGACATCATAAAATCTATTTACTTGAACAACAAGTGTAGTATTAATGTCACGTCCTGACCAGTAAAAGGGGTTATTTGTTATTGTAGTTTGGTCAGGGCGTGGCAGGGGGTGTTTGTTTTGTGTGTTTCGTTTTTTTTGTTTATGTTCTATGTTTTCTATTTCTATGTGGGTTTTCTAGTTTGTCTATTTCTATGTTAGTTTTGGGAACAACCTCCAATTAGAAGCAGCTGGTTATCGTTGCTTCTAATTGGAGGCCATATTTAAGTGGGTTCATTTTCTCTTGTTTGTGGGTGGTTGCAGTTTGGTCCGATCATTACGACGTGTATCACAATTAAACTGAACAATAAAAGACCAGAGTTTTTTGCACGAGGGCAAGTGGTGAGCCAAAGGTGTAATTTACGTCTACATCAACGAACTAGCAGTGTTGTTGGACTGATCTGCAGCCCCTGGACTCACCCTCAAAGATTAGGTCAGATTCATGCTCTATGCAGATGACCTTGTCCTACTGTCACCAATAGAGCAAGGTCTACAGGAACAACTTAATGTTCTTTACAATATCAACTGGGCAATCAACATCAACTTAGAAAATCTATGAATTCTGCAGAATTGTACTAAATAACCAAAAGAAAGTACCAAATAATGCATGCAAAAAAAGGAACCATTTGAAATGAAGCCCCAAAACATACAAATCGAAGCACTGGAAACCCAAGAACTGTACCCTGAAGAGAGTCCCCTATGTCAGCTGTTAAAAGCACTAAACAACCCTATTAACCAAACACACAGGGAAATCAATCAGGTTGTTACAGCAAGGAAACTTCCTATTTGACAAATTGGGAAAAATAAACAAAAACACAGAATAAACTAAATTGCTATTTGGCCCTCAAAAGGGAATACAAATTGGCAGAATATCTCTATTCTGTCCGAGATACAAAACAGAGACAGATCCTGACCAAATTCAGGCTCAGTGATCACCAATGGGCTATAGAAAAAGGGAGACACAAAAAGACATGGCTACCCAAAGAGTAGCGTCTATCTCCCCTGCACCACAGGGGAGGTAGAGACAGAGATGCCCTTTTTCCTCTACTCTGAGAAATACTCCCAAATAAGATCATATTTTAGCAAGGAAATTGTCACGTATACTCCCTCTCTGGCCTCTAGGTCACCAGACTGCTGATTATTACTCACCATCGTCACCATCGTCACATGCACCAGCGCTTATTGACACTCACCTAGACTCCATCACCTCCTTGATTACCTGCCCTATTTATGTCACTCCCTTTGGTTCCTTCCCCAGGTGTCATTGTTTCTGTTTCAGTTTCATGTCTGTGTGTTGTTCGTGTTTCTTGTTTTGTATTATGTTTTGTTCATTTATTCAATTATTCACTCCCTGAATAATTGCTTCCTGTCACGTATTCTCTTAGGAGCAGGAAAGGAGCAGAGTCAAATGCAGGAGACTGAGGTCCGGTAGATCAAAAGTTTATTTCCACCGTAGACAATAAGGCGTCCGAAAAAAAGCACAGGGTGCGCATAACACCCAAAACAGGAGAATCGTACGGAAACATTTAACGCACGGGGCGCAGCCCGGCAAACACCGTACAGAACAGTAACACGCTTAATATAAAGCCAGCGCTAACTAACACCATTCCTCTAGCGACAGATAGACAATCCCGCACAAGAATCCCAACTGAAAATGCACACTAAATAACCCCCCACTAATTACAGACACAAAACAGGTGCGGGATAGACAGACAAAACCAAAAGACACAGAAACAATGATCGGTGGCAGCTAATAGGCCGGCGACGACGACCGCCGGGCGCCGCCCGACCGAGGAGGGGCGCCACCTTCGTTAGATACTGTGACACTTCCCGACTCCCAGCGCACACGTTACAGAAATATCTCAATCAACTCCCAACGTCTGTTCATTTACTAATAACATAAGCTGGGAATTATTCTGGGTGAGGGAGAAACCGCAAATATTATTGCCAGACATGACCATTCATTTCTTGAAGTATTTACATTGTATATAACTGCCAGTAATACATAGTGGAACCATCATCATGTACATGTTGTTGTTTACTTATTAGCCCTTCTTTCTTTTTCATAATGTCACATTCTGACCAGTAAAGGGGTCATTTGTTATTGTAGTTTGGTCAGGACGTGGCAGGGGGGTATTTGTTTTATGTAGAGGGGTGTTTGTTTAGAGTTTCCGGGGTTTTGGTCTATGTTCTATATTAGTGTATTTCTATGTCTGATCTAGGGTGTTTAGTTCTATGTTTAGTTAATTGGGATTGGGCCTTCAATTGGAGGCAGCTGTTTCTCGTTGCCTCTGATTGAAGGTCCTATATATAGGGGTGTGTTTGTTATGGGTATTGTGGGAGGTTGTTTTTGCACTGCTATGTTTAGCCTGCAAGACTGTTTAGCTGTTGTTCGTTTTTTTCGTTTTGTTGTTTTTGTATAGTGTGCGTCATAAAATAAAGATGAGCATTCACGTACCCGCTGCATTTTGGTCCACTTCCTACGACGGCCGTTACACATAATCATATTTTTATTTAATTAAATGTATTGACTGAATATTACACAATACAACAGCAGTAGTGTTGTACCTGTATACATGATTATATGCACTATTATTACAACTACTGAAATGAACTGTATTTCATTATCCTCATTGCATTTTACTGTATTTACTGAAATGCTGTACCATTATACTGCTTTGGCAATATCTATACATTTTATTTCATGCCAATAAAGCAATCTGAATTTGAATTAGAGAACCTTTGTAATTCACGTCCCTCCCTCCCGGGCCATCAGCCATTATTTTCCCCATCCATCACCAACACCTCTGAGCTTGGCAGCCCTCTCCACGGAGATACAGCGACAGATATTAAAAATATGATTCTCAGCTCTTTTATGTCTCTGAGATGTCCCATTCATGTGCCTCTGGTTTTTTGAGGCCGCCCATAACTTAGGCTCATGATTAATCCTGGACTGGCAAAGTACGAGAGAGAAAGAGAGAGAGAGAGAGAGAGAAAAGATGGAGAGGAAGTGTGTGTGTGACAAACAGACAGACAGACAGACAGACAGACAGACAGAGACAGAGTGAGAGAAATGGAGAGAGAGAGAGAGAGAAAGGGAGGGAGATAGAGATATTAATAATAGAGGGAGAGAGAGAGCTCCAGCTCCATAAAAGTGGGATTGAACAACGGGACTGGACAGAGGGCCCACAGGGGAAGGGCAGGCAGCATCTCATGTCTCAGCCCTAATGTCCGCCAATCATTCTCATTTTAGCTGGGCTTCAGACCTCATGGGCGAGAGGATGAAGGAAAGAAGGAAGGGGAAAGAGGAATGGGTTTTATGTCTTTGTTTTTTGCGCTGGGTTGTCTCTATTTTTCTGTCCGTTGGGCAAGTTTAATATGCTTGTTGGTGGAAATTGGTGGAAATGATAGCTCATTAGGTCATAGGACAGAAGTGTTGTTGACAGGGATGTTTATGAGGCTGGTTCTGTTGTGCTCTGGGCTGTTTGTAAAGGTGTTGATGACAGGGATGTTTATGAGACTGGTTCTGTTGTGCTCTGGGCTGTTTGTAGAGGTGTTGATGACAGGGATGTTTATGAGGCTGGTTCTGCTGTGCTCTGGGCTGTTTGTAAAGTTGTTGATGACAAGGATGTTTATGAGGCTGGTTCTGTTGTGTTTTGGGCTGTTTGTAAAGGTGTTGATGACAAGGATGTTTATGAGGCTGGTTCTGTTGTGTTTTGGGCTGTTTGTAAAGGTGTTGATGACAAGGATGTTTATGAGTCTGGTTCTGTTGTGCTCTGGGCTGTTTGTAGAGGTGTTGATGACAGGGATGTTTATGAGGCTGGTTTTGTTGTGCTCTGGGCTGTTTGTAGAGGTGTTGATGACAGGGATGTTTATGAGGCTGGTTCTGTTGTGCTCTGGGCTGTTTGTAAGGTGTTGATGACAGGGATGTTTATGAGACTGGTTATGTTGTGCTCTGGGCTGTTTGTAGAGGTGTTGATGACAGGGATGTTTATGAGACTGGTTCTGTTATGTTTTGGGCTGTTTGTAGAGGTGTTGATGACAGGGATGTTTATGAGGCTGGTTCTGTTGTGTTCTGGGCTGTTTGTAAAGGTGTTGATGACAGGGATGTTTATGAGGCTGGTTCTGTTGTGCTCTGGGCTGTTTGTAGAGGTGTTGATGACAGGGATGTTTATGAGACTGGTTATGTTGTGTTCTGGGCTGTTTGTAAAGTTGTTGATGACAAGGATGTTTATGAGGCTGGTTCTGTTGTGCTCTGGGCTGTTTGTAGAGGTGTGGCTCAGTGGCTCAGTTGGTACAGCATGGTGTTCGCAACGCCAGCATGGTGTGTGCAACGCCAGGGTTGTGGGTTCGATTCCCACGGGGGGCCAGTACAAAAAATAAATAAATAAAAAAAATGCAAGAAATGAAAATGAAATGTATGTATTCACTACTGTAAGTCACTCTGGATAAGAGCGTCTGCTAAATGACTAAAATGTAAATGTAAAATGTGTTGATGACAGGGATGTTTATGACACTGGTTATGTTGTGTTCTGGGCTGTTTGTAAAGGTGTTGATGACAGGGATGTTTATGAGACTGGTTCTGTTGTGTTTTGGGCTGTTTGTAGAGGTGTTGATGACAGGGATGTTTATGAGACTGGTTATGTTGTGTTCTGGGCTGTTTGTAAAGGTGTTGATGACAGGGATGTTTATGAGACTGGTTCTGTTGTGTTTTGGGCTGTTTGTAGAGGTGTTGATGACAGGGATGTTTATGAGACTGGTTATGTTGTGCTCTGGGCTGTTTGTAGAGGTGTTGATGACAGGGATGTTTATGAGGCTGGTTCTGTTGTGCTCTGGGCTGTTTTTAAAGGTGTTGATGACAGGGATGTTTATGAGTCTGGTTCTGTTGTGCTCTGGGCTGTTTGTAGAGGTGTTGATGACAGGGATGTTTATGAGGCTGGTTCTGTTGTGTTTTGGGCTGTTTGTAGAGGTGTTGATGACAGGGATGTTTATGAGGCTGGTTCTGTTGTGCTCTGGGCTGTTTGTAAAGGTGTTGATGACAGGGATGTTTATGAGACTGGTTCTGTTGTGCTCTGGGCTGTTTGTAGAGGTGTTGATGACAGGGATGTTTATGAGGCTGGTTCTGTTGTGCTCTGGGCTGTTTGTAAAGTTGTTGATGACAAGGATGTTTATGAGACTGGTTCTGTTGTGTTTTGGGCTGTTTGTAGAGGTGTTGATGACAGGGATGTTTATGAGACTGGTTCTGTTGTGCTCTGGGCTGTTTGTAGAGGTGTTGATGACAGGGATGTTTATGAGGCTGGTTCTGTTGTGTTTTGGGCTGTTTGTAAGGTGTTGATGACAGGGATGTTTATGAGACTGGTTCTGTTGTGCTCTGGGCTGTTTGTAGAGGTGTTGATGACAGGGATGTTTATGAGACTGGTTATGTTGTGCTCTAGGTTGTTTGTAGAGTTGTGGTCACACTAAAAATGGAAGAGGCATTTACTCTCAGACAGAAGCATTTCTCTCTCTATCTATGTATCTCACTCACTATCGCTCTCTCACACACGCATGCACGCATGCACGCATACACAGCTACACACACACACACACACACACACACACACACACACACACACACACACACACACACACACACACACACACACACACACACACACACACACACACACACACACACACACACACACACACACACACACACACACACTCCAGCAGTCATTGACAATGATAGCGGTGCTGTTTCTCTCTTTCAGTGTGTGTGGTGCTTGCTGTCGTCTGTGCTGAACACAAATTTCTTATTCACAAACAAACACAAAGTTTAGTCTCGCAAGTCAGACAATGAAATGTAAAATATTACATGTACCCCAAGGCAGCGTGAGTAAGTAAGACTGGTATTGAGGCTACACATGGTTACTAGTCATTATAAACTGGGTGGTTCAAGCCCTGAATGCTGATTGTCTGACAGCTGTGGAATATCAGACTGTATAACAGGGATAAAACAAAACATTTATTTTTACTGCTCTAATTAGGTTGGTAACCAGTTTATAATAGCAATAAGGCACCTCAGTGGTTGTGTCATGCCTACGAACAGACCTTAGCCATCGTATATTGACCATATACAACACCCTCTTGGGCCTTATTGCTTAATTAACACACACAGCTTGAAGTCATTAACACACACATGGTTGGTCGTCATTAACACACACATGTTTTGTAATAATTTATACACACATGGTTGGTAGTCATTAACACACACATGGTTTGTAATCATTAACACACACATGTTTTGTAACCATTAATACACACATGGTTGGTAGTCATTAACACACACATGTTTTGTAATCATTAATACACACATTGTTGGTAGTCATTATTACACAGATGGTTGGTAATCATTAATACACACATGGTTTGTAATCATTGACACACACATGGTTGGTAGTCATTAATACACACATGGTTTGTAATCATTAATACACACATGGTTTGTAATCAGTAATACACACATGGTTTGTAATCATTAATACACACATGGTTGGTAGTCATTGATACACAAATGGTTGGTAATCATTAATACACACATGGTTGGTAGTCATTGATACACAAATGGTTGGTAGTCATTAATACACACATGGTTGGTAGTCATTGATACACAAATGGTTGGTAATCATTAATACACACATGGTTGGTAGTCATTAATAAACACATGGTTGGTAGTCATGAATACACAAATGGTTGGTAGTCATTAATACACACATGGTTGGTAGTCATTAATACACACATGGTTAGTAATCATTAATACACACATGGTTGGTAGTCATTGATACACAAATGGTTGGTAATCATTAATACACACATGGTTGGTAGTCATTAATACACACATGGTTGGTAGTCATTAATACACACATGGTTAGTAATCATTAATACACACATGGTTGGTTGTCATTAATACACACATGGTTGGTAGTCATTAATACACACATGGTTGGTAGTCATTAATACACAGATGGTTGGACGTCATTAACACACACATGGTTTGTAATCATTTATACACACATGGTTTGTAATCATTAATACACACATGGTTTGTAATCATTTATACACAGATGGTTTGTAATCATTAACACACACATGTTTTGTAATCATTAACACACACATCGTTTGTAATCATTTATACACACATGGTTTGTAATCATTAACGCACACTTGTTTTTTAATCATTAATACACACATGTTTGGTAATCATTAACACACACATGGTTTGTAATCATTAATACACACATGTTTTGTAATCATTAACACACACATGGTTTGTAATCATTAATACACACATGGTTTGTAATCATTAATACACACATGGTTTGTAATAATTTATACACACATGGTTGGTTGTCATTAATACACACATGGTTGGTAATCATTAATAAACCCATGGTTTGTAATCATTAATACACACATGGTTTGTAATCATTAATACACACATGGTTGGTCTTCATTAATATACACATGGTTTGTAATCATTAATACACACATTGTTGGTAGTCATTATTACACAGATGGTTGGTAATCATTAATACACACATGGTTTGTAATCATTAACACACACATGGTTGGTAGTCATTAATACACACATGGTTTGTAATCATTAATACACACATGGTTTGTAATCAGTAATACACACATGGTTTGTAATCATTAATACACACATGGTTGGTAGTCATTGATACACAAATGGTTGGTAGTCATTAATACACACATGGTTGGTAGTCATTGATACACAAATGGTTGGTAATCATTAATACACACATGGTTGGTAGTCATTAATACACACATGGTTGGTAGTCATGAATACACACATGGTTGGTAGTCATGAATACACACATGGTTGGTAGTCATTGATACACAAATGGTTGGTAATCATTAACACACACATGGTTGGTAGTCATTAATACACACATGGTTGGTAGTCATTGATACACAAATGGTTGGTAATCATTAATACACACATGGTTGGTAGTCATTAATACACACATGGTTGGTAGTCATTATTACACACATGGTTAGTAATCATTAATACACACATGGTTGGTAGTCATTGATACACAAATGGTTGGTAATCATTAATACACACATGGTTGGTAGTCATTGATACACAAATGGTTTTTAATCAGTAATACACACATGGTTGGTAATCATTAATACACACATGGTTGGTAGTCATTAACACACACATGGTTGGTAGTCATTGATATACAAATGGTTGGTAATCATTAATACACACATGGTTTGTAATCATTAACACAAACATGGTTTGTAATCATTAATACACACATGGTTGGTTGTCATTAATACACACATGGTTTGTAATCATTAATACACACATGGTTGGTTGTCATTAATACACACATGGTTGGTAGTCATTAATACACACATGGTTGGTAGTCATTAATACACAGATGGTTGGAATTCATTAACACACACATGGTTGGTAATCATTAATACATACATGGTTTGTAATAATTAATACACACATGCTTTGTAAATCATTAATACACACATGGTTTGTAAATCATTAACACACACATGGTTGGTAGTCATTAACACACACATGGTTGGTAGTCATTATTACACAGATGGTTTGTAAATCATTAATACACACATGGTTGGCAGTCATGAATGCACCCATGGTTGGTAGTCCTTAAATCACACATGGTTTGTAATCGTTAACACACACACATGGTTTGTAATCATTAATACACACATGTTTTGTAATCATTAGCACACACGTTTTGTAATCATTAATACACACATGGTTGGTAGTCATTCACACAAACATGGTTGGTAGTCATTAACACACACATGGTTTGTAATCATTTATACACACATGGTTTGTAATCATTAACACACACATGTTTTGTAATCATTAACACACACATTGTTTGTAATCATTTATACACACATGGTTTGTAATCATTAACGCACACTTGTTTTTTAATCATTAATACGCACATGGTTGGTAATCATTAACACACACATGGTTTGTAATCATTAATACACACATGTTTTGTAATCATTAACACACACATGGTTTGTAATCATTAATACACACATGGTTTGTAATCATTAATACACACATGGTTTGTAATCATTAATACACACATGGTTGGTAGTCATTAATACACACATGGTTTGTAATCATTAATACACACATGGTTTGTAATCATTTATACACACATGTTTTGTAATCTTTAATACACACATGGTTGGTAGTCATTAATACACACATGGTTTGTAAACATTTATACACACATGGTTTGTAATCATTAACACACACATGGTTTGTAATCATTAATACACACATTGTTGGTAGTCATTAATACACACATGGTTGGTAGTCATTAATACACACATGGTTGGTAGTCATTAACACACACATGGTTTGTAATCATTAATACACACATGGTTGGTAGTCATTAATACACACATGGTTTGTAATCATTAATACACACATGGTTTGTAATTATTTATACACACATGGTTGGTTGTCATTAATACACACATGGTTGGTAATCATTAATAAACCCACGGTTTGTAATCATTAATACACACATGGTTTGTAATCATTAATAGACACATGGTTGGTCTTCATTAATATACACATGGTTTGTAATCATTAATACACACATTGTTGGTAGTCATTATTACACAGATTGTTGGTAGTCATTATTACACAGATGGTTGGTAATCATTAATACACACATGGTTTGTAATCATTAACACACACATGGTTGGTAGTCATTAATACACACATGGTTTGTAATCATTAATACACACATGGTTTGTAATCAGTAATACACACATGGTTCGTAATCATTAATACACAAATGGTTGGTAGTCATTGATACACAAATGGTTGGTAATCATTAATACACACATGGTTGGTAGTCATTGATACACAAATGGTTGGTAGTCATTAATACACACATGGTTGGTAGTCATTGATACACAAATGGTTGGTAATCATTAATACACACATGGTTGGTAGTCATTAATACACACATGGTTGGTAGTCATGAATACACACATGGTTGGTAGTCATTGATACACAAATGGTTGGTAATCATTAATACACACATGGTTGGTTAGTCATTAATACACACATGGTTGGTAGTCATTGATACACAAATGGTTGGTAATCATTAATACACACATGGTTGGTAGTCATTAATACACACATGGTTGGTAGTCATTAATACACACATGGTTAGTAATCATTAATACACACATGGTTGGTAGTCATTGATACACAAATGGTTGGTAATCATTAATACACACATGGTTGGTAGTCATTGATACACACATGGTTTGTAATCAGTAATACACACATGGTTGGTAATCATTAACACACACATGGTTGGTAGTCATTAACATACACATGGTTTGTAATCATTAATACACACATGGTTTGTAATCATTAACACACACATGGTTGGTAGTCATTGATACACAAATGGTTGGTAATCATTAATACACACATGGTTGGTAGTCATTAATACACACATGGTTGGTAGTCATTGATACACAAATGGTTGGTAATCATTAATACACACATGGTTGGTAGTCATTAATACACACATGGTTGGTAGTCATTAATACACACATGGTTAGTAATCATTAATACACACATGGTTGGTAGTCATTGATACACAAATGGTTGGTAATCATTAATACACACATGGTTGGTAGTCATTGATACACACATGGTTTGTAATCAGTAATACACACATGGTTGGTAATCATTAATACACACATGGTTGGTAGTCATTAACACACACATGTTTTGTAATAATTTATACACACATGGTTGGTAGTCATTAACACACACATGGTTTGTAATCATTAACACACACATGTTTTGTAACCATTAATACACACATGGTTGGTAGTCATTAACACACACATGTTTTGTAATCATTAATACACACATTGTTGGTAGTCATTATTACACAGATGGTTGGTAATCATTAATACACACATGGTTTGTAATCATTGACACACACATGGTTGGTAGTCATTAATACACACATGGTTTGTAATCATTAATACACACATGGTTTGTAATCAGTAATACACACATGGTTTGTAATCATTAATACACACATGGTTGGTAGTCATTGATACACAAATGGTTGGTAATCATTAATACACACATGGTTGGTAGTCATTGATACACAAATGGTTGGTAGTCATTAATACACACATGGTTGGTAGTCATTGATACACAAATGGTTGGTAATCATTAATACACACATGGTTGGTAGTCATTAATAAACACATGGTTGGTAGTCATGAATACACAAATGGTTGGTAGTCATTAATACACACATGGTTGGTAGTCATTAATACACACATGGTTAGTAATCATTAATACACACATGGTTGGTAGTCATTGATACACAAATGGTTGGTAATCATTAATACACACATGGTTGGTAGTCATTAATACACACATGGTTGGTAGTCATTAATACACACATGGTTAGTAATCATTAATACACACATGGTTGGTTGTCATTAATACACACATGGTTGGTAGTCATTAATACACACATGGTTGGTAGTCATTAATACACAGATGGTTGGACGTCATTAACACACACATGGTTTGTAATCATTTATACACACATGGTTTGTAATCATTAATACACACATGGTTTGTAATCATTTATACACAGATGGTTTGTAATCATTAACACACACATGTTTTGTAATCATTAACACACACATCGTTTGTAATCATTTATACACACATGGTTTGTAATCATTAACGCACACTTGTTTTTTAATCATTAATACACACATGTTTGGTAATCATTAACACACACATGGTTTGTAATCATTAATACACACATGTTTTGTAATCATTAACACACACATGGTTTGTAATCATTAATACACACATGGTTTGTAATCATTAATACACACATGGTTTGTAATAATTTATACACACATGGTTGGTTGTCATTAATACACACATGGTTGGTAATCATTAATAAACCCATGGTTTGTAATCATTAATACACACATGGTTTGTAATCATTAATACACACATGGTTGGTCTTCATTAATATACACATGGTTTGTAATCATTAATACACACATTGTTGGTAGTCATTATTACACAGATGGTTGGTAATCATTAATACACACATGGTTTGTAATCATTAACACACACATGGTTGGTAGTCATTAATACACACATGGTTTGTAATCATTAATACACACATGGTTTGTAATCAGTAATACACACATGGTTTGTAATCATTAATACACACATGGTTGGTAGTCATTGATACACAAATGGTTGGTAGTCATTAATACACACATGGTTGGTAGTCATTGATACACAAATGGTTGGTAATCATTAATACACACATGGTTGGTAGTCATTAATACACACATGGTTGGTAGTCATGAATACACACATGGTTGGTAGTCATGAATACACACATGGTTGGTAGTCATTGATACACAAATGGTTGGTAATCATTAACACACACATGGTTGGTAGTCATTAATACACACATGGTTGGTAGTCATTGATACACAAATGGTTGGTAATCATTAATACACACATGGTTGGTAGTCATTAATACACACATGGTTGGTAGTCATTATTACACACATGGTTAGTAATCATTAATACACACATGGTTGGTAGTCATTGATACACAAATGGTTGGTAATCATTAATACACACATGGTTGGTAGTCATTGATACACAAATGGTTTTTAATCAGTAATACACACATGGTTGGTAATCATTAATACACACATGGTTGGTAGTCATTAACACACACATGGTTGGTAGTCATTGATATACAAATGGTTGGTAATCATTAATACACACATGGTTTGTAATCATTAACACAAACATGGTTTGTAATCATTAATACACACATGGTTGGTTGTCATTAATACACACATGGTTTGTAATCATTAATACACACATGGTTGGTTGTCATTAATACACACATGGTTGGTAGTCATTAATACACACATGGTTGGTAGTCATTAATACACAGATGGTTGGAATTCATTAACACACACATGGTTGGTAATCATTAATACATACATGGTTTGTAATAATTAATACACACATGCTTTGTAAATCATTAATACACACATGGTTTGTAAATCATTAACACACACATGGTTGGTAGTCATTAACACACACATGGTTGGTAGTCATTATTACACAGATGGTTTGTAAATCATTAATACACACATGGTTGGCAGTCATGAATGCACCCATGGTTGGTAGTCCTTAAATCACACATGGTTTGTAATCGTTAACACACACACATGGTTTGTAATCATTAATACACACATGTTTTGTAATCATTAGCACACACGTTTTGTAATCATTAATACACACATGGTTGGTAGTCATTCACACAAACATGGTTGGTAGTCATTAACACACACATGGTTTGTAATCATTTATACACACATGGTTTGTAATCATTAACACACACATGTTTTGTAATCATTAACACACACATTGTTTGTAATCATTTATACACACATGGTTTGTAATCATTAACGCACACTTGTTTTTTAATCATTAATACGCACATGGTTGGTAATCATTAACACACACATGGTTTGTAATCATTAATACACACATGTTTTGTAATCATTAACACACACATGGTTTGTAATCATTAATACACACATGGTTTGTAATCATTAATACACACATGGTTTGTAATCATTAATACACACATGGTTGGTAGTCATTAATACACACATGGTTTGTAATCATTAATACACACATGGTTTGTAATCATTTATACACACATGTTTTGTAATCTTTAATACACACATGGTTGGTAGTCATTAATACACACATGGTTTGTAAACATTTATACACACATGGTTTGTAATCATTAACACACACATGGTTTGTAATCATTAATACACACATTGTTGGTAGTCATTAATACACACATGGTTGGTAGTCATTAATACACACATGGTTGGTAGTCATTAACACACACATGGTTTGTAATCATTAATACACACATGGTTGGTAGTCATTAATACACACATGGTTTGTAATCATTAATACACACATGGTTTGTAATTATTTATACACACATGGTTGGTTGTCATTAATACACACATGGTTGGTAATCATTAATAAACCCACGGTTTGTAATCATTAATACACACATGGTTTGTAATCATTAATAGACACATGGTTGGTCTTCATTAATATACACATGGTTTGTAATCATTAATACACACATTGTTGGTAGTCATTATTACACAGATTGTTGGTAGTCATTATTACACAGATGGTTGGTAATCATTAATACACACATGGTTTGTAATCATTAACACACACATGGTTGGTAGTCATTAATACACACATGGTTGGTAGTCATTATACACACATGGTTTGTAATCATTAATACACACATGGTTTGTAATCAGTAATACACACATGGTTCGTAATCATTAATACACAAATGGTTGGTAGTCATTGATACACAAATGGTTGGTAATCATTAATACACACATGGTTGGTAGTCATTGATACACAAATGGTTGGTAGTCATTAATACACACATGGTTGGTAGTCATTGATACACAAATGGTTGGTAATCATTAATACACACATGGTTGGTAGTCATTAATACACACATGGTTGGTAGTCATGAATACACACATGGTTGGTAGTCATTGATACACAAATGGTTGGTAATCATTAATACACACATGGTTGGTTAGTCATTAATACACACATGGTTGGTAGTCATTGATACACAAATGGTTGGTAATCATTAATACACACATGGTTGGTAGTCATTAATACACACATGGTTGGTAGTCATTAATACACACATGGTTAGTAATCATTAATACACACATGGTTGGTAGTCATTGATACACAAATGGTTGGTAATCATTAATACACACATGGTTGGTAGTCATTGATACACACATGGTTTGTAATCAGTAATACACACATGGTTGGTAATCATTAACACACACATGGTTGGTAGTCATTAACACACACATGGTTTGTAATCATTAATACACACATGGTTTGTAATCATTAACACACACATGGTTGGTAGTCATTGATACACAAATGGTTGGTAATCATTAATACACACATGGTTGGTAGTCATTAATACACACATGGTTGGTAGTCATTGATACACAAATGGTTGGTAATCATTAATACACACATGGTTGGTAGTCATTAATACACACATGGTTGGTAGTCATTAATACACACATGGTTAGTAATCATTAATACACACATGGTTGGTAGTCATTGATACACAAATGGTTGGTAATCATTAATACACACATGGTTGGTAGTCATTGATACACACATGGTTTGTAATCAGTAATACACACATGGTTGGTAATCATTAATACACACATGGTTGGTAGTCATTAACACACACATGGTTTGTAATCATTAATACACACATGGTTGGTAGTCATTAATACACACATGGTTTGTAATCATTAATACACACATGGTTTGTAATAATTTATACAAACATGGTTGGTTGTCATTAATACACACATGGTTGGTAATCATTAATAAACCCATGGTTTATAATCATTAATACACACATGGTTTGTAATCATTGATACACACATGGTTGGTCTTCATTAATATACACATGGTTTGTAATCATTAATACACACATTGTTGGTAGTCATTATTACACAGATGGTTGGTAATCATTAATACACACATGGTTTGTAATCATTAACACACACATGGTTGGTAGTCATTAATACACACATGGTTTGTAATCATTAATACACACATGGTTTGTAATCAGTAATACACACATGGTTTGTAATCATTAATACACACATGGTTGGTAGTCATTGATACACAAATGGCTGGTAATCATTAATACACACATGGTTGGTAGTCATTGATACACAAATGGTTGGTAGTCATTAATACACACATGGTTGGTAGTCATTGATACACAAATGGTTGGTAATCATTAATACACACATGGTTGGTAGTCATTAATACACACATGGTTGGTAGTCATGAATACACACATGGTTGGTAGTCATTGATACACAAATGGTTGGTAATCATTAACACACACATGGTTGGTAGTCATTAATACACTCATGGTTGGTAGTCATTGATACACAAATGGTTGGTAATCATTAATACACACATGGTTGGTAGTCATTAATACACACATGGTTGGTAGTCATTAATACACACATGGTTAGTAATCATTAATACACACATGGTTGGTAGTCATTGATACACAAATGGTTGGTAATCATTAATACACACATGGTTGGTAGTCATTGATACACAAATGGTTTGTAATCATTAATACACACATGGTTGGTAATCATTAATACACACATGGTTGGTAGTCATTAACACACACATGGTTGGTAGTCATTGATATAGAAATGGTTGGTAATCATTAATACACACATGGTTTGTAATCATTAATACACACATGGTTTGTAATCATTAATACACACATGGTTGGTAGTCATTAATACACACATGGTTTGTAATCATTAATAGACACATGGTTGGTAATCATTAATACACACATGGTTTGTAATCATTAATACACACATGGTTGGTTGTCATTAATACACACATGGTTGGTAGTCATTAATACACACATGGTTGGTAGTCATTAATACACAGATGGTTCGAAGTCATTAACACACACATGGTTGGTAATCATTTATACATACATGGTTTGTAATAATTAATACACACGGTTTGTAAATCATTAATACACACATGGTTTGTAAATCATTAACACACACATGGTTGGTAGTCATTAACACACACATGGTTGGTAGTCATTATTACACAGATGGTTTGTAAATCATTAATACACACATGGTTGGCAGTCATGAATACACCCATGGTTGGTAGTCCTTAAATCACACATGGTTTGTAATCATTAATACACACATGTTTTGTAATCATTAGCACACACGTTTTGTAATCATTAATACACACATGGTTGGTAGTCATTAACACACACATGGATTGTAATCATTTATACACACATGGTTTGTAATCATTAACACACACATGTTTTGTAATCATTAACACACACATCGTTTGTAATCATTTATACACACATGGTTTGTAATCATTAACGCACACTTGTTTTTTAATCATTAATACACACATGGTTGGTAATCATTAACACACACATGGTTTGTAATCATTAATACACACATGTTTGTAATCATTAACACACACATGGTTTGTAATCATTAATACACACATGGTTAGTAATCATTAATACACACATGGTTTGTAATCATTAATACACACATGGTTGGTAGTCATTAATACACACATGGTTGGTAATCATTAATACATACATGGTTTGTAATCATTTATGCACACATGTTTTGTAATCTTTAATACACACATGGTTGGTAGTCATTAATACACACATGGTTTGTAAACATTTATACACACATGGTTTGTAATCATTAACACACACATGGTTTGTAAACATTTATACACACATGGTTTGTAATCATTAACACACACATGGTTTGTAATCATTAATACACACATTGTTGGTAGTCATTAATAATACACACATGGTTGGTAGTCATTAATACACACATGGTTGGTAGTCATTAACACACACATGGTTTGTAATCATTAATACACACATGGTTGGTAGTCATTAATACACACATGGTTTGTAATCATTAATACACACATGGTTTGTAATAAATTATACACACACGGTTGGTTGTCATTAATACACACATGGTTGGTAATCATTAATAAACCCATGGTTTGTAATCATTAATACACACATGGTTTGTAATCATTAATAGACACATGGTTGGTCTTCATTAATATACACATGGTTTGTAATCATTAATACACACAGTGTTGGTAGTCATTATTACACAGATGGTTGGTAATCATTAATACACACATGGTTTGTAATCATTAACACACACATGGTTGGTAGTCATTAATACACACATGGTTTGTAATCATTAATACACACATGGTTTGTAATCAGTAATACACACATGGTTTGTAATCATTAATACACACATGGTTGGTAGTCATTGATACACAAATGGTTGGTAATCATTAATACACACATGGTTGGTAGTCATTGATTCACAAATGGTTGGTAGTCATTAATACACACATGGTTGGTAGTCATTGATACACAAATGGTTGGTAATCATTAATACACAAATGGTTGGTAGTCATTAATACACACATGGTTGGTAGTCATTGATACACAAATGGTTGGTAATCATTAATACACACATGGTTGGTAGTCATTAATACACACATGGTTGGTAGTCATTAATACACACATGGTTAGTAATCATTAATACACACATGGTTGGTAGTCATTGATACACATGGTTGGTAATCATTAATACACACATGGTTGGTAGTCATTAATACACACATGGTTGGTAGTCATTGATACACAAATGGTTTGTAATCAGTAATACACACATGGTTGGTAATCATTAATACACACATGGTTGGTAGTCATTGATACACATGGTTGGTAATCATTAATACACACATGGTTGGTAGTCATTGATACACAAATGGTTTGTAATCAGTAATACACACATGGTTGGTAATCATTAATACACACATGGTTGGTAGTCATTAACACACACATAGTTGGTAGTCATTGATATACAAATGGTTGGTAATCATTAATACACACATGGTTTGTAATCATTAACACACACATGGTTTGTAATCATTAATACACACATAGTTGGTAGTCATTAATACACACATGGTTTGTAATCATTAATAGACACATGGTTGGTAATCATTAATACACACATGGTTTGTAATCATTAATACACACATGGTTGGTTGTCATTAATACACACATGGTTGGTAGTCATTAATACACACATGGTTGGTAGTCATTAAATCACACATGGTTTGTAATCGTTAACACACACATGGTTTGTAATCATTAATACACACATTGTTTCTAATCATTTATGCACACATGTCTTGTAATCATTAACACACATGGTTGGTAGTCATACACACATGGTTTGTAATCATTTATACACACATGGTTTGTAATCATTAACACACACAAGGTTTGTAATCATTAACACACACATGGTTTGTAATCATTAATACACACATGGTTTGTAATCATTAACACACACATGGTTTGTAATCATTAATACACACATAGTTGGTAGTCATTAATACACACATGGTTTGTAAACATTTATACACACATGGTTTGTAATCATTAACACACACATGGTTTGTAATCATTAATACACACATTGTTGGTAGTCATTAATACACACATGGTTTGTAAACATTTATACACACATGGTTTGTAATCAATAACACACACATGGTTTGTAATCATTAATAAACACATTGTTGGTAGTCATTAATACACACATGGTTGGTAGTCATTAACACACACATGGTTTGTAATCATTAATACACACATGGTTGGTAGTCATTAATACACACATGGTTGGTAGTCATTAATACACACATGGTTGGTAGTCATTAAATCACACATGGTTTGTAATCGTTAACACACACATGGTTTGTAATCATTAATACACACATTGTTTGTAATCATTTATACACACATGTCTTGTAATCATTAACACACATGGTTGGTAGTCATACACACATGGTTTGTAATCATTTATACACACATGGTTTGTAATCATTAACACACACAAGGTTTGTAATCATTAACACACACATGGTTTGTAATCATTAATACACACATGGTTTGTAATCATTAACACACACATGGTTTGTAATCATTAATACACACATAGTTGGTAGTCATTAATACACACATGGTTTGTAAACATTTATACACACATGGTTTGTAATCATTAACACACACATGGTTTGTAATCATTAATACACACATTGTTGGTAGTCATTAATACACACATGGTTTGTAAACATTTATACACACATGGTTTGTAATCAATAACACATACATGGTTTGTAATCATTAATAAACACATTGTTGGTAGTCATTAATACACACATGGTTGGTAGTCATTAACACACACATGGTTTGTAATCATTAATACACACATGGTTGGTAGTCATTAATACACACATGGTTTGTAATCATTAATACACACATGGTTTGTAATAATTTATACACACATGGTTGGTTGTCATTAATACACACATGGTTGGTAATCATTAATAAACCCATGGTTTGTAATCATTAATACACACATGGTTTGTAATCATTAATAGACACATGGTTGGTCTTCATTAATATACACATGGTTTGTAATCATTAATACA
Source organism: Salmo salar (assembly GCF_965601325.2). Taxonomy (NCBI): domain Eukaryota; kingdom Metazoa; phylum Chordata; class Actinopteri; order Salmoniformes; family Salmonidae; genus Salmo; species Salmo salar. The sequence continues at coordinate 164,939,300 of NC_138291.1, read as the reverse complement.
CACATTGTTGGTAGTCATTATTACACAGATGGTTGGTAATCATTAATACACACATGGTTTGTAATCATTAACACACACATGGTTGTTAGTCATTAATACACACATGGTTTGTAATCATTAATACACACATGGTTTGTAATCAGTAATACACACATGGTTTGTAATCATTAATACACACATGGTTGGTAGTCATTGATACACAAATGGTTGGTAATCATTAATACACACATGGTTGGTAGTCATTGATTCACAAATGGTTGGTAGTCATTAATACACACATGGTTGGTAGTCATTGATACACAAATGGTTGGTAATCATTAATACACACATGGTTGGTAGTCATTAATACACACATGGTTGGTAGTCATGAATACACACATGGTTGGTAGTCATTGATACACAAATGGTTGGTAATCATTAATACACAAATGGTTGGTAGTCATTAATACACACATGGTTGGTAGTCATTGATACACAAATGGTTGGTAATCATTAATACACACATGGTTGGTAGTCATTAATACACACATGGTTGGTAGTCATTGATACACAAATGGTTTGTAATCAGTAATACACACATGGTTGGTAATCATTAATACACACATGGTTGGTAGTCATTAACACACACATGGTTGGTAGTCATTGATATACAAATGGTTGGTAATCATTAATACACACATGGTTTGTAATCATTAACACACACATGGTTTGTAATCATTAATACACACATAGTTGGTAGTCATTAATACACACATGGTTTGTAATCATTAATAGACACATGGTTGGTAATCATTAATACACACATGGTTTGTAATCATTAATACACACATGGTTGGTTGTCATTAATACACACATGGTTGGTAGTCATTAATACACACATGGTTGGTAGTCATTAAATCACACATGGTTTGTAATCGTTAACACACACATGGTTTGTAATCATTAATACACACATTGTTTGTAATCATTTATACACACATGTCTTGTAATCATTAACACACATGGTTGGTAGTCATACACACATGGTTTGTAATCATTTATACACACATGGTTTGTAATCATTAACACACACAAGGTTTGTAATCATTAACACACACATGGTTTGTAATCATTAATACACACATGGTTTGTAATCCTTAATACACACATGGTTTGTAATCATTAACAAACACATGGTTGGTCTTCATTAATACACACATGGTTTGTAATCCTTAATACACACATGGTTTGTAATCATTAATATACACATGGTTGGTAGTCATTAACACACACATGGTTGGTAGTCATTGATATACAAATGGTTGGTAATCATTAATACACACATGGTTTGTAATCATTAACACACACATGGTTTGTAATCATTAATACACACATAGTTGGTAGTCATTAATACACACATGGTTTGTAATCATTAATAGACACATGGTTGGTAATCATTAATACACACATGGTTTGTAATCATTAATACACACATGGTTGGTTGTCATTAATACACACATGGTTGGTAGTCATTAATACACACATGGTTGGTAGTCATTAAATCACACATGGTTTGTAATCGTTAACACACACATGGTTTGTAATCATTAATACACACATTGTTTGTAATCATTTATACACACATGTCTTGTAATCATTAACACACATGGTTGGTAGTCATACACACATGGTTTGTAATCATTTATACACACATGGTTTGTAATCATTAACACACACAAGGTTTGTAATCATTAACACACACATGGTTTGTAATCATTAATACACACATGGTTTGTAATCCTTAATACACACATGGTTTGTAATCATTAACAAACACATGGTTGGTCTTCATTAATACACACATGGTTTGTAATCCTTAATACACACATGGTTTGTAATCATTAATATACACATGGTTGGTAGTCATTAATACACACATGGTTTGTAGTCATTAATACACACATGGTTGTTAATCATTAATACACAGATGGTTTGTAATCATTATTAATACACACATGGTTTGTAATCAGTAATACACACATGGTTTGTAATCATTAATACACACATGGTTGGTAGTCATTAATACACAGATGGTTTGTAATCATTATTACACAGATGGTTGGTAATCATTAATACACACATGGTTTGTAATCATTAACACACACATGGTTGTTAGTCATTAATACACACATGGTTTGTAATCATTAATACACACATGGTTTGTAATCAGTAATACACACATGGTTTGTAATCATTAATACACACATGGTTGGTAGTCATTGATACACAAATGGTTGGTAATCATTAATACACACATGGTTGGTAGTCATTGATTCACAAATGGTTGGTAGTCATTAATACACACATGGTTGGTAGTCATTGATACACAAATGGTTGGTAATCATTAATACACACATGGTTGGTAGTCATTAATACACACATGGTTGGTAGTCATGAATACACACATGGTTGGTAGTCATTGATACACAAATGGTTGGTAATCATTAATACACAAATGGTTGGTAGTCATTAATACACACATGGTTGGTAGTCATTGATACACAAATGGTTGGTAATCATTAATACACACATGGTTGGTAGTCATTAATACACACATGGTTGGTAGTCATTGATACACAAATGGTTTGTAATCAGTAATACACACATGGTTGGTAATCATTAATACACACATGGTTGGTAGTCATTAACACACACATGGTTGGTAGTCATTGATATACAAATGGTTGGTAATCATTAATACACACATGGTTTGTAATCATTAACACACACATGGTTTGTAATCATTAATACACACATAGTTGGTAGTCATTAATACACACATGGTTTGTAATCATTAATAGACACATGGTTGGTAATCATTAATACACACATGGTTTGTAATCATTAATACACACATGGTTGGTTGTCATTAATACACACATGGTTGGTAGTCATTAATACACACATGGTTGGTAGTCATTAAATCACACATGGTTTGTAATCGTTAACACACACATGGTTTGTAATCATTAATACACACATTGTTTGTAATCATTTATACACACATGTCTTGTAATCATTAACACACATGGTTGGTAGTCATACACACATGGTTTGTAATCATTTATACACACATGGTTTGTAATCATTAACACACACAAGGTTTGTAATCATTAACACACACATGGTTTGTAATCATTAATACACACATGGTTTGTAATCCTTAATACACACATGGTTTGTAATCATTAACAAACACATGGTTGGTCTTCATTAATACACACATGGTTTGTAATCCTTAATACACAGATGGTTTGTAATCATTAATATACACATGGTTGGTAGTCATTAATACACACATGGTTTGTAGTCATTAATACACACATGGTTGTTAATCATTAATACACAGATGGTTTGTAATCATTATTAATACACACATGGTTTGTAATCAGTAATACACACATGGTTTGTAATCATTAATACACACATGGTTGGTAGTCATTAATACACAGATGGTTTGTAATCATTAATACACACATGGTTGGTAATCATTAATACACAGATGGTTTGTAATCATTAATACACACATGGTTGGTAATCATTAATACACAGATGGTTGGTAGTCATTACAACACAGATTGTTTGTAATCATTAATACACAGATGGTTGGTAGTCATTACAACACAGATTGTTTGTAATCATTAATACACACATGGTTTGTAATCATTAACACACTCATCCATTAGCAGCAGACTGTTCCCATGGTGGTCGTGTCTGTAGACTAGCCCTCAGGTCCTGTTCAACTGCCTAACTGCTGTGATTTACTCTGACTAATGCAGGCATTTATGCTAATGCACTAAACCACTCACTCACCAACGTAGTCATACACATACACTCACACTCAGTCGAGTACAGGGTACGCACCTACTCACACACACACACACACACACACACACACACACACACACACACACACACACACACACACACACACACACACACACACACACACACACACACACAAAGAAGAAGAAGCACACACACACAGAGACACATTGTCATAAATACTTTTCTTTGTCATAAAAAAGCAAAGCCAGTCATGTTCACTGGCAGTCACACAAACACCAACACAGACCCAGACAAGCAGCCCAAAGCCTCCCCTCTAATCCTCTGAATGGCCGTTATGTGGCCACTACTGTCATAAATGGTCTCTGTGTTGGGCTAATTTGGTCATTTATGAAGGACTATAACCCATCTGACTGGTGTTAGAGTAGCAGCTTAACATGCTGTTTGGTAACTGAAGCTTGCACCTTCTCTCTCTCTCTCTCTCTCTCTCTCTCTCTCTCTCTCCTCTCTCTCTCTCTCTCTCTCTCTCTCTCTCTCTCTCTCTCTCTCTCTCCTCTCTCTCTCTCTCTCTCTCTCTCTCTCTCTCTCTCTCTCTCTCTCTCTGTATCCCCCCGTGACTATCCACTCCCCTTCCATTTTATGTTCTTAACTTTCTATCCATACATTTGATCTCCTAGACATGATTAAGACCATTTCTCCAGACCATTCTGTTTGTCCGCGAACATTCATCGTTTCTGCTTGAACAGGGATCTGTGTGTGTCTTTGCATGGATGACGGTCTGTCTGTCCGTCCGTCCGTCCGTCCGTCCGTCCGTCCGTGTGTGTGTGTGTGTGTGTGTGTGTGTGTGTGTGTGTGTGTGTGTGTGTATCTATCTGTTTCTGTGTGTTTGTTAACCAGCATCCAGGAAGTGAGTAGCAGTGAGAAGCCAGGGGACCTCCCTCACATACAGATCACTGCATAATCATCCAGATACATGCAATATTGATGAGATGGTGGGGGTATGTAGGTCAGAATAGAATAATGCAGGAAACAAACAAAAATAGAGAGAAAGAAACAGAGAGAAAACGAGAGAAAGAGAAAGAAACTGACTAGAATAGACAGAGGCATAAACAGAGAAAGAGAGGGATAAATAGAGGAAATAAAGTAGGCGTGTGTGTGAGAGAGAGAGAGAGAGAGAGAGAGAGAGAGAGAGAGAGAGAGAGAGAGAGAGAGAGAGAGAGAGAGAGAGAGAGAGAGAGAGAGAGAGAGAGAGAGAGAGAGAGAGATAGAGTGGTTCGGTGATGCTGGCTCTCTCTCTCTCTCTCTCCCTCTCTCTCTCGTCATTGTGTCAAAGCTGATTACATATCTGTGTCTGTGGTTGTGAGACATCTCTATCATTTAGAGGCGAGAGCTGCTCTTTCTTTGCCTATGGGCTTTCAACCCTCCTGCGTTGCCAGATATGCACATTTCTTAATCATGGCCCATGAGCTCTGAGCTCTGCAACTCTGCCTGCATTTCCTCCTCAACCCATTGGGTTGCCATATTCTCAGATCTTTTAATTACTCCCGCATAGCACAGGACACAGACGGCTCTTATCATAGAACTGAATGTGTTCCATTTAATGTGTTAGTGTAATATCAGATGCTGTTTATGCTGCTTACTGGGTTGGAAATGACTTGCAGTCTTGCTTGGTGAAGTCTTGGTGCTGTCCATATTTCTCATTTAGCACAGTATGTGTTCCATGTGATGGGTTGCAAAGTCATTATATTCCCTATGTGTTTTCTATTGCATGTGTTGGCTTTACGAACATTGAAGTTGTGGCAGTACTCCCCCTTCTTGCCTTTATACAATGCCAGCCTGCTACTTAGACACACAAGATAATGCACTACTGGGCATGACAAACAAATAGCTATCTCAATCAGTTGTGATCAGGGGTGGGGATGGAATTGGTTTTGTTAGGCTGTAATATTCCCACTACTCTATGCATACATCACTCAATTATTAAACCATAGCTTACGCTGCCCATGAGGATATAATGAGTTGTTAGTATGATAACACCTCCATCTTGGTCAGGGATGGGCAACTGGTGGCCTACAGGCCGCAAAATAATATATTTTTGCTTTGATTGGTAAATAATTTACTTATTTAAATTATTATTATTGCATTTTTTTATTGGTCAATGGGCCAGCTATCAAAACTTGTAGTAAGCATGGTTGAATTACCAACCAGGGTGGGGCCCATTGATCATCAGTTATCATATTAAAAACTACAAACATTTTCCTCGACCCTATCGCAAATGTGTAGAATTGCAGGAAATTAGCTGCAAAACTGTGAATTTTTCTCTCCACCCCAAGGCAAAATGAATTGCATGAAATTAGTTATAAAATGTATAATGTTTTATTTTACCTTTCTTTGTTTTTTCTACATTCTACAAAATTACAGAAACAATCTTAATCATACGAACGACAACTCACAGCCACCCACAAATAATGACATCTCCTCTGCCCAGACCCGCATGCTCACGTCCCCATCCCTAGTGTCTGCATTATTGTTTGCCACTTGGTCTTAAATTATACCAATATGTTTTCCTCAGTCGCCCATGCTATTTCAATATTTCAATGATAAATCATCAGATTTTTCCATTGTGTCATTGATGGCGGATTGATTGACTTCCAAGATCTCGACACGGTATCTCTGTGCATTCAAACTGCCATCGATAAAATGAAATTGTGTTCATTGCCCTTGGCTTATGCCTGCCCATACCATAACCTCACTACCACCATAGGGCGCTCTGTTCACAACGCTGACATCAGCAAACCGCTCACCCACACAATGCCATACACGTGGTCTGTGGTTTTGAGGCCGGTTGGACGTGCTGCCAATTTTTCTAAAACGATGTTCGAGGCGGCTTATGGTAGAGAAATGAACATTACATTATCTGACAACAGCTCTGGTGGACATTCCTGCAGTCAACATGCCAATTGCATGCTCTCTCAAAACTCAAGACATCTGTGGCATTGTATTCCGTATCGTTATAATATTCTTAACTATGATGTTGTTAATGTTCTTATCGTAAAAATAGACAGCTAAAAAGATTCTGGGGATGAGCATGCACATCTTCAATATATACCCATTGTTCCTCTTTAGTGCATTCAAATATATGTTGCAAGTAAAAGCCTTGGGTAGTGAGTTGATACAATTTCAAATCTGGAAGGTTAAAACCACCCTCAGACTTAGGAAGATGTAAAACTTTCCTTTTTATTCTTTTAATTTTATTTGCCTATAACGAGTTTGTTATGATTGAGTATACTTTTTTGAAGAATGTCTTCGGTGGGGTAATTGGTATTACTGAAAATAGATACAAACTTTGGCAGCCATGCCATTTTAAATAGATTTATTCTACCTGTAAGATTTATGGGAAGATATTCAATTTAATTAGATCTCAAATCAAATCAATTTTTTTTTGTCACATGCGCAGAATACAACCTTACAGTGAAATGCTGACTTACGAGCCCCTAACCGACAGTGCAGTTTAAAAAAATACGGATAAGAATAAGAGATAAAAGTAACAAGTAATTAAAGAGGAGCAGTAAAAAATAACAATATATACAGGGGGGTGCCGGTACAGAGTCAATGTGCGGGGGCACCGGTTAGTTGAGGTATTATGTACATGTAGGTAGAGTTAATTAAAGTGACTATGCATAGATGACAACAGAGAGTGGCAGTGGTGTGGAGAGGGGGGGGGGGGGGGGGGGCAATGTGAATAGTCTGGGTAGCCATTTGACTAGATGTTCAGGAGTCTTATGGCTTGGGGGTAGAAGCTGTTTAGAAGCCTCTTGGACCTAGACTTTGCGCTCCGGTACCGCTTGCCATGTGGCAGCTGAGAGAACAGTCTATGACTAGGGTGGCTGGAGTCTTTGACAATTTTCAGGTCCTTCCTCTGACACTGCCTGGTATAGAGGTCCTGGATGGCAGGAAGCTTGGCCCCAGTGATGTACTGGGCCGTTCGCACTACCCTCTGTAGTGCCTTGCGGTCGGAGGCCGAGCAGTTGCCAAATCAGGCAGTGATGCAACCAGTCGGGATGCTCTCGATGGTGCAGCTGTAGAACCTTTTCAGGATCTAAGGACCCATGCCAAATCTTCATTTTATAACCTGACATTTTTGAGTATTCAAAAAAGTTTTTTAGCAAAGGGGTCATTGAGTTTTCAATATTGGTCAGGTATATGAGGAGATCAACAGCAAAAAAGAGTTGATATTCATGTTTATTATTATTATTATGTTTATTATTTCAGCTGGAAAAATGAAAGCTTCCAAAGTTTTGAATGGAAAGGCCATTCAAGATGATTGAAAGACTTTTCGGCATCAACAGCCATTATTGGTAAATCTATATCATGATTTTTTGCATATTGTATTAAACTGAAACATGTTTTTGTTTTTGGTTGTGACTATTTTTAATAAACCCTGTTTGATATATATGTTTCAACTTAAATATCTGTTTGATACATGGAACTAGGAAGTATTGAATTAAGGGACATGTGTTATCATTTTGTCCCAAAATGTTGAATAGAATTCAATGCGAAACCATCCACTCCTGGTGCTTTTATCCATGCAAATGTTTTAACAGTATCTAATATTTCTTCTTGCGTGATCTCGGTTTTTAATGATCATTTTTTGTCTGCTGATAGTTGTTTCTTAGTTGTTGAGTCTAAGAAGGCTACAGGATCCATCCCTCTGTTGAATTCTGATGTACATACATTTTCATAGAAACTTTTAAAATTGTCATTAATTGCATTGTTGTTTCTAATCACCACTTTTTTATCTTTTAAGATTATAACTGGTTTAGCATGTATTCATTTTGTGAGTGCTGCGAGATGTTTACCAGATTTATTTGACATTAAGTAGTATGCTTTATTTGAGTTTAACCTGTAGTTGTTGACTCTCTTCAGAAGTAAAAAATCGTATTCCTGCTTAAGTTCAGAAATTGTATTTTCTTATTTACTATCTAAAGATTTTTCATGGGATTTTTCTAAGATAGTGATTTATTTCTATTTTTCTTAAATGTATATTTCTAAATCAGACTTAACTTTAGCAGGATATGAGATTATCATTCCACAAATTATATAGGCGGTTGTCTTTTCTCTGTCCTCTGTCTACATTTGTAATGGTAAAGATTAAAAATGTTTGTTTACATACACTACCAGTCAAAAGCTTGGGTTCACTTAGAAATGTCCTTGTTTTTGAAAGAAAAGCACATTTTTTGGTCCATTAAAATAACATCAAATTGATCATTAATACACTGTTAATGTTGTAAATGACTATTGTTGCTGGAAACAGCTGATTTTTTATGGAATATCTACATAGGTGTACAGAGGCTCATTATCAGCAACCATCACTCTGTCACGTCCTGACCAGTATAAGGGGTTATTTGTTATTGTAGTTTGGTCAGGACGTCGCAGGGGTGTGTTTGTTTTGTGTTGTCGGGGTTTTTGGGTAGTGTTCTATGTTTTGGATTTCTATGTTCTATTTTCTAGTTTTTCTATTTCTATGTCCAGTTTATTGTTTTGACCTTCAATTGGAGGCAGCTGTTCCTCGTTGCCTCTAATTGAAGGTCCTATTTAGTAGGGGTGTTTTTCTTGGGGTTTATGTGGGTAGTTGTTTCTTGTTTAGCTGTGTGCCTGACAGGACTGTTTTCGGCATTATTTTTGTTCAGTGTTCATTTATTTAATAAAGAAGAATTTGAGCATTCACGTACCCGCTGCATTTTGGTCCAATTCCTACGACGGCCTTGATACACTCCTGTGTTCCAATGGCACATTGTGTTAGCTAATCTATGAGGATCATTTTAAAAGGCTAATTGATCATTATAAAAACTTTTTGCAATTATGTTAGCACAGCTAAAAACTGTTGTTCTGATTAAAGAAGCAATAAAACTTTTCTTTAGGTTAGTTGAGTATCTGGAGCATCAGAATTTGTGGGTTCGATTAAAGGCTCAAAATGGCCAGAAACAAAGGCTTTTGTTCTGATTCTTGTCAGTCTATTCTTGTTCTGAGAAATTAAGGCTACTCCATGCGAGAAATTGCCAAGAAACTGAAGATCTCGTACAACGCTGTGTACTACTCCCTTCACATAACAGCACAAACTGACTCTAACCAGAATAGAAAGAGGAGTGGGAGGCCCTGAGCAGGAGGACAAGTACATTAGAGTATCTAGTTTGAGAAACAGACACCACACATGTCCTCAACTGGCAGCTTCATTAAATAGTACCCGCAAAACACCAGTCTCAACATCAACAGTGAAGAGGCGACTCTGGGATGCTGGCCTTCTAGGCAGAGTTCCTCTGTCCAGTGTCTGTGTTCTTTTGCCCATCTTAATCTTTTCTTTATATTGGCCGGTCTGAGATATGGCTTTTTCTCTGCCTAGAAGACAGACATTTCAACATTTACAAGGCCGTGAGGCCAGACGGATTACCAGGACATGTACTCAGAACATGCGTGGACCAACTGGCAAGTGTCTTCACTGACATTCTCAACCGCTCCCTGTCCGAGTCTGTAATACCAACATGTTTCAAGCAGACCACCATAGTCCCTGTACCCAAGAACCCTAAGGTAACCTGCATACATTGTTTGATTTGATTTATAGTGATATCAGAGAATGATCATTAATTTCTGTATTCAGTAAATTATTGAGTGAACTCAATAATTTGGAAATAAAAATGTAGTCAATTCTTGAATAGCTTTCTTACTTTGAGAAAAAAGAATAGTATTTTGTAGTTGGGAATAATAATCTCCAGGTGTCCTGTAAATTATTTGTAGAGATTACATTTATCAGCCTCTTTGGAGGCTCCTTAAATGTGCTTTTTTTTTTACCACGTCTGTCTGTCCTGTCAAATGTGTGATTTAGGTCACCTGCTAAAATAATACTTTCTGTCTGGATTTGATCTAATATAGCTTTAATTCTGTCTAAAAACACCAGATTTGCCCCTGGTGGGATGGTCAATGAAATCAATGTGTATTTTTCATCATGTAAGGTATAATTCAAGATCAGAAAATGGCCTTCTTGACCCATGTTCTAGGATATAAGGGAAAACGGTGTATTCTTATTTATAAAAAAATAAATACAAAGCAAAATACACCTGTAGTTGAGGCGCCATGCCTTTAAATGGCCTTTAACTCCAACTCCTCTCCTAATGTACCAAAGACTGTGGATGCATACAGTACATTGTATATACATTGTACATACTTTTACATACATTGTACATACTTTTGATAATCTATCCATAACTCTTATTCATTTTACCATTGGTTTATAAGTCATAAAAAAATACAGTTACATTGTGGTATCATTAAGTCCTTCCTTCTCTCTCTTCCAAGCAAAATCCATTACTCTCCACCACCCCTTCCCTGTTCTCCCCCCTTTATCACACCCAATCCAAGCTTATCCCCACCTCCCATCTTTACTCCCCATTTCCCCCCAAAGCCAAGCCTGTCCCACCCTCCCATCCTTACCCACCCTTGCCCCCCCCCCCCCCCCCCCCCAAGCCGCCAAGCTCATCACCACCTCTCCTCCTTACCCTCATTTACCCACCCAGGCACAGGTAATACCAAACCTCCATCTTTCCCCCCTCCCGCCCTCCCACACACATCCACAATCACCCTCTCTCACTCTCCCCTTCATATACACCAACACATATCCACACACATACACTCTCTCATTCTCCCCTTCATATACACCAACACATATCCACACATACACCCTCTCTCACTCTCCCCTTCATATACACCAACACATATCCACACATACACCCTCTCTCACTCTCCCCTTCATATACACCAACACATATCCACACACATACACTCTCTCACTCTCCCCTTCATCTACACCAACACATATCCACACATACACCCTCTCTCATTCTCCCCTTCATCTACACCAACACATATCCACACATACACCCTCTCTCACTCTCCCCTTCATATACACCAACACATATCCACACACACACCCTCTCTCACTCTCCCCTTCATATACACCAACACATATCCACACATACACCCTCTCTCACTCTCCCCTTCATATACACCAACACATATCCACACATACACCCTCTCTCACTCTCCCCTTCATATACACCAACACATATCAGCACAATACACTCTCTCTCACTCTCCCCTTCATATACACCAACACATATCCACACATACACCCTCTCTCATTCTCCCCTTCATCTACACCAACACATATCCACACATACACCCTCTCTCACTCTCCCCTTCATATACACCAACACATATCCACACATACACCCTCTCTCACTCTCCCCTTCATATACACCAACACATATCAGCACACATACACTCTCTCACTCTCCCCTTCATATACACCAACACATATCCACACATTCACTCTCTCTCACTCTCCCCTTCATATACACCAACACATATCCACACATACACCCTCTCTCATTCTCCCCTTCATATACACCAACACATATCCACACATACACCCTCTCTCATTCTCCCCTTCATATACACCAACACATATCCACACACACACCCTCTCTCACTCTTCCCTTCATATATACCAACACATATCCACACATACACCCTCTCTTATTCTCCCCTTCATATACACCAACACATATCCACACATACACCCTCTTGCCCCCACACACACAGATCAATAATTGCCTTAAATGCTATATATTCTCTTTTACATTATCCTTTCAGTGTCCATGTATCTCATTGGCAGCGAGAAGAACAGTTACTTGGGGAAAAATAGTCTAAATTGTATTGGGGAGGGGGAAGGAATATAGTCTCAAGCCTAGTGTTGTTATCATTTTTTTCTGCTTCTGGCACTCTCTTTCAACTGGAAAGTTTTCCTGTTTATGGCTTCATTGGCGCTTGTGAACCTCATTCTCTGTGTTCCCTTCCATACCCATAGTACTGCAGGGAATCGGAGTTGAGACTTGATTTATTTTTCGTCCAGTGACTGTTGTTGTGCGCAAGGGGGGGAGAGGGGGGTGGGGGTGGGGGGGCGGAGTACACAGACACGAGCCACTGCAGCCCCTCATGATTAATTCCATTTTTTCTGACCCCATCAAAGTTGCCCATCCCTGATCTTGGTTGTTAATGAAAGCTGGTCCTGAGGAAAACTTGATTTGCTTCTGCAAGTAAAAATGGACTCCTCATTTCAGTTAGGTGGTGATTTGAATGCAGCTCATGATTCCAGTGCAGCACATTACAGCAGCGCTCTGGAGTTCAGCTATACACTGTTACAAAGTACATCAAAGTAAGCACTCAGTTTATTCCTAATTTATTTCCTGCCTCATGCAGAAACAACTCAATATGAGTGCTCTGGCCTGGTTTGGGATAGGGGAGCGGCTTACTGTATCTGCAGAGCTTCACTGTGGCTCCATCCCAAATGGCACTCTATTCCCTATCTAGTGCATTACTTTTGACCAGGGCCCATAGCCCATCTACTGCCCTATAAAGACAATTTGGGACACATTCTGTGTGACTATCTGAGATCAAGGAAGGAATTCTACCCAGACCAAGTTATACTTTGTGATATTGTAGCTTAGAAATCTGAGGGAAAATTCTTATTACTTACTTCAAGAATTTTGTTTATATACAATACATGAGACAGTCTAACTCAAGTCCACAAGTTCAACTCGGTAAAACTTTTATCCAATTGATTTGAAGACTTCATCGGAAGATGAGTTCATTACAGTGATTTCTAGGTGAATCGACATCCCTTAATATATCATATTTCCCCATAAGCCACGAGTGCATGTCTATTTAGTGTTAAGCATAATTATATTCCAAGTTAATACAGAATGTAACGTCTTTCTCTCTCCCTCCCTCCCTCCCTCCCTCCCTCATGATTATAATATTTCCGCTGGGTTGCCATAGGCAACTTGTGCAGCTGGGTCAAAAGAGCATTACTGAAAAGTATGAAATCAGAACAGAAACTGATTTCTGTATTTTGAAAGTTACATATCTTGAAAACTTGATTGCTGACAAGCAAAACATTTTGGGACAGCAATGGACTAAACAAATACCAAAAGATTGTTTTTGGGTGCAGTTTTCCTGTAAGGAGCATTTTCCATCTTGCAAGCAAAGCACCACACAAAATCATGCACACATACAGGTAGAACAAAATGAAATTGCTCCATGTCTTCCATCTTAAGAGCACGCACACATGGACACACACATGGACACACACATTTAAATCGTATCCACAAGACATTCTCTTCAGTCATGCTGTAGCTCAGTTGGTAGAGCATGGTGTGTGCAACGCCAGGGTTGTGGGTTCGATTCCCACGGGGGGCCAGCACAGAAAACAAAATAAAAAATGTATGAAATGAAATGTATGCATTTGCTACTGTAAGTTGCTCTGGATAAAAGCGTCTGCTAAAATATATAAAAAATGCTATTCGTCTTGCCTGCAGAACATGTATCCAAATGCACATGGAGAGCTGGACTGAATCCAAATTATATTTCCCCAGTAATATCATCCATCTTTAGAAGGCCACACACACGCTCACATACATCTCTGAGCCAAGATGAAATGGAATTCTTATGCATTGTTGTCATCCATCTGTCTTCTGCCACACTCATAGCTACATAAATACACCCCCACACAGCACACATTAAATGAAATGAGTTTTCCTTGCCCAGAGGATGATAATGATGCCTTTTCATTCTATGTGTTTGTTTTGTGGCCGCCCCAGGCAGTGCAGTACTACAGTCAAAAGGAAGTGAATGTCAGACAGAAGGACAACACCTCTCTCTATCCACAGACAAATACTAAAGCAGCCTGCCTACAGACGTAGGATCTTAATTTGATAACTCTTTTGTTGTTGAGAATTTTCCTGCACAGCAGGGATGCAAACTTGTAGTGTATTTGAGTTTTAAAGAGCATTCTAAAGTTTGTGATTTATACAGTGAAATTTCAGAATTGATTTGCCTTAACGAAAAACTATAATCCACATAATAATTCACATTTCCTGTTGCTGCAGGATTATTTTCATGCTGTAGCAAACTGGCTGAAATTAAGATCCCACATCTGTATCTACTATGAATACCAACTATCTGGGTGTAAAACACTGTACTCATCGAGTGACCTTTCACCTTTGAACTATGAACAAAGGCATCATTGTCTTCCTGTGCCCGTGCTTCCCTGAGTCATAACAGTGTTAGGCAGCCTTGCAGTTTGGTTGTTTGTTCCTTTACATCACAGTGGCTCATTTCCATTTTCTATACCCTAAGGATTGTTGTTTTAACTTATATTGTAGTTGTATACCTCAGCCCTCGCTCACTCTCTCCCTCTCCTGCCATTAGATGTATGTGGTAACTAAGGCAGTCACTGTTCAGTACCTCCCTCTGAACGAGACACATACTCAGTGATGAAGTATAATGACGGTTGCAATATCCAATAGGCCTATGTGTTTTTGTTTAACAATAAATAATGTTTCATTGAATTTCCATTGTCGTTCATGGTCAAGTCATTTAAAATATCTGTTACATATTCAGTTTGGCTCGCAGTTCATGTGTGACTGGCCCATGTTTGAACCCAGGTCCTCTGTACTACAAGACTGTGTTAGCCCACTGAGTAAAAGCCCATGTTTTAGCTTGGAGAGCTAACACAAGTCTTCAAGTCTCATGCAAGGTTATTCATCACAGAAGCTGGTATACTAGGCACAGGAGGCTGGTGAGGGGAGGACGCTCATAGCAATGGCGGAATAGAGTGAATGGAATGGAATCAAATACACTGTGGTGGGAAAAGTACCCAATTGTTATACTTAAGTAAAAGTAAAGATACCTTAATAGAAAATGACTCAAGTAGGGGTAAAAATCACCCAGTAAAATACTACCTGAGTAAAAGTCTAAAACTACTTGGTTTTAATTATACTCAAGTATCAAACGTAATTGTAATTGCTAAAATATACTTAATTGTAATGCGTGCTTACTGGCGGCAGAGAAGTCAGGCGCAGGAGAGCAAAGACTGTGTTACAACGGTGCAGTTTAATAATAAAATCACCGTGAACAAAAACAATAAATAAATACAATGGGACGAAACACTTCGCTCGCCAGACATAACGTGCACAAACTCTTACCATCAACAATTCTGGACAACGACATGGGGGGGAACAGAGGGTTAAATACACAACATGTAATTGATGGTATTGAAACCAGGTGTGAGGGAAGACAAGACAAAACCAATGGAAAATGAAAGGTGGATCGGCGATGGCTAGAAGGCCGGTGACGTCGACCGCTCAACGCCGCCCGAACTAGGAGAGGGATCGACTTCGGTGTAAGTCGTGACACTAAAGTATCAAAAGTAAAAGTATAAATCATTTAAAATTCCTTATATTAAGCAAACCAGACGGCACAATTTTCTTGTTTTTTAAATTTATTTATGGAAAGCCAGGGGAACACTCCAACACACAGACATAATTTACAAATGAAGCATGTGTTTAGTGAGTGGGCCAGATCAAAGTCAGTAGGGATGACCAGGGATGTTCTCTTGCTAAGTGTGTGATTTGGACCATTTTCCTGTCCTGCTAACCATTCAAAATATATCGAGTACTTTTGGGTGTCAGGGAAATGGATGGAGTAAAAAGTACATTATTTTCTTAAGGAATGTAGTGAAGTAAAAGTAAAAGATGTCAAAATAATAAATAGTAAAGTATGGATACGCAAAAAAAGTACTTAAGTAGTACTTTAAAGTATTTTTACTTAAGTACTTTACACCACTGCAAATACGTACATGGAAACCATGAGTTTGATGAGTTTGATACCATTCCATTGATTCCATTCCAGCCATTACTATGAGCCCGTCCTCCCAAATTAAGGTGCCACCAACAACCTGTGATACTAGGTAAATTCAGCAAAAAAATAAACGTCCTCTCACTGTCAACTGCGTTTATTTTCAGCTAACTTAACATGTGTAAATATTTGTGTGAACATAAGATTCAACAACTGAGACATAAACTGAACAAGTTCCACAGACATGTGACTAACAGAAATGGAATAATGTGTCCCTGATCAAAGGGGGGGGGGGGGGGGGGGGGGGGGGGTCAGTATCTGGTGTGGCCACCAGCTGCATTAAGTATTGCAGTGCATCTCCTCCTCATGGACTGAACCAGATTTACCAGTTCTTGCTGTGAGATGTTACCCCAATCTTCCACCACCGCACCTGCAAGTTCTCGGACATGTCTAGAGGGAATGGCCATATCCCTCACCCTCCGATCCAACAGGTCCCAGGCGTGCTCAAAGGGATTGAGATCCGGGCTCTCCGCTGGCCATGGCAGAACACTGACATTCCTATTCTGCAGGAAATCATGCACAGAACGAGCAGTATGGCTGGTGGCATTGTCATAATGGAGGGTCATGTCAGGATGAGTTTGCAGGAAGGGTACCACATGAGAGAGGAGGATGTCTTCCCTGTAACACACAGCGTTGCGATTGCCTGCAATGACAGCAAGCTCAGTTCGATGGTGCTGTGACACACCACCCCAGACCATGACAGACCCTCCACCTCCAAACCAATCCCACTCCAGAGTACAGGCCTCGGTGTAACGCTCATTCCTTTGACAATAAACGTCAATCCGACCATCACCCCTGGTGAGACAAAACCGCAACTTGTCAGTGAAGGGCACTTTTTGCCAGTCCTGTCTGGTCCAGCGACGGTGGGTTTGTGCCCATAGGCAAGGTTGGTGCCAGTGATGTCTGGTGAGGACCTGCCTTACAACAGGCCTACAAGCCCTCAGTCCAGCCTCTCTCAGCCTATTGCGAACAGTCTGAGCACTGATGGAGGGATTGTGCTTTCCTGGTGTAACTCGGGCAGTTGTTGTTGCCATCCTGTACCTGTCCCGCAGGTGTGATGTTCGGATGTACTGATCCTGTGCAGGTGTTGTTACACATGGTCTGCCACTGCGAGGACGATCAGCTGTCCGTCCTGTCTCCCTGTAGCTCTGTCTTAGGCGTCTCACAGTACGGACATTGCAATTATTTCCCTGGCCACATCTGCAGTCCTCATTCCTCCTTGCAGCATGCCCAAGGCACGTTCACACAGATGAGCAGGGACTCTGGGCATCTTTCTTTTGGTGTTTTTCAGAGTCAGTAGAAAGGCCTCTTTAGTGTCCTAAGTTTTCATAACTGTGACCTTAATTGCCTACCGTCAGTAAGCTGTTAGTGTGTTAACGACCGTTCCACAGGTGCATGTTCATTAATTGTTTATGGTTCATTGAACAAGCATTGGAAACAGTTTTTAAACCCTTTACAATGAAGATCTGTTAAGTTATTTGGATTTTTACGAATTATCTTTGAAAGACAGGGTCCTGAAAAAGGGACGTTTCTTTTTTTGCTGAGTTTAGATAACAAATGCAGACTGGACGTTATCTCGTGTCCGCAAAAGCGTGCCCTGTACTCGTTTTCAGCTGGAGGTTGGGTTGTATAAATCACTTCAGTTTGTTACACATACACCTTGGTTGGACTGTGAGGGCAGCAGCGACACTATATTTCCTACCTCTACAGTATGTGTGTGGAATAGAGGAGCGTAGATGTCAGACCTTTATGTAGTTCATCATCCAGCTCCAGATAACCACAGGGATTACTTGTTAATCAAATGTGTCCATCCTCTCCTGATGGGCCTAAGGTAAAATCAATATAGTCAATCAGTTCTCAGCCCCATAGCACAGTGGACTGCTGCCTGCAGGGGAGAGATCAATGGCCATCCCAGAGGCACCTGCAGAATCTAATTGCACATGTGGAGCAGAAAGCAGTAATCTCCCTGACACACATATATACAGTATACCATGTAGCCTAAACACATATACAGTATACCATGTAGCCGAAATACATATACAGTGCCATCAGAAAGTGTTCATACTCTTTCACTTAGTTCATATTTTGTTGTGTTACAGCCTGAATTCAATATGGATTCAATATTCTTTTCTTCACCCATCTACACGCAATTCCCCACAATGACAAAGTGAAAACATGTTTTTAGACATTTTAGCAAACTTATTGAATATTAAATACAGAAAAATCTAATTTACATAAGTATTCACACCCCTGAGTCAAAACTTTGTAGACGCACCTTTGGCAGCAATTACAGCTGTGAGTCTTTCTGGGTAAGTCTCTAAGAGCTTTCCACACCTGGATTGTGAAACATTTGTCCATTATTCTTTAAAAAATTCTTCAAGCTCTGTCAAATTAGTCGCTGATCATTGCTAAACAAACCATTTTCAGGTCTTGCCATACAGTTGAAGTCGGAAGTTTACATACAGTTGGGTTGGAGTCATTGAAACTCGTTTTTCAACCACTCCACAAATTATTTGTTAAACTATAGTTTTGGCAAGTCGGTTAGGACATCTACTTCATGCATGAGTTTACATACACTAAGTTGACTGTGCCTTGGAAAATTCCAGAAAATGATGTCATGGCTTTAGAAGCTTCTGATAGGCTAATTGACATCATTTGAGTCAATTGGAGGTGTACCTGTGGATGTATTTAAGGCCTACCTTCAAACTCAGTGCCTCTTTGCTTGACATCATGGGAAAATCAAAAGAAATCAGCCAAGTCCACAGAAAAAATTGTAGACCTCCACAAGTCTGGTTCATCCTTGGGAGCAATTTCCAAATGCCTGAAGGTACCGCGTTTATCTGTACAAACAATAGTACACAAGTATAAACACCATGGGACCACGCAGCCATCATACCACTCAGGAAGAAGACGCGTTCTGTCTCCTAGAGATGAACGTACTACGGTTCGAAAAGTGCAAATCAATCCCAGAACAACAGCAAAGGACCTTGTGAAGATGCTGGAGGAAACAGGTACAAAAGTATCTATATCCACAGTAAAACGAGTCCTATACCGACACAACCTGAAAGGCCGCTCAGCAAGGAAGAAGCCACTGCTCCAAAACCGCCATAAAAAAGCCAGACTACGGTTTGCAACTGCACATGCAGACAAAAATTTTACTTTTTGGAGAAATGTCCTCTGGTCTGATGAAACAAAAATAGAACTGTTTAGCCATAATGACCATCGTTATGTTTGGAGGAAAAAGGGGGATGCTTGCAAGCCGAAGAACACCATCCCAACCGTGAATCACGGGGTGGCAGCATCATGTTGTGGGGGTGCTTTGCTGCAGGAGGGACTGGTGCACTTCACAAAATAGATGGCATCATGAGGCAGAAAAATTATGTGGATATATTGAAGCAACATCTGAAGACATCAGTCAGGAAGTTAAAGCTTGGTCGTAAATGGGTCTTTTAAATGGACTATGACCCCAAGCATACTTCCAAAGTTGTGGCAAAATGGCTTAAGGACAACAAATTCAAGGTATTGGTGTGACCATCACAAAGCCCTGACCTGAATCCTATAGAAAATGTGTGGGCAGAACTGAAAAAGCGTGTGCGAGCAAGGAGGCATACAAACCTGACTCAGTTACACCAGCTCTGTCAGGAGGAATGGGCCAAAATTCACCCAACTTATTGTGGGAAGCTTGTGGAAGGCTACCCAAAACATTTGACCCAAGTTAAACAATTTAAAGGCAATGCTACCAAATACTAATTGAGTGTATGTAAACTTCTGGCCCACTGGGAATGTGATGAAAGAAATAAAAGCTGAAATAAATCATTCTCTCTTCTATTATTCTGACAATTTCACATTCTTAAAATAAAGTGATGATCTTAACTGACCTAAGCCAGGGAATTATTACTAGGTTTAAATGTCAGGAATTGTGAAAAACTGAGTTTAAATGTATTTGGCTAAGGTGTACGTAAACTTCCAACTTCAACTGTATATCTTCAAGGAGATTTAAGTCAGAACTGTAACTAGGCCACTCAGGAACATTCACAGTCTTCTTGGTAAGCAACTCAAGTGTAGATTTGGCCTTGTGTTTTAGGTTATTGTCCTGCTGAAAGGTGGAAATCAGACTGAACCAGGTTTTCCTCTAGGATATTGCCTGTGCTTAGCTCATTTACATTTTTGTTATCCTGAAAAACTCCCCAGTTCTTAATGATTGCAAGCATACCCATAACATGATGCAGCCACCACTATGCTTAAAAATATGAAGAGTGGTACTCGGTAACGTGTTGGATTGGATTTGCCCCAAAAGAAACACTTTGTATTCAGGACAAAAAGTCAATTGCTTTGCCACATTTTTTTTAGCTATTACTTTAGTGTCTTGTTGCAAAAAGGATGAATGTTTTGGAATATTTTTTATTCTGTGTACGCTTCCTTCTTTTCACTATGTCAATTAGCTTAGTAATGTTGAGTGACTACATCCTCAATTTTCTCTTATCACAGCCATTCAATTCTGTAAGTGTTTTAAAGTCACCATTGGCCTCATGGTAAAATCCCTGAGCGGTTTCCTTCCACTCCGGCAACTAAGTTAGGAAGGATGACTGTATCTTTGTAGTGACAGGATGTATTGATTCAACATAAAAAGTGTAATTAGTAACTTCCCCATGCTCAAAAGTATATTCAAT
Source organism: Salmo salar (assembly GCF_965601325.2). NCBI lineage: Eukaryota > Metazoa > Chordata > Actinopteri > Salmoniformes > Salmonidae > Salmo > Salmo salar. The sequence continues at coordinate 164,917,995 of NC_138291.1, read as the reverse complement.
GTTTGCTTTTTTTTACGCATCTACAAATAGGTGCCTTTCTTTGCAAGGCATTGGAAAACCTCCCTGATCTTTGTGGTTGAATCTGTGTTTGAAATTCACTGCTCAACTGAGGGACCTTATACAGTCGTGGCCAAAAGTTTTGAGAATGACACAAATATTAATTTCCACTAAGTTTGCTGCTTCAGTGTCTTTAGATATTTTTGTCAGATGTTACTATGGAATACTGAAGTATAATTACAAGCATTTCATAAGTGTCAAAGGCTTTTATTGACAACTACATAAAGTTGATGCAAAGAGTCAATATTTGCAGTGTTGACCCTTCTTTTTCAAGACCTCTGCAATCCGCCCTGGCATGCTGTCAATTAACTTCTGGGCCACATCCTGACTGATGGCAGCCCATTCTTGCATAATCAATGCTTGGAGTGTGTCAGAATTTGTGGGTTTTTGTTTGTCCACCCGCCTCTTGAGGATTGACCACAAGTTCTCAATGGGATTAAGGTCGGGAGTTTCCTGGCCATGGACCCAAAATATCTATGTTTTGTTCCCCGAGCCATTTAGTTATCACTTTTGTCTCATGGCAAGGTGCTCCATCATGCTGGAAAAGGCATTGTTCGTCACCAAACTGTTCCTGGATGGTTGGGAGAAGTTGACCTCGGAGGATGTGTTGGTACCATTCTTTATTCATGGCTGTGTTCTTAGGCAAAATTGTGAGTGAGCCCACTCCCTTGGCTGAGAAGCAACCCCACACATGAATGGTCTCAGGATGTTGGCATGACACAGGACTGATGGTAGCGCTCACCTTGTCTTCTCCGGACAAGCTTTTTTCCAGATGCCCCAAACAATCGGAAAGGGGATTCATCAGAGAAAAGGACTTTACCCCAGTCCTCAGCTGTCCAATCCCTGTATCTTCTGCAGAATATCAGTCAGTCCCTGATGTTTTTCCTGGGGCGAAGTGGCTTCTTTGCTGACCTTCTTGACATAAGGTAGGCTAGATATCAGGCTTGGGTTAAATTCAAATTGAAGTCAGTCAATTCAGGAAGTGATTTGAATAAAAAATAAATAGCTTGTAATATTCAGTTTATTGAGAAGTAATTGAAAACGAATGACCTTTTTTCAATTCTTGAATCTTAATTTTAGTTTTCTTGATGAATTGACTGCTTTCAGTTCAAATTGCGCCCAACAGTGCTAGATCAGGTACATTGGCACAGTGCCACATCATCCTCTGCTCTGCATTTTGCTCCTCTATTATTTTAATCAGCTGCACGAACTAAAGCACTGTCTGTCTGTCACACCGCACATCTCCATCTGACAAGATATATTATTTCATTTTGAGGAGGGAGGAAGTTGTGGGTAGTTGACTGCCGTCTCCATGTATCAGTAGTGTCTAGGAACAGAGTGTTGGTTTGTGGTAGCTTTCTGTTGACAGTCAGAGAGAGAGACATAATATAAGGACGTGTTGATGGGCAGGTGGCCACCGGACACAGATGGATATCTTTGATATGTATTATATTGATTTAGCTGAGCACTGAGATATGGTGAGAGTGCATCGTCTCTCTCTATCTCTCCCTCTTCCCCCCCTCTCTCTCTCTATCTTTCCTTGATGGTATTTGCTATTTGATTCTCAGTATTTCCTTTACACAAGACCAGCCTGTGGCTTTCCTATTTTTCTACAGAGTGGGATTCCGAAACGCACCTCTTGTCCAAATGCGCCAGAGAAACTCCAGCATGATGCCTAAACCCTGTAAAATTATTCAAATCCTCTTCAACAACGGCCCTCTGACTGAAGCTGTCACGGCGGTCTGCTCGAAGCTCCTCCAAATTGCCAGTGTGATGGTGACTGAAGCGGTCTGAGATGACAGTCGTGACCGTCGTAGCTTGGCTCCTCATTTCGTGATGGAATTTCTAATGCAATTTCAGCACTCAGTTGTTGTTTCATTTAGTGGCAATGGTCTTTGAGGAGAGAAACTAGTGGTATTTGCAAAAAATTTGGAGTCCCAATGCCGGTAGGAAAATTCAACCCAAACATCATTAGTGTGTGTATTACTGCCATGTATTGAGGATTTAGCGATGAATGACTAATTTAAATGACATTGGCCATCGTTAGCTGTCTTTTGGCTATCTGCAAGTGCCTTTTCTTTCAAAGAAAAGAAGCATCGCAATCTCTCACCCAAAATAACACTGTTGTCGCAGAAAGGAGAAGTCACAATGATGTTCTTGCCCCAATCAGTGACATTTTTCTCCCCTGACAGTGTAGCACACACTCACTCACTCACTCACTCACTCACTCACTCACTCACTCACTCACTCACTCACTCACTCACTCACTCACTCACTCACTCACTCACTCACTCACTCACTCACACACTCACTCACTCACTCACTCACTCACTCACTCACTCACTCACACACACACACTTGTCTGTTCAACAAATGGCATGCTCAACAGAAGGCTTCTCTCCTCTTTCCCCATTTCCCAATACAAAGAGAGAGAGAGAAAGAGAGAGAGAAAGAGCAGATCTGCAAAGTCAATCCCTTCCCCAGAGTCAATCGGCGGAATGTTTGGTGAAATAGACAGCCTTCTCTAACCCTTAGGCACTGCTGCAGCTCTCCTCTGTGTGAATGCAGTCTTTGAGTCTGTCCACGTCACTCCAATAGGGTAAACTGTCAAGCTATAGTGGCTTGCGAAAGGATTCACTCCCCCTTGACATTTTTCCTATTTTGTTGCCTTACAACCTGGCATTAAAATTGATTTTTGGGAGGTTGTATCATTTGATTTACACAACATGCCTATGACTTTGAAGATGCAAAATATTTTCTATTGCGAAAGAAACAAGAAATAAGACAAAAAAACTGAAAACTTGAGAGTGCATAACTATTCACCCCCACAAAGTCAATACTTTGTAGAGCCACCTTTTGCAGCAATTACAGCTGCAAGTCTCTTGGGGTATGTCTCTATAAGCTTGGCACATCTAGCCACTGGGATTTTTGCACATTCTTCAAGGCAAAACTGCTCCAGCTCCTTCAAGTTGGATGGGTTCCGCTGGTGTACAGCAATCTTTAAGTCATACCACAGACTTTCAATTGGATTGAGGTCTGGGCTTTGACTAGGCCATTCCAAGACATTTAAATGTTTCTCCTTAAACCACTCAAGTGTTGCTTTAGCAGTATGCTTAAGGTCATTGTCCTGCTGGAAGGTGAACCTCCGTCCCAGTCTCAAATCTCTGGAAGACTGAAACATGTTTCCCCTCAATAATTTCCCTGTATTTATTGCCATCCATCATTCCATCAATTCTGACCAGTTTCCCAGTCCCTGCCGATGAAAAACATCCCCACAGCATGATGCTACCACCACCATGCTTCCCTGTGGGGATGTGTTCTTGGGGTGATGAGAGGTGTTGGGTTTGCACCAGACATAGTGTTAATTGATGGTCAAAAAGCTCCATTTTAGTCTCATCCGACCAGAGTACCTTCTTCCATATGTTTCAGGAGTCTCCCACATGCCTTTTGGCGAACACCAAACATGTTTGCTTATTTTTTTCTGGCCACTCTTCCATAAAGTCCAGCTCTGTGGAGTGTACAGCTTAAAGTGGTCCTAGGGACAGATACTCTAATCTCCACTGTGGAGCTTTGCAGCCCCTTCAGGGTTATCTTTGGTCTCTTTGTTTCCTCTCTGATAAATGCCCTCCTTGCCTGGTCGGTGAGTTTTGATGGGCGGCCCTCTCATGGCAGGTTTGTTGTGGTGCCATATTCTTTCCATTTTTTTAATAATGGATTTAATGGTGCTCTGTGGGATGTTAAAAATTTTGGATATTTTTTTATAACCCAACTCTGATCTATACTTCTCCACAACTTTGTCCGTGACCTGTTTGTAGAGCTCCTTGGTCTTCATAGCACCGCTTGCTTGGGGGTGCCCTTTCATTAGTGGTGTTGCAGACTCTGGGGCCTTTCAGAACAGGTGTATATATACTGAGATCATGTGACACTTAGATTGAACACAGGTGGACTTTATTTAACTAATTATGTGACTTCTGAAGGTAATTGGTTGCACCAGATCTTATTTAGGGGCTTCATAGCAAAGGGGTGAATACATATGCACATACCACTTTTCCAGTTTTTATTTATGTTTTTATCATTTTTTTCAAACAAGTAATTTTTTTCATTTCACTTCACCAATTTGGCCTATTTTGTGTATGTCCATTACATGAAATACAAATAAAAATCAATTTAAATTACAGGTTATAATGCAACAAAATAGGAAAAACGCCAAGGGGGGTGAATACTTTTGCAAGGCACTGTATATGGTCGAGTCTCAGCTGGGAGATACTGTATGTCTGACCAGAGAGAGAGCGAGAGAGAAACTATGTCAACCCTTGGTTAGCCATGGTTCGATTCCCATCGGGGACCAGTACGAAAAAGTATGAACTCACTACTGTAAGTTGCTCTAGATAAAAGCATCTACTAAAATGGAAAAGGATTGAATAGACCATTTCAGTTTGCAAATGGAACTTATTTCTATGTGAAAAGTATTTCAAGAAATTGCAAAACATATAACAAGGAAGTATTTTTCCTTTCCACAAGTGTTATCGTATGAACTGTTTTGTACAGATAATTATCAGACTCAAGATACAAATGCTCCCTGCCTGTGCCATTAAACCCCTACAACTCATCCAGAACGCCGCAGCCCGTCTGGTGTTCAACCTTCCCAAGTTCTCTCACGTCACCCCGCTCCTCCGCTCTCTCCACTGGCTTCCTGTTGAAGCTCGCATCCGCTACAAGACCATGGTGCTTGCCTACGGAGCTGTGAGGGGAACGGCACCTCCGTACCTTCAGGCTCTGATCAGGCCCTACACCCAAACAAGGGCACTGCGTTCATCCACCTCTGGCCTGCTCGCCTCCCTACCTCTGAGGAAGCACAGTTCCCGCTCAGCCCAGTCAAAACTGTTCGCTGCTCTGGCACCCCAATGGTGGAACAAGCTCCCTCACGACGCCAGGACAGCGGAGTCCATCACCACCTTCCGGAGACACCTGAAACCCCACCTCTTTAAGGAATACCTAGGATAGGATAAAGTAATCCCCCCCCCCCCCCCTTAAAAGATTTAGATGCACTATTGTAAAGTGGTTGTTCCACTGGATATCATAAGGTGAATCCACCAATTTGTAAGTCGCTCTGGATAAGAGCGTCTGCTAAATGACTTAAATGTAAAATGTAAATGCATTTAGTTTTCACAAAAGTAGTGCACTGTGCTTTTACTAGTCCTGTATTAGCGGACTGATAATACAGGTCGGCAAAAAAATGGCAGCTTACTTACCCATGATGCCAGGGTACACAACAACACTGCAGGGAAAATGATTCAAGTCTTACTGACTGAGAATAAATCAAATATAAACAGTGAACAGAGGGATGGAGCAGAAAAAGAAAGTGTGGTGTGGTGGAGAAGCAGAGAGGAGAGATAAGGCAGACAGCTGAATGACAGAGAGAACAGATGAGGTAGAGGAGAGGGACAGGGAGACAAGAGATAGGGCAGACAGTTGAATGACAGGGAGAACAGAGGAGGTAGATGAGAGGGACAGAGAGAGGGCAAGAGGGACAGGGACAGTGGAATGGAAAGAAGCAGAGAGAGGTATTGATGAGAGAGATACAGCTGGAGAGTGGGAGAGAGTGAAAGAGAGTGGGAGAATGAAGGGGTGAGTGGGAGGGAGAGACGGGTGGGTGGGTGGCAGAGAGGAAGATAGTGGGGACAGGGAGAGAGGGACTGAGATAATGAAGGACAAAAAGCTGTACTGTGCTGTGAGCAACAGACAGAAGAAGATGGTAACATAGGGAGAGCAGAGAGCCTCGATGGAACAGAGACAAACAGATGAAACCGCCTTTGGGTCACTGCCAGGAACAAGGGACAGGAGGGAAAGGAAAGGAGGAGAGGAGATAGGGATGAAGGAGCCCACTTTTCTCTCATTACCAGGTTGTTACCTTGATGGTGCCTCTCAAGGTCGGGCTCTGTTTCTTAATATGATACATGCAAACAAACGCCTGCACGCACACAAACACACACACAAATCCTCTGGGTGTCAGGTTCTGTTCCTCTGTGCTTTTATTTCCTGTTCTTTCCTTCCTTGGTGTTTTTCTTTGTCTAAATCAGCATCTCTAATTATAATGGGGATTAGATGAGGGGGATAATGTGTTGTCATCTCAGACTGCTGTCTGGCTCTGGTATTTATTAGCTGTTCTCAGCCCAGCTCAGCGAGAGGCTATATCATATTGACAAATAAACACCCATGCCGACGTATGGAGTTGTAGTGTAGGGTGGTGGGAGCAATAGGGCTATTAGATGGCACACCAAAGTAATTAATGATTCAGTCATGATGAACAAGCCAACTTTGGTAACGTCAACTTTATGTTCCATTTTAGACCAACAGTTAACCACTAAATGCCAAATTAGAGCATTCCACTTTTAACTTTGTTGACTCACGGTTCCTACAACAATTCCAGTAATGGTCCAGTATACACACAAACAGCACGACATAAAACCAAAACTTCAATAACAGCGCTGCTCTCCAGGCTGCTGGCTAGCCAGCTATATAGGAGGATATCGAGAATCTGGTTCCGTGGGCTTTAGCTTTCAATGAATACATATCTTTCGTCCACATATCTACAGCTCTGGAAAAAAATTAAGAGACCACTGCAAAATTATCAGTTTCTCTGGTTTTACTATTTATAGGTATGTGTTTGGGTAAAATTAACATTTAGTTTTATTCTATAAACTGACATTTCTCCCAAATATTGTCATTTAGAGCATTTATTTGCAGAAAATGACAACTGGTCAAAATAAAAAAATATGCAGTGTTGTCAGACCTTGACTAATTCAAAGAAAATATGTTCATATTCATTTTTAAAACAATACTAATGTAAAAGAGAAGCAGAGAGAAGGTTTTATTTTTCCTTGTCAGCCGCCCATCACTGCTTTGTCAATCTTGACAGGCCCAGTGTATGCACTGCTGGGTGAGGCTGTCAGGGGCATTGGAATGCACGGCAGATCTGAAAGAGAGACGCACAAAGTGACAGTAAGTATAGAGCTCAACAACATGTCTGTGTGTACATTGTTGGTGTGAGTGAGCATATGTAACATCATTCTGAATGACCTGTATCCATCTGGAAATCGACCAGTGTATCAGGAACTGATGCAGTCGGTACATTAAATACCACAGCAGAGGACTGCTGAGACTGCAGCTGAACTGCTGGGGGTGGCAGATCTAAAAGAGACAGGCACAATTTCCTTAACTGACAATCATACAACTAAAGAGTGAATGAGTGTAAGGCCTAGACTGAATCAGAGCAAGTGTTAAACAATGATAGCCGACACCCACATAGCTGATGTTTTGGCGGTGTAACTGCATTGGCTCTGTCAAGGCAGCTGCTCTTGATAATTGTCAAAAAGCAACTTCTGTCCCACTCATGTTAGAAGTTAAAGATAAAAAGTGTAGGCTATATAGAAATAATGACCTGAAGTTCAAAATCATTAAACAAAATTAGGATTTTTATTATCCTAATTGAGGTGTAGATTACAAGTTCTAACACTGCAATGTGAGATGTAAACACTGCATGAGATTTGTTAATGCGACTATGTGCAGCCAATGGCAATGTCTGCTTTTGATATAATACCAGGAGCCGCACAGTTCCACCTCAGACACCGTCAAAACAACCGCCAAGCGGATGTCGGCTACAGTGGATCTGGTTGAATAGAGCCCCAAGTGAGGCAGAGTGTGCATGCGTCTATAGATGTGATAACTACCTGTATCACCTGTCGCGGCCAGTGCAGCAGGTACAGGGGCAGACGACTGCAGCTGCGAGGGCTGTGGTTGAGCTGATAGGGGTGTAAGATCTAAGAGAGGCACAAAGTGAAAATAATTATACAACAAAGAGTGATTGAGTGAGTGTGTATACGTGTGATAATTACCTGGACCACATCACACTGCTATAAAGGGCACAAGGTGAGACCCAAATGCAGATACGGGAGGCAGATGGTTGAGCTCCGATATTTATTATACCAAAAGGGGTAGGCAAAAGGCAGGTCGGGGACAGGCGAGAGTTCATAAACCAGGTCAGAGGCCAAACAGTACCAGGGGATAGGCAGGCTCGAGGTCAGGAGTTCCGTGAACAGGTTCAAATTCAAGGGGATAGGCAGGCTCGAGATCAGAACCGGCAGAGTGGTCAGGCAGGCGGAGTCGGCATCAGGACAGGCAAGGGTCAAAACCAGGAGGGCTAATAAAAATAAAAAACAGAGACTGGGAAAAATAGGAGCTAGGCGAAACGCTGGTTAACTTGGCAAAACAAGAAGAACTGGCACAGAGAGACAGGAAACACAGGGATAAATACACCGGGGACTAATGGAGAAAACAGGAGACACCTGGAGGGGGGTGGAGACAATCACAAAGACAGGTGAAACAGATCAGGGCGTGACAACTGCTTCAGGTCTGCAAGCCTCTAGAAGTTCCGGCGTGCCTCTCCAGGCATGGAAGAGCTTGGTGAAAACTCGGTTACCTGTCACCCACCGAGCCTGGTTGGCAGATCTGAAAGATAGGCACAATATAATTTTAATCACAAAGCCTTGACTAAACACTAACCGAAATTAAGTGTGTGTGTCGGGCAGCGGTCTTCATTTTCCCAATTGCTCATTGTACTTGCCCTTGCAATCTGTGGTGTGTGTGTGTGTTATTGGGACTCAGAATTGTGTCAACCTGACCACATCCTTGTAGCAGGACATTCAATGATTACCTTTGGAAACAATTACTATCAACAGTGTACTGTAAAAAGGATATCAAACATTCAGATCTGGACTGACAAGTAGGCTAAATCATGTGAAATTACAAAACCTCTAGGGATTAGCCTAGTCCTAGGACCATGCCTCAGGATTACCTGGCCTGATGACTCCTGGCTATCCCTGTCCCCAGTCCACGTGGTTGTGCTGCTGATCCAGTCTCTGCAGTTTCTGCCTGCAGCTATGGAACCCTGACCTGCTCAGTGCTCACTGGACTTGCTACCTTCTCCCATACCTGCTGTTTGACCCTCTCTCTCTACCGGATCTGCAGTCTCAACTTCTAAAGGCTCAGCTATGAAAAGCCAACTAGCATTTAATCCTGAGGTGCTGAACAATTGCACCGTCTATAACCACTGTGATTATTATTTGACCCTGCTGGTCATCTATGAACGTTTAAATGTATTGAAGAACGATCTGGCCCAAATGGCTGTACTCTTTATAATCTCCACCAGCACAGCCACAAGAGGACTGGCCAACCGTTGGAGCCTGGCTCCTCTATCCAGCACAGCCACAAGAGGACTGGCCAACCGTTGGAGCCTGGATCCTCTCTACCCAGTACAGCCATAAGAGGACTGGCTAACCCTCGGAGCCTGGCTCCTCTCTAGGTTTCTTCCTGGGTTCCTACCTTTCTAGCGAGTTTTCCCTAGCCTCTGTGCTTCTACATCTGCATTGCTTGCTCTTTGGGGTTTTAGGCTGGTTATCTGTATAAGTACTTTGTGACAACAGTTGATGTAAAAGGGGCTTTATAAAATACATTTGATTGATTGATTGATTGCCTGCATATGCTTCTATTCATGTCAGTAACTCTAAATCTAAATATGACCTTGAGTTATCTTACATTTCTCAATAGGAAGTTGTACCTTAAGCCAACACTTTTTCCTGGTCTTTCCTGCTGGGGATTGGAGGCTTCAGGTGTGGGAATGGAGGACCAAGAGAATTGGGATATTAACAATAATTAGAGCCAACATTTATAAATGAAATTCAATTTGGGTCAGCTGCATATCTCATCAGATTGAGAATTACTGAAGATAAGCCATGGATTCTTTGGTTTAACAGCCCTAAACCATTTCCCTTGCATTGTCAATGAGGTTTCTAAACAAACCCAGGTGCAATATAATTATGGCCACTGGTTGGTATTGTGGTGCTAGTCTGATTTCCCATATTAAACAAGAAGAGGTGCATATTACTTCGCCCAGCAGCAGTCACTGAGCTAGCAAGCTAAAGTTAGCAAGTGAGTCGCAGAAATATTTCAGTCCGAACTTATCTTACTATATCAGCATGGCTTAACATAGTTTATTTTGTTTTTGACCTCGACATTCTTGCTGGATAGGTTGATAGCTAACGTGCTAACATTAATGCTGCAAGTTAGCTAACACTAACAGCACTAGCTAGCTAATCTCCTATGTGGATGCCTCCATCTAGTTCCAAGAACAGCATGTTTGATTCCAGTTATAGAAAGTTGTTTTGAAATTTTTGTTTTAACTACTCTGAGTTAATTCCTAAACTTAATCTTAAATACTTTGAAATGTGATGTTTGGAACAACTTCAAAATATAACGTTTGAGAAACATGAATGAATGTCTAATTCTGACTTGAGACTGTGGGAGCTTGTTGGCATATAGTCAGTGCAAGAAAGTTAGTGCAAAGAAGGGTCGATGTAGGTAGTCCAGGTAGTCATTTGATTAGCTATTTAGCAGTCTTGTTTAACAGTCTTATGCCTTGGGGGTAGAAGCTGTTCAAGGTCCTGTTGTTTCCAGACTTGGTGCACTGGTACCGTGTGCCATGCAGTAGCAGAAAGAACAGTCTACAGCTTGGGTGAGTGGAGTCTTTGATCATTTTTGGGGCCTTCCTCTGACACCAGCTGGTTGGAGGTCCTGGATGGAAGAGAACTCAGCCCCAGTGATGTACTGGGCTGTACTCCCCACCCTCTGTAGCGCTTTGCGGTCTGGTGCCTTACAATTGTTGTGCTAAGCAGTAGGCAGCCAGTCAAGATGCTCTCAATGTTGCAGCTGTAGATCTTCTTGAGGATCTGAGGGCTCATGTAAAATATTTTCAGCCTCCTGGGGGGGAAGAGGTGCTGTCATGCCCTTTTCACAACTGTGTGGGTGTTTGTGGACCATGTTAATTTCTTAGTGATGTGGACACCGAGGAACTTGAAGCTCTCGACCCGCTTCACTAACGCCCCATCGATGTGGATTGGGGCGTGCTCGCCCTTCATTTCCTGTATTCCACGATCAGCTCTTTTATCTTGCTGACGTTGAGGGAGAGGTTTTTGCCCTGGCACCACACTGCCAAGTCTCTGAGCTCCTCCCTATGGGCTGAAATATCATCGTTGGTGATCAGTCCTACCACTGTCGTGTTGTCAACAAATTTGATGATGGTGTTGACGTCGTACTTGGCTGTGCAGTCGTGTGTGAACAGGGAGTACAGGAGGGGACTAAGCATACACCCCTGAGGGGCACCCATTTTGATTGTCAGCGGGGCAGATTCATTGTTGCCTACCCTCACCACCCGGGGGCATCCCGTCAGGAAATCCAGGATCCAGTTGCAGAGGAAATTGTTCCATCCCAGGGTCCTGAGCTTGGAGGGGACTATGGTTTTGAATACTTAGCTATAGTCAAAGAACAGCATTCTTACATAGGTATTCCTTTTGTCCAGGTGGGTGAGGGCAGTGTGGAGTACAATATAGATTGCAGCATCTGGGGATCTTTTGGGGTGGTATGTGAATTGGAGAGGGTACTAGGGTGTCTGGGATGAACGCAGGCAGTGTGTGTGTTGAGAGGCAGAGTAGGGAGAGGCAGGAAGAAAAGGGAGAGGCAGGAAGAACAGGGAGAGGCAGGGAGAACTGGGAGAGGCAGGCAGAACAGGGAGAGGTAGGCAGAACAGGGAGAGGCAGGGAGAGGCAGGCAGAACATGGAGAGGCAGGCAGAACAGGTAGAGGCAGGGAAAGGCAGGCAGAACAGGGAGAGGCATCAAGAGGCAGGCAGAACAGGGAGAGACAGGCAGAGCAGGGATAGTAGGGAGAGACGAGCAGAGCAGGGAGTGTAGGGAGAAACAGGCAGAGCAGCCATCCCACCATCTGTGTGTGTGGGGTGTCAGGTGTGGAACACTACTTGGTTTAGTTTCCAGCTCTTCCGGCTAATCCCTTAGTCCCCACAGCTACAGAGCCATCATGACGGGTTTTATGAATCAAAGAGCCAAGGCAAATGAGAGGGATATGGATGGGGGAGGATTAGGGTCCAGTATGGAAGCCTGTGAAGAGAGAGAGGACGGGTGGGCACTCTCAATTGTGGATTAAACATAGTGTGACTCCTTCTACCTAATGAGTACACAAATAAAATGTTTCAATGACAGGTAGTGTGCAAGTGCAAACTTTCAGACACGGAGTGAGAATTGGGACATAGCCAAATGTGACACACATGCTCCCCTTGCTTCCTACGTTCTACGTCCTAGGATATCCTCTTTGTAGGGGAGCAGAAGCTGACGTCACTTGAGTCGTGATGATGTCTGGTTATATTCGTCAATCATCTGCTCTTACTCCCAGTTCATTTACATTCTGAATCATTCATTGTAATTATTTGCTGGAAGCAGCACAACTTTGCCTGAAGAAATATTTGTGTTTTGAAAAAGAAGACCAATATGAGGTGAAAAACAATTTATTTACTAATTCACATTGGGGAACGAAGAAGCTCCAGCTTATTTACCAAATTATTGAACTAACTACAACAGTACAGTCATGGCCAAAAGTTTTGAAAATGACACAAATATAATTTTTCACAGTCTGCTGCCTCAGTTTGTATGATGGCAATTTGCATATATCCCAGAATGTTATGAAAAGTGATCAGATGAATTGCAATTAATTGCAAAGTCCCTCTTTGCCATGCAAATGAACTGAATCCCCCAAAAACATTTCCGCTGCATTTCAGCCCTGCCACAAAAGGACCAGCTGACATCATGTCATTGATTCTCTCATTAACACAGGTGTGAGTGTTGACGAGGACAAGGCTGGAGATCACTCTGTCATGCTGATTGAGTTTGAATAACAGACTGGAAGCTTCAAAAGGAGGGTGGTGCTTGGAATCATTGTTCTTCCTCTGTCAACCATGGTTACCTGCAAGGAAACACGTGCCGTCATCATTGCTTTGCACAAAAAGGGCTTCACAGACAAGGATTTTGCTGCCAGTAAGATTGCACCTAAATCAACCATTTATCGGATCATCAAGAACTTCAAGGAGAGCGGTTCAATTGTTGTGAAGATGGCTTCAGGGCGCCCAAGAAAGTCCAGCAAGCGCCAGGACCATCTCCTAAAGTTCATTCAGCTGCAGGATCGGGGCACCACCAGTACAGAGCTTGCTCAGGAATGGCAGCAGGCAGGTGTGAGTGCATCTGCACGCACAGTGAGGCAAAGACTTTTGGAGGATGGCCTGATGGCAAATAGGACTCAGTCCATCTTTCCTTTTATTTTCTGTTTTTCTCTCTTCGCCTTTATTAATAATGCATTCATTCTGCTAGATAGCACACAGTGTGGGCCTGCCATGTTCTAAAATCTACATTTGAGGTTTGGAGAGCAAAGCAAAGCCCTAGCGTTGTCTGAAACTGCACTGAACAAAAATGTTAACGCAACATGTAAAGTGTTGGTCCCATGTTTCATGAGCAGAAATAAAAGATCCCAGGAACGTTCCATACACACAAAAAGCTTATTTCTCTCAAATGTTGTGCACAAATTTGTTACATCTCTGTAGTGACCATTTCTCATTTACCAAGATAATCCATCCAGCTGACAGGTGTGGCATATCAAGAAGCTGAATTAACAGCATGATCATTACACATGTGCACCTTGTGCTAGGGACAATAAAAGGCCACTCCAAAATGTGCAGTTTTGTCACACAACACAATGCCACAGATGTCTCAAGTTTTTATGGAGCGTGCAATTGGCATACTGACTGGAGGAATGTCCACCAAAGCTGTTGCCAGAGAATTTAATGTTCATTTTCCTACCATAAGCCGCCTCCAATGTCGTTTTAGAATTTGTCAGTACGTCCAATCCGCCACACAACCACAGACCTCATGTAACCACGCCAGCCCAGGACGTCCACATCCAGCTTCTTCACCTGCTGGATTGTCTGAGACCAGCCACCCGGACAGCTGATGAAACTGTAGGTTTGCACAACCAAAGAACTTCTGCACAAACTGTCAGAAACCGTCTCAGGGAAGCTCATCTGTGTGTTCGTCGTCCTCACGAGGGTCTTGACCTGACTGCAGTTCGGTGACATAACCTAGTTCAGTGGGCAAATGCCAATGGCACACTGGAGAAGTGTGCTCTTCATGGATGAATCCGTTTCAACTGTACCGGGAAGATAGCAGACAGCGTGTATGGCATTGTGTGGACAAGCGGTTTGCTGATTTCAACGGTGTGAACAGCGTGCCTCATGGTGGAGGTAGGTTTATGGATGTTGGAGGTAGGTTTATGGTATGGGCAGGCATAAGCTACAGACAACAAACACAATTGCATTTTATTGCTAGCAATTTGAATGCACAGAGTTACCGTGACAAGATCCTGAGGCCCATTCTCGTGCCATTCATCTGCCACCATCATTTAATGCTTCAGCATGATAATACACGGCCCTATGTCACAAGGATCTGTACACAATTCCTGGATGCTGAAAATGTTCAAGTTCTTCCATGGCCTGCATAACCAGACATGTCACCCATTGAGCAGATGCTCTGGATCAATGTGTACGACAGCGTGTTCCAGTTCCCGCCATTATCCAGCAACTTCACACAGCCATTGAAGAGGAGTGGGACAACATTCCACAATCCACAATTAACAGCCTGATCAACTCTATGCAAAGGAGATGTGTCACGCTACATGAGGCAAATGGTGTTCACACCAGATACTGACTGGTTTTCTGATCCACGACCCTACCTTTTTTACGGTATCTGTGACCAACAGATGCATATCTGTATTCCCAGTCGTGAAATCCATAGATTAGGGAAATTAATATATTTCAATTGACTGATTTCCTTATATGAACTGTAACTCAGTGAAATCTTTGAAACTGTTGCATATTGGGTTTATATTTTTGTTCAGTGTAAGTGCTCGAGGCAAAATGGAGTCCAAAGTTCTGATGGTTCCAAATGCATACTGCCATGATGCTCCTCCCACAGGGGACAAGAGGGTAAACAACGTTCAAGCACAGCGGACAGACGAGCTGAGAGTCCTTTCTAGCATCTCCTAGTGTTCATCTTTTCTCTCTTTTTTCAAAATATTTCTCTCTCTTACTCCTCTCTTGCCATCACTCTTGTTTTGTTAGCCACAGAATGCTAATTTGATAGCACACCATTGCCATGTTATACTTCCAGACTTTTCTCTTCACATAGCCAGTAGGCCTGTGCTGAGCCTGATCTACATGATCTACTCCTTGCTGTGGTGTGCCGTTTTGCCTTCAGCAAGCCTCCCTCCCAAACATTCACTGAATTATGACTGTGCCATTCAATTTGGCCCCGTGCGCTCTGCTAATGCTAGCTAGCCTGAGTTACAGCTATCCTACACATTAAATCCTGTTAAGTTTACAATTCTCCTTCCCAGGGCTAGCAGAAATACAACACTACCATGCTACACCGCTAATTAGCTTGGAGTAAGTTCTCTCTGGGTAGTATAAAGTCTCCCCATGCAGGATCTATGGTACTAGATAAAATCTCAGCCCCCCGGCTCTCTCATCCCCCTATATTAAATTCTCAGAGCCAGCAGGGTGACCCCAGGGTGACTGACTGATTTAGTGACTAACTGACTGTCTGCCTGACTGAATTACTGAATGACTGCAGTAGGAGAAGGAGTAATTTCTCTCAGTCCTCACATTGACGTAAGGTGCAAAGTTAATACATCAGCACTTTACATCAGGGACTGAACATTACCCTGGAGAGGGAGAGAGGGAGCTAAAGAGAGGGAGATAGAGAGAAAAGGATAGAGGAAAGGAGAAAGGAGAAAGTAGTAGAGGAGAGAAAACATCCTCTACAGACCTCCAGACAGACAAGTTTCAAGTTTTTAATGTCACGTGCACAAGTACAGTGACATACCTTTCTTGCGAATACGCTGACTCGGTGTGCGAGTTCATTAACAGGTGCATCGGTGATGTCGCACCGACAGCGTCTATTAAAACATTCCCCAACCAGAAACCGTGGAATGATGGCAGCATTCGCGCAAAACTGAATGCGCGAACCACTGCTTTTAATCAGGGCAAAGTGACCAGAAACATGACCGAATACAAACAGTGTAGCTATTCCCTCCGCAAGGCAATCAAACAAGCTAAGCGTCAGTACAGAGACAAAGTGGAGTCGCAATTCAACGGCTCAGACACGAGAGGTATGTGGCAGGGTCTACAGTCAATCATGGACTACAAAAGAAAAATCAGCCCCGCCGCGGATCACAATGCCTTGCTCCCAGACAGACGAAACAATTTTTTTGCTCGCTTTGAGGACAATACAGTGCCACTGACACGGCCCGCTACCAAAACCTGTGGGCTCTCCTTCACTGCAGCCAACGTGAGTAAAACATTTAAACGTGTTAACCCTCGCAAGGCTGCAGGTCCATACGGCATCCCCGGCCGCGTCCTCAGAGCATGCGCAGACCAGCTAGCTGATGTGTTTACAGACATATTCAATCAATCGTTACCCCAGTCTGTTGTCCCCACATGCTTCAAGAGGGCCACCATTGTTCCTGTTCCCAAGAAAGCTAAGGTAACTGAGATAAATGACTACCGCCCTGTAGCACTCACTTCCGTCATCATGAAGTGCTTTGAGAGACTAGTCAAGGATCATATCACCTCCACCTTACCTGACACCCTAGACCCACTCCAATTTGCTTACCGACCCAATAGGTCCACAGACGACGCAATCGCCATCACACTGCACACTGCCCTATCCCATCTGGACAAGAGGGAATACCTATGTAAGAATGCTGTTCATCGATTACAGCTCAGCATTTAACACCATAGTACCCTCCAAACTCGTTATTAAGCTTGAGACCCTGGGTCTCGACCCCGCCCTTTGCAACTGGGTCCTGGACTTCCTGACGGACCGCCCCCAGGTGGTGAGGGTAGGTAACAACATCTCCACCCCGCTGATCCTCAACACTGGGTCCCCACAAGGGTGCGTTCTCAGCCCTCTCCTGTACTCCCTGTTCACCCATGACTGCGTGGCCATGCACGTATCCAACTCAATCATCAAGTTTGCAGACAACACTACAGTGGTAGGCTTGATTACCAACAACGACGAGATGGCCTACAGGGAGGAGGTGAGGGCCCTCGGAGTGTGGTGTCAGGAAAATAACCTCACACTCAATGTCAACAAAACAAAGGAGATGATCGTGGACTTCAGGAAACAACAGAGGGAGCAGCCCCCTATCTACATTGACGGGACAGTAGTGGAGAGGGTGGAGAGTTTGAAGTTCCTCGGCGTACACATCACAGACAAACTGAAATGGTCCACTCACACAGACAGCGTGGTGAAGAAGGCGCAGCAGCGCCCGATGTCACAGGAAGGCCAAAAAGATCATCAAGGACAGCAACCACCCGAGCCACTGCCTGTTCACCCCGCTATCATCCAGAAGGCGAGGTCAGTACAGGTGCATCAAAGCTGGAACCGAGAGACTGAAAAACAGCTTCTATCTCAAGGCCATCAGACTGTTAAACAGCCATCACTAACATTGAGTGGCTGCTGCCAACATACTGACTCAACTCAAGCCACTTTAATGATGGGAAAATTGATGTAATCAATTTATCACTTGCCACTTTATATTAGTTATATTAGATCATGTTTACATAACCTACATTATTCATCTCATATGTATATACTGTACGCTATGCCATCCTGATGTAATGTATCATTGGCCACCTTAAACAATGCCGCTTTATATGTTTTCATACCCTACAATACTCATCTCATATGTATATACTGTACTCCATACCATCTATTACATCTTGCCTATGCCGTTCGGCCATCACTCATTTATATATTTTTATGTACATATTTGTATTCATTCCTTTACACTTGTGTGTACAAGGTAGTTGTTGTGGAATTGGTAGATTACTTGTTAGATATTATGGTCGGAACTAGAAGCACAAGCATTTCGCTACACTTGCATTAACACCTGCTAACCATGTGTATGTGACAAATAAATTTGATTTGATTTTGATTTGATTTGCAAGCTCGCATCCTGACCTTTACATGGAAGGTTTCTGGTCATTATCATGAAGCCATTAAGTTCTTCCACATAAATTGAATATCCTATGATTCTTTACCAAGGCCCAAACCACATCCCTAGTCTATCAGTAACACGGGAGGCTGGTGAGAGGAGGACAGCTCATAATAATGTCTGGAATGGTGTGAATGGAATGGTATCAAGCACATGGAAACAATGTTCGATACCAGCAGGTACCCTAGGGCGGCAGGTAGCCTAGTGATTAAGAGTGTTGGGCTATTAACCGAAAAGTTGCTGGTTTGAATCCCTGAGCTGGCAAGGTGGAAAAATCTGCTATTCTGCCCTTGAGCAAAGCAGTTAAACCCCAAACATCTGCGCCGATGACGTTGATTTAGGCAGACTTGTGCACCTCTCTGATTCAGAGGGGTTGGGTTAAATGCGGAAGACACATTTCAGGTGACTGCATTCAGCTCTGCAACTGACTAGGTATCCCCTTTCCATGTAATCCATTCTAGACATTACTTTGAGCCCGTCCTCCACAAGTATTCGCCTGTGATCAGTAGATGGGTGATGATTTAGAGTGAATGATTGTGGACTGATTGAGGGTTGACTGTATACTACACTTCTCATTACGCACTTCAGGGACATCAGAAGCTCTAACTTGACTATCTCTCTTTTACCGCCTCCGTCTCTCCCTCTATCCCTCTCTCTCTCCCTCTATCCCTCTCTCTCTCTCTCTCTCTCTCTCTCCCTCTATCCCTCTCTCTCTCCCTCTATCCCTCTCTCTCTCTCTCTCTCTCTATCCCTCTCTCTCTCTCTCTCTCTCCCTATATCCCTCTCTCTCTCCCTCTATCCCTCTCTCTCTCCCTCTATCCCCCCCTCTCTCTCTCTCTCTCTCTCTCTCTCTCCCTCTATCCCTCTCTCTCTCCCTCTATCCCTCTCTCTCTCTCTCTCTCTCTCTCTATCCCTCTCTCTCTCTCTCTCTCTCTCCCTATATCCCTCTCTCTCTCCCTCTATCCCTCTCTCTCTCCCTCTATCCCCCCCCTCTCTCTCTCTCTCTCTCTCTCTCTCTCTCCCTCTATCCCTCTCTCTCTCCCTCTATCCCTCTCTCCCTCTATCCCTCTCTCTCTGTCTCTCCCTCTCTCTCCATCTATCACCCCTCTACCCCCCTCTCTCTATCCCCCCATCTCTCAGAGCACCATGTCATAGACTTTAATACCACACAGTCAACAGAATCATCACACAGAGGGGAGTAGCCTAGGAGACGTGCAGCCCATAATGATCTTGCATAATGATAACCACTCCTGTGTTTTTACTGCACTCATCAAGTCAAATTCCATGGAGCCAATGTAGGTTTACTTTACACTGGACAGGCCTACTGGAGATAAAGCAATAACTAGATAGAGAGTGTATGGGCACACTAGCCCAGATCTGTTTGTGCTGTCATGACAATAGGCGTTGGCAAGATAGAAACATGTTGAAGCCCCAAAATGTCTTTCCCTGGAAGCCTGTGTTTCAGACATAAGGAAGTGGATGGCTGCAAACTTTCTACTTTTAAACTCGGACAAAACAAAAATGCTAGTTCTAGGTCCCCAGAAACAAAGAGATCTTCTTTTGGATCTGACAATCTTGATGGTTGTACAGTTGTTTCAAATAAAACTGTGAAGGACCTCGGCGTTATTCTGGACCCTGACTCTCTTTTGACGAAAATACCAAGACTGTTTCAAGGACAGCTTTTTTCCAACTACCTAACATTCAAAAATCAGAAAAGTTCTGTCCAAAAATTAAGCAGAATAATTAATCCATGCTTTTGCCACTTCTAGATTGAACTACCACAATGCTCTACTTTCTGGATAACCAGATAAAGCCCTAAATTTACATTTTAGTCATTTAGCAGAAGCTCTTATCCAGAGCAACTTACAGTAGTGAATGCATACATTTCATGCATTTTATTTTTTTCTGGCCCCCCATGGGAATCAAACCCACAACCCTTGCATTGCACACACCATGCTGGCATTGCAAACACCATGCTCTACCAACTGAGCCACAGGGAAACTTCAGTTAGTGCTAAACACGGCTGCTAGAATCCTGACTAGAACCCAAACATTTGATCATATTACTGCAGTGCTAGCCTCTCTACACTGGCTTCCTGTTAAGGCTAGGGCTGATTTCAAGATTTTACTGCTAACCTACAAAGCATTACATGGGCTTGCTCCTACCAATCTCTCCGATTTGGTCCTGCCATACATACTTACACGTACGCTACGGTCACAAGACACAGGCCTCCTTATTGTCCCTGGAATTTCTAAGCAAACAGCTGGAGGCAGAGCTTTCTCCTATAGAGCTCCATTTTTCTGGAATGGTCTGTCAATCCATGTGAGAGACGAAGATTCTTTATTGAAGACTCATCTCTTCAATAGGTCCTATGATTGAGTGTAGTTTGGCCCAGGGGTGTGAATGTGAACAGAAAAGCACTGGAGTGACGAATCGCCCTTGCTGTCTCTGCCTGGCCGGTTCCCTTCTCTCCACTGGGATTCTCTGCCTTTAACCCTATTACGGGGGCTGAGTCACTGGCTTACTGGTGCTCTTTCATGCCGTCCCTAGGAAGGGTGCATCGGTTGAGTCACTGACGTGGTCTTCCTGTCTGGGTTGGCGCCCCCCTCAGGTTTGTGCCATGGGGGAGATCTTCGTGGGATATACTCTGCCTTGTCTCAGGGTAGTAAGTTGGTGGTTTGAACATATCCCTCTAGTGGTGTTGGGGCTGTGCATTGGGAAAGTGGGTGGGGTTCTATCCTGCCTAGTTGGCCCTGTCTGGGTGAATCGTCGGATTGGGCCACAGTGTCTCGTGACCCCTCCTGTCTCAGCCTCCAGTATTAATGCTGCAATACTTTATATGTCGAGGGGCTAGGGTCAGTCTGTTATATCTGGAGTATTTCTCCTGTCTTATCCAGTGTCCTGTGTGAATTTAAGTATGCTCCCTCTAATTCTCTCTCTCTCTCTCTCTTTCTATCTTCTCTCTTCTCTCAGAGGACCTGAGCCCTAGGACAATGCCTCAGGACTACCTGGCCTGATGACTCCTTGCTGTCCCCAGTCCACCTGGCCGTGCTGCTGCTCCATTTTCAACTGTTCTGTCTGCGGCTATGAAACCCTGACCTGTTTACCAGACGTGCTACCTTGTCCCGGACCTGCTGTTTTCGACTCTCTCTCTCTACCGCACCTGCTGTCTCTAACTCTGAATGATTGGCTATGAAAAGCCAACTGACATTTACCCCTTAGGTGCTGACCAGTTAGGGGTGATGATGAGCTCTACATCAGAGTCTCACAACTCAATCGCTGGTTGAAAACTGTTTTCTGCCCCTCCCAAAATATAGAATTTGTAGATAATTGGCCCTCTTTCTGGGACTCACCCACAAACAGGACCAAGCCTGGCCTGTTGAGGAGTGACAGACTCCATCCTAGCTGGAGGGGTGCTGTCATCTTATCTACGAACATAGACAGGGCTCGAACTCCCCTAGCTCCACAATGAAATAGCCAGCCTGCTAGCCAGCCTGCCAGCTTAGTGGTCTGCCACTAGCACAGTCAGTGTAGTCAGCTCAGCTATCCCCATTGAGACCGTGTCTGTGCCTCGACCTAGGTTGGGCAAAACTAAACATGGCGGTGTTCGCCTTAGCAATCTCACTATAAAAAAGACCTCCTCCATTCCTGACATTATTGAAAGAGATTGTGATACCTCACATCTCAGAATAGGGCTACTTAATGTTAGATCCCTCACTTCCAAGGCAGTTATAGTCAATAAACTAATCACTGATCATAATCTTGATGTGATTGGCCTGACTGAAACATGGCTTAAGCTTGATGAATTTACTGTGTTAAATGAGGCCTCACCTCCTGGTTACACTAGTGACCATATCCCCCGCGCATCCCGCAAAGGCGGATGCGCGGATGCGCGGGGTGTTGCTAACATATACGATAGCAAATTTCAATTTACAAAAAAAAACACGACGTTTTCGTCTTTTGAGCTTCTAGACATGAAATCTATGCAGCCTACTCAATCACTTTTTATAGCTACTGTTTACAGGCCTCCTGGGCCATATACAGCGTTCCTCACTGAGTTCCCTGAATTCCTATCGGACCTTGTAGTCATAGCAGATAATATTCAAATTTTTGGTGACTTTAATATTCACATGGAAAAGTCCACAGACCCACTCCAAAAGGCTTTCGGAGCCATCATCGACTCAGTGGGTTTTGTCCAACATGTCTCAGGACCTACTCACTGCCACAGTCATACTCTGGACCTAGTTTTGTCCCATGGAATAAATGTTGTGGATCTTAATGTTTTTCCTCATAATCCTGGACTATTGGACCACCATTTTATTACATTTGCATTCGCAACAAATAATCTGCTCAGACCCCAACCAAGGATCATCAAAAGTTGTGCTATAAATTCTCAGACAACCCAAAGATTCCTTGATGCCCTTCCAGACTCCCTCTGCCTACCTAAGGATGTCAGAGGACAAAAATCAGTTAACCACCTAACTGAGGAACTCAATTTAACCTTGCACAATACCCTAGATGCAGTTGCACCCCTAAAAACTACAAATATTTGTCATAAGAAACTAGCTCCCTGGTATACAGAAAATACCCGAGCTCTTAAGCAAGCTTCCAGAAAATTGGAACGGAAATGGCGCCACACCAAACTGGAAGTCTTCTGACTAGTTTGGAAAGACAGTACCGAAGAGCCCTCACTGCTGCTCGATCATCCTATTTTTCCAATTTAATTGAGGAAAATAAGAACAATCCGAAATTTCTTTTTGATACTGTTGCAAAGCTAACTAAAAAGCAGCATTCCCCAAGAGAGGATGGCTTTCACTTCAGCAGTAATAAATTAATTAACTTCTTTGAGGAAAAGATCATGATCATTAGAAAGCAAATTATGGACTCCTCTTTAAATCTGCGTATTCCTCCAAAGCTCAGTTGTCCTGAGTCTGCACAACTCTGCCAGGACCTAGGATCAAGGGAGACACTCAAGTGTTTTAGTACTATATCTCTTGACACAATGATGAAAATAATAATGGCCTCTAAACCTTCAAGCTGCATACTGGACCCTATTCCAACTGAACTACTGAAAGAGCTGCTTCCTGTGCTTGGCCCTCCTATATTGAACATAATAAACGACTCTCTATCCACCAGATGTGTACCAAACTGATGTGTACTGATGTGTACCAAACCAAACTGATGTGTACTGATGTGTACCAAACTGATGTGTACCAAACTGTGTACCAAACTCACTAGTGGCAGTAATAAAGCCTCTCTTGAAAAAGCCAAACCTTGACCCAGAAAATATAAAAAACTATCGGCCTATATCGAATCTCCCATTCCTCTCCAATTTTTTTGAAAAAGCTGTTGCGCAGCAACTCACTGCCTTCCTGAAAACAAACAATGTATACAAAATGCTTCAGTCTGGTTTTAGACCCCATTATAGCACTGAGACTGCACTTGTGAAGGTGGTAAATTACCTTTTAATGGCGTCAAACCGAGGTTCTGCATCTGTCCTCGTGCTCTGCATCTGTCCTCGTGCTCCTAGACCATAGTGCTGCTTTTGATACCATCGATCACCACATTCTTTTGGAGAGATTGGAAACCCAAATTGGTCTACACGGACAAGTTCTGGCCTGGTTTAGATCTTATCTGTCGGAAAGATATCATTTTGTCTCTGTGAATGGTTTGTCCTCTGACAAATCAACTGTAAATTTCGGTGTTCCTCAAGGTTCCGTTTTAGGACCACTATTGTTTTCACTATAT
Organism: Salmo salar; assembly: GCF_965601325.2. Lineage (NCBI taxonomy): Eukaryota > Metazoa > Chordata > Actinopteri > Salmoniformes > Salmonidae > Salmo > Salmo salar. Next base: position 164,894,182 of record NC_138291.1, on the reverse strand, counting down.
ATTTTACCTCTTGGGGATGTCATTCGAAAACATAATGTTAATTTTCACTGCTATGCGGATGACTCACAGCTGTACATTTCAGTGAAACATGGTGAAGCCCCAAAATTGCCCTCGCTGGAAGCCTGTGTTTCAGACATAAGGAAGTGGATGGCTGCAAACTTTCTACTTTTAAACTCGGACAAAACAGAGATGCTTGTACTAGGTCCCAAGAAACAAAGAGACCTTCTTTTGAATCTGACAATTAATCTTGATGGTTGTACAGTCGTCTCAAATAAAACTGTGAAGGACCTCGGTGTTACTCTGCACCCTGATCTCTCTTATGACGAACATATCAAGACTGTTTCAAGGACAGCTTTTTCAAATTTACGTAACATTGCAAAAATCCGAAATTTTCTGTCCAAAAATGATGCAGAAAAATTCATCCATGCTTTTGTTACTTCTAGGTTAGACTACTGCAATTCTCTACTTTCCGGCTACCCGGATAAAGCACTAAATAAACTTCAGTTAGTGCTAAATACGGCTGCTAGAATCCTGACTAGAACCAAAAATTTGATCATATTACTCCAGTGCTAGCCTCCCTACACTGGCTTCCTGTTAAGGCAAGGGCTGATTTCAAGGTTTTACAGCTAACCTACAAAGCATTACATGGGCTTGCTCCTACCTATCTTTTTGATTTGGTCCTGCCGTACATACCTACACGCACGCTACGGTCACAAGACGCAGGCCTCCTAATTGTCCCTAGAATTTCTAAGCAAACAGCTGGAGGCAGGGCTTTCTCCTATAGAGCTCATTTTTTTCTGGAATGGTCTGCCTACCATTGTGAGAGACGCAGACTCGGTCTCAACCTTTAAGTCTTTATTGAAGACTCATCTCTTCAGTAGGTCCTATGCTTGAGTGTAGTCTGGCCCAGGAGTGTGAAGGTGAACGGAAAGGCGCTGGAGCAACGAACCGCCCTTGCTGTCTCTGCCTGGCCGGTTCCCCTCTCTCCACTGGGATTCTCTGCCTCTAACCCTATTACAGGGGCTGAGTCACTGGCTTGCAAGTGCTCTTCCATGCCGTCCCTAGGAGGGGTGCGTCACTTGAGTGGGTTGAGTCACTGACGTGGTCTTCCTGTCTGGGTTGGCGCCCCCCCTTGGGTTGTGCCGTGGCGGAGATCTTTGTGGGCTATACTCGACCTTATCTCAGGATGGTAAATTGGTGGTGAAGATATCCCTCTAGTGGTGTGGGGACTGTGCTTTGGCAAAGTGGGTGGGGTTATATCCTGCCTGTTTGGCCCTGTCTGGGGGTATCATCGGATGGGGCCACACTGTCTCCTGACCCCTCCTCTCTCAGAGGACCTGAGCCCTAGGACATGCCTCAGGACTACCTGGCATGATGACTCCTTGTTGTCCCCAGTCCGCCTGGCCGTGCTGCTGCTCCAGTTTCAACTGTTCTGCCTGCGGCTATGGAACCCTGACCTGTTCACTGTGATTACTATTATTTGACCTTGCTGGTCATTTATGAACATTTGAACATCTTGGCCATGTTCTGTTTTAATCAGAAGAGGACTGGCCACACCTCATAGCCTGGTCTCTGCCTGGTAGCCTGGTTCCTCTCTAGGTTTCTTCCTAGGTTTTGGCCTTTCTAGGGAGCTTTTCCTAGCCACCGTGCTTCTACACCTGCATTGCTTGCTGTTTGGGGTTTAAGGCTGGGTTTCTATACAGCACTTTGATATATCAGCTGATGTAAGAAGGGCTATATAAATACATTTCATTTGATTTTGATTTGACCTGTTGCACCCTCTACAACCACTGTGATTATTATTATTTGACCCTTCTGGTCATCTACGAATGTTTGAACATCTTGGCCACGTTCTGTTATAATCTCCACCCGGCTCAGCCAGAAGAGGACTGGCCACCCCTCAGAGCCTGGTTCCTCTCTAGGTTTCTTCCTAGGTTCCTGCCTTTCTAGGGAGTTTTTCCTAGCCACCGTGCTTCTACATCTGCATTGCTTGCTGTTTGGGGTTTTAGGCTGGGTTTCTGTATAGCACTTTGTGACATCGGCTCATGTAAGAAGGTCTTTATAAATACATTTGATTTGATTTGATAGCACAAACACATCTGGGAGGCTATGAACACAAAGCTGTTAGCAGTAGATCAGAAAGTGCAACATGGACAGATGCCAAGAAACAGTCTCACTGACTAGGCTGTTCTAATGAATCACTAAAATGTCACTGAGATTAACGTCATGATGATGTGTCTGATGGGAGAAGGATGATATACTGTATCCATTTGCTATGCTGACTTTTGTGCTGAGGGTGCATCTCAATAGACTGAACTGTCCTTTTCTCCTTGTGTTTTCTCTTTCCTACAATCCACTGATTTGAAACCATGGCATAGGGGAAAGCAAGATGGTGGATGGCTGATCCATATACCAGGTATTTACTCATTCATTCACAATCACATCAGTGTAGAGAGCCGACAGAGACAAGGAGAAGAGGATTTAGACTACTGAGACAGCCCAAGACTTACTTGTCCAGAAACTTCCTCCAGACTGGGCCATGTTAATTATTAGTATTCAACCCAATGCCAGTTGGGTAGCATTGTTCCCCAGAGACCCAGCATCTCCTTAGCTGCGTTAGGATTTGATCATTTGTTAATTGTCCCCCATAATACTATAATAACAATAATAATAATAATAATATAAGCCATTTAGCAGACGCTTTTATCCAAAGTGACTTACAGTCATGCATGCAAATATTTTACGTGTGTGTGAAATAAGGGAGGAACACTGTGAAACTGTCTCTGTCAGTTCAACTTGGGTGAATGATGCGTCTTTTTCATATGATTGTATTTTGAATGGTAGTGCTTGTCGGTAATCAGCTCACACAATGTATTTAGGATCACATGTATCTGTTCTACACGCTGCTCAGATGCTTGGCAAGATTTTATGTTTGCATATATAATCCTAGTTACAGATCTTGTTGGGTATGTGAAGTGGAATAGATCCTCTTTTATGTTAGACTCCATCTCTACATAAAGAGATGTTGTCCAAAGCAAAATATCACTATTTCTACCACATATTATCTGATGTTGGCAGGACCAATACAAATCCAATGCAGCTCTCATTGATGATAATACAATAAAATCCTGTATATAAACCATCGACCTGTATATAGTTTAGCCTATGATCAACCATCTGCAGAGAATTACTGAGACATCCCACTGTATTTTCAGCCATCTTCATTTAACTCCTGTATAGTGTAACCGATGTGAAATGGCTAGTTAGTTAGCGGTGGTGCGCGCTAATAGCGTTTCAATCAGTGACGTCACTCGCTCTGAGACTTGAAGTAGGGTTTCCCCTTGCGTTGCAAGGGCCGTGGCTTTTGTGGCGCGATGGGCAACGATGCTTCGTGGGGTGTCAGTTGTTGATGTTTGCAAGGGTCCCTGGTTCGAGCCCGGGTTGGGGCGAAGAGAGGGACGGAACCTACACTGTTACAATAGGACGGAGGTGTTAATACCACACCTGTGCTCGGAGTGGAACAGCTCTTTTTTTGGACAGGTACAGTCGCGCACAGCTACCCAAAATTACTTGATTTAAACAGGCAACAACAACCAAGGGGGATGGTAGAAGGGACGGGGAATGGGGGGAGGCACATGCACACAGAACGTCTGCCATATTGTGACAGCCTGCCAGTTTCTGACAAATGGGTGGCTGAGTGGATTGTTAATTTAATGTTTGACAGTGTAATTAAGTAAGCAGTAGCATATGCTCAGGAGTTGTTTTTTACCCTCCGTTCCAGAAAGAGAGAGAGAGGTACCACTCCAAAGAGGACGAGTGAGCTAGTGAGCAGAAGGAGAGGGTGGGCATGGATGACTGAGAGTGTTGTTACAAGATGAGAGAAAGAGACAGAGACAGAGAGGGAGCTTTGTCTTTCGAAAGCTTGTGTAGACTCATATTTACTTCAGTTCAATACTGAATGAAACATTTGTGACTCGTTTCAAGAAACTAGGTGTTTGTCGCAGGTCACAACACAGGAGAGCCATTTGAACGTAATTCTTAAAAAAAAATATCTGAAATGCCAACTGGAACATGTGAACTTTCATGTGCCTTTATAACAGACTTGTATGCCATCTGTAAATATGAATAAAACTGTTAAATCAGCAACCTTCACGCTAGCCATGATTGGCTGAGATAATGAGTGGGCTGGACATGCAGAGAGATGATTTCGGATTGGTCTGCCATATAGCACGCTTCCGTCTATTTGAGCTGGTCAGTATGTGTAGGTAATCCTGTCTAACGCAGCTTTAAAAATGTTTTATTGCGTAGTAGAACTGCATATCATTGGTATCTCAGAGCCATTTGCTTTGCTAGTTATAGCCTAATGTTAGCTATCTGGCTGGTTAGATACCTGCAGATTCATGCAGGGTAGTAATGTCATGAGTTGGGATTATGGTTAATCCTAGCTACATTTGTTAACAAAAGACTCCACTCTGCAAGTAACCATTTCAATAGAATGTCACTGTGACAACTGTTAATAGACGTAGCTGGTAAATTCGCTCTGACTATCTACTCCGATTTCAGAGCAGTTTCGTCTGAGTGTGCCAGAGCGTAGAATAACTGACACATTTACAAACACTTAACATCCGTTGAATATGGCTGTAAATTTGTAAATGTTGGCAAAAAAGCATCAATTGTTGCCAGCAGCACAGTGGCAATCACCAACGCTCTGGATAACATAAAAACAGCCTAACCAGCTCTGCTAGGGAGAGTAAAATGGTCAGAGTGAGGTGTTGACTTGTTCATGTCTGGAAGTAGCTAGCAAGCTAGCCAACTTTAGCCAGTTAGCTTGGGTGATTGACTGTTGTTGTTAGGACAGAACACTCGGATCAACGCTTAAAGAGATGGGTGGGGATAAAGCTTAAAAGGATGTGAACGATGCTGAATGGGTGTAGACAAAGAAGAGCTCTCATGTAGGTACCAACGATTCAAAGGCTATTTTCTCAAAAGTGAGGTTACAAGTTTAGCAACTTTCAAAGCAGAATTACTAGAGAGAGAGGGAGGAAATCACTCAGTCGGAAAGTAGATAGACCTTAATTAATTGGCTTGAATTAAAAGCTCAGTACTTAGAATGATTCAGGTTCAAGAGATTGAACTGAAAGAGAAGAGACAGAAGATGTTTTATTTCTGTGCAATGGAGCGAGGAGGATGCAGATGAGGCTATCATAGATCATTTAACCTAATGGGTCAGTCTGAGCAGACGTCACATTTCAGACCAAGTACATTGGGCTGACAACAGCTAGATAGCGAACCAAGGGTCAATGTTAATGTGTTGCTGCCTGTGTGACTGTAAAGGAGATAATGTGTTAAATATTCTGCCTGCGTCATCAGTAATATAGGGAGATTAAGTCATGTGTTAAATTATGAGGTAATATAGTATATTACCTTGTGTCCATTCAACAGCTAGGTAACATCAACGAGGGGTTAAAATATTACTGTCTGTGTGACAGTTAGGGGAGGTTATGCGTTAAATTATTAGGAGAAATATCACCTTGTGTCCATTAAACATGCATTAGCCAGATTTGTTTGATGTAAGTGCGTTTGATGATGAAACATGTGCTTGAGTTTTTATTCCCAGCTGTCCGTCATGCCAGCTAACAGTGAGTGAGACATCAGTGTGGCCCAAACTGAGATGAAGCCAGCCATTAATTAAAGACACTCCATTTGATTAAATTAAGAGTGATCAGAGATGTGCTGATGAGGCACCAACCCTGTCAAGCGTTCAGCTTCCCAATGGCAGCTGGAAGGCAGATTGATACTCAAGTGAATCACTGTTCACGCTTTCTGTTGTTTGTCTGCACCGACCTGTATTGGATGAAGCAGTTAACAATGTAGAGCACTTCAACAAAGAAATTACATAAGGACTCTACATAAGGACTCTACATAAGGACTCTGTAAAGTGATGTGTTAACTGAAAACACCTCCACTGTTTTTACTAATTTCGTCTAGAGAATGTACGCCTTGTCAGGAGAGAGTGGAAGAGATAAAGCGATGGAGGGGACAGTGAGGAGAGAGAAGGAGAGAAACAGAGTGACAGAGAGATCTTCCTCCTCCCTGTGTAAAGTGCCAATGCCATCCCTGTTCCTGTTTGTGGTTACTGGCAAGCAGCCAGCCAGTCCCAGGCAGCTTGGTTTGATGGGTGTCCTGAGAGAAGAGAGGAGGGGGAAAACAGGGTAACGTTAGCGATGACAGATGGGAGTGGTGTCAGTTTACCACCATTAGATGAATTATTCTCCCTGTCAGTCTACAAGCAGACGAGGATGTACAGACTCACCGGAGGCCCAGGCATCCACACTGCCCACTGCCCCGCTTCCTCTCTTCCCTTCCTCCTCTCTTCCACTCAGCTCCTCATCTCCTTGTCCACAGCCCCAGTACAGAGTACAGACCACATGCACCTCGTGGGAAACTCAATAGAGAGATGAGAGATAAGAAATAGACTTTACAAGAAGTGATGATATCACAAAAGCAGGAGAGAAGTCCTGTTCAACCTGGCCTTGAGCCGTTTTCTAAGCATATTCATGTAACATCAATCATCAGTTAGTCAAACTAGCACAATGTATGACAGCATTATAATTAATATGGAGAGTGTTTAACCACCAATACTTACTGTAATTCCTGAGACAATCTTCACTAGCAGTGAATATTATGCTTAGTAGAGCATTCATAAGCCCTACATTTGAGGTTATGGCTGTAGAACAATATTAGATACTGTAGCTGAGGTGGGCTGGTCGGCCTCTCCCTGGCACCATCTCAGCCTGATGTTTAATCAGAGGAAGGTAATGACCCTCTTGCAGGGTGTTGACGTCCAGACGACAGTGATGAATTACTACCACATCCTCTGACCTCAGACGGGCCATAAACACACATCATTTCATTTCTTATTTTTTTCTTTATACATTTTTTGGCAGGCCGCAGCCTGCGGTGGTGATGGAGGAGGACGGTGTGGAAGGTACCAGGTGGCGCAGGTGGTGGAGGGAATGATCGATAGGGAGGGAATCAAGGACAAGTTATATCTCAATCCTAAGTTGCTCCAAAACTCTAAGTGGGGCTACTGCATTCAAAGGACAAATTCTTGAGGTTTCAACCAAACAGAAACAGGATGTGTCAATGAAGAAAATGGGAGGAATAAGGAAGCACTAACATTCCAAGAAAAAAGGATATTCCATAACAATCAGATGACACTCACTGAAAGGTCATAGAGAATACAAACCAAGTGAAAGGCTTTGAGAGATGACAGTCAGTGAAATCAGCAGCAGTGAATGTGGCTGTGGCATATTCAAGGTCAGAGACTGCTTTCTGGGGCCTTGAAGTCAAGGGCTACCCCTGTAGAGAACCCAGCCTTGAGAAGTGAGATGCTTTCAATGTGATGTATGGGATGGACCACTGCCTCTCTCAATGTGTGTTTGGTTTGTGTGTGTGTGTGTGTGTGTGTGTGTGTGTGTGTGTGTGTGTGTGTGTGTGTGTGTGTGTGTGTGTGTGTGTGTGTGTGTGTGTGCACATCAGGCGTGCATGAGAGAGAGAGAGAGAGAGAGAGAGAGCGAGAGAGAGAGAGAGAGAGAGAGAGAGAGAGAGAGAGAGAGAGAGAGAGAGAGTATGCCTGTGTGGTGTGTCTTGGTTTTTCTGCGAGCTTGAGACTGTACATTGTGTATGCAAGTCCTTTTATAAGGCTGCACACTATTATAGCATTTTATCACCTAGTTTGTTTCAGTCTATCTGAACTGTGCAGCGCAAGCAGCAGCAGACAGAACAGATGTGCTCCACCATCTAGGAGAAGAGGGACGAATCAATGACAGAATCATATTGACTTTGATATTAATAACAGTATTGATACGATTTTTCCCCATAGCTTGAAACGGCAGGGAAAGGACAGGCACCCAGAGTGTAATGCAGCCGGTTCTCATCTGCTTCAGTATCTCTCCAACCTGTTTAAGGAGAATGGTGTCTGTGTAGCGCTCTTTGTAGACATTTGTACTGCTTGAATCTATAGGTGCTATGTAAACATGGAGAACTTCAGTTGATGCCACAGGAATAAGGACTACATTGTGCAAAAATTACTATTATCGAAAAACGAATGAACATATTATATGGCCACAAGTATTATCCCGCATTTCAAATGACTGTTTTGCTAAAAAATGTTCAGCTGCACAAATTGCTCTAATTCTCTCATTCCTCATTTGCAATAAGCACAATATGAATTAACTTCCCCCATAATACACTGTCCTTGCCGTTGTCAATCAAACCGTGGTGGACTTCATCTATTCTCTGGCTGCTGCTAGTGCTGCTGTATGGATAATAGTGCATGCTAAAGGATCGGACCATGTTCTCACCACAGTTATGACACCTCTTTCTGTCCGTAGCTGTGCTGTTTCCCAGCCTCATTAATAACATCTCAATGTCTCTCTCCTACCTCCAGTTATTTAATCTATTCACCACACTATACCCAGATGGACAGATACCATCTGCTAGGGGTGAAGGGAGGAGAGGAGGGTGGAGGAGAGGAGGGGAGGACAGTAAAGGAGAGGAGGGGAAGGGAAGGAAGAGGCAAGGAAAAGAGAGGAGAACACACCTGGAATATAGCAGCTCACTATATAAGGCTACTTCTCTGTCTCTGAGGGGGTGGAGAAAACTGTCAACTAGAACATTAGACTCCTAAAAAGAGAACGAGGGCAGTCTGGTCACGGATTAACATCCCTGCCATCAAATTATCTAACCATTTCACAGGATTCATTATGGCTAACAAGATATCCATGGATACGTCCCAAATGGGGCATTAGGTACCAAGGGCATAAAGCTGTAACAGGCATAACAGGTTATCTGGGCACTCTTAATGCAGTGAAGTGGCTGGGCTGGGAGGTTAAGTGGTTAATGATAGCTGGCCTGTGGTTTTATTGGACGAGAGCACTTCATCTTTAGCACCACTCGGCTGATGGATGGCTGTAGATGGATTGAGGGATCGGTGGATTGACGACTCTCAGCCCCCACACACTTAACACATAAACATGCAACAGGAGAGGGGGAAAGACGCAGAAGACAATAGACACTACAATTAACATGGGCAAAAGGACAGGCAGTGTGTTGCTTAATTGAAGGAGAGAGGAGATAGAAACAGAGAGGGGAGAGGAGAGAGAGACAGAGAGGGGGAGAGGAGAGAGAGAGAGAGAGAGAGGGAGAGGACAGCGAAAGAGTGGGGGAGAGGAGAGAGACAGAGAGGGAGAGAGGAGAGAGAGAGGGGAGGAAGAGACAGAGAGGATGAGAGAGAGAGCGAGACAGAGAGAGGGAGATGAGCGAGAGACAGAGAGGAGGAGAGATGACATGGAGTCATTTCAGGGTTTATGCCAAAACTAGACAACTAGACTCTAAAGCCAAATTAAGAATTGTACAGAGACGTTACTAGGAGAATAGACTTGTCTAGACTCAAAGATCAATAGATCCAAGTAGCTTTAGGGAAGAGGAAAACAATTACAGGCCAAATGAGCCGAGTACTAATAAAAAAAATCCAAGACCAGCGCTTCACAATTAACTTTTTATAACAACAAATGACTGAGCCAAAAATCCTCCATCAAATCTTCTGACCCTATACTGTAACTTACCCTTAAATAAACCCAGCCAAACTGGTCTCTTATCTCCTGCACCTCGATGACAGTTATACCCTAAACCCTAACCTCAACCCAAGCCTGATCCACAACTCAACCCAAACCCTAGCTTCATGTCCACATTCCTTTTCAAACCTAACCCTCAACCACAACCCAAACCTTACCCTAACCCGTGGGACTAACAACAAAAGAAAAGTCCACAGCTATGGAACACTGAATGTTTGAAAGAGATTACATCATTTGGCATCTACGGTACCTCCTCCCATTCCATCAGGTGATTTCTGCACATTTCTGCTAGCGTGATGCCTAATTGCCTCTCCATTCCAGACGTGCGTTCCTGCCCCTATATGGAAGGGGGCCTTGGACAATGGTATAAAGTGTAGGGGCATAGAGTGCTTATGATGAGGGACCAAGACGTTCAAAGTATGTAATCTCTAGGATGGTTCATGGACCACAGCTCTGCCCAAAATAGAACAGAGCAGGCAGGAAGGAAGAGAGGCAGGCAAACAGGAGAGAAAGACATTTTTAAAAAAAAGCAGCCCAGCACCATATGCTCCTCCTGCTGGCACTTCAACATGGTACAAAGCTCTACCTGCAGGGCCAAGGTAAGAGTTCACAGCACTACCCATAAGTGCTTGTTGGAATATTGTAACGATTCACTCTCTGTCAGTGTCAGGGTAACAGACGGTTGCTATAGAACAATGGTTCCCAAACTTTTTATAGTCCCGTAACTCTTCAAACATTCAACCTCCAGCTGCGTACCCCCTCTAGCACCAGGGTCAGCGCACTCTCAAATGTTGTTCTATGCCATCATTGTAAGCCTGCCACACACACACTATACGATACATTTATTAAACATAAGATTGAGTGTGAGTTTTTGTCACAATCCGGCTCATTGGACAAAGAGCTCTTATATGACCAGGGCACAAATAATAATATAATAATAATCAATAATTTTGCTCTTTATTTAGCCAAACAACATTATTTGTTCATTGAAAATTGTGAATAACTTACCACAGGTTAATAAGAAGGGTCTGCTTGAAAGGATGCACATAACTCTGCAATGTCGGGTTGTATTGGAAAGTCTCAGTCTTAAATCATTTTCCACACACAGTCTGTGCCTGTATTTAGTTTTCATGCACATACATAGGTATGTGGTTGCAAAGGGCATCAGTGTCTTAACAGCGAGATTTGCCAAGGCAGGACACTCTAAGCGCAGCCCATTTTAGAAATCTGGCAGTGGCTTCTGATTAAATAAAATTTTCACAGAACCGCTTGTTGCAATTTCGATGAGGCTCTCTTGTTCAGATATCGGTAAGTGGACTGGAGGCAGGGCATGAAAGGGATAACGAATCCAGTTGTTTGTGTTGTCCGTTTCGGGAAAGTACCTGCATAATTGCGCACCCAACTCACTCAGGTGCTTCGCTATATCACATTTGACATTGTAACCATTGTCAATGTAGTGTTCAAAACATCTTTCAAGCTGTCAGGCATTCCCTTTGCAGCCAGAGCCTCTCGTGGATCCTGCAGTGTACCCAAGTGGCATCTGGAGAAACTACTTGCACGCGCGTTACCACTCCACTATGTCTCCCTGTCATGGCTTTTGTGCCATCAGTACAGATACCAACACATCTTGACCACCAAAGTCCATTTGATGTCACAAAGCTGTCCAGTACTTTAAAAATATCCTCTCCTGTTGTCCTGGTTTCCAGTGGTTTGCAGAAGAGGATGTCTTCCTTAATTGACCCCCCATAAACGTAACGGACATATACCAGGAGCTGTGCCAGGCCAGCCACGTCTGTTGACTCATCCAGCTGTAATGCATAGAATTCACTGGCTTGTATGCGAAGCAGTAATTGTTTCAAAACATCTCCAGCCATGTCACTGATGCGTCGTGAAACAGTGTTGTTCGATGAAGACATTGTCTGTATAGTTTTTTTGGCCTTTTCCCCCAGCATTGTCCCAGCCATATCCGCGGCAGCAGGAAGAATTAAGTCCTCCACAACAGTACAGGTCTTGCCTGTCCTAGCCACTCGGTAGCTCACCATATAAGACGCTTCTAGCTCCTTCTTATTAATGGTATCTATTGCTTTTATACATGTCTAACTACTCAAAAGTCGTCTTTATTCTCGTTCAAAAAACTCCCGTGGCTTATTTTTCTAATTGTCATGTTTCGTTTCTAAATGTCTGAGCAAGAGTGAAGGTTTCCCACGAGTGAGTAACGGTTGATGCGATTGGATGGTAATTATTTGACTAGGCTACCTGTATTTGACATTGTGTTGTTATTTTGCTGAACACTAGATGGTTGAATTTTATTTTTGGCAGTGAAATGAGGCTACTCTGGCGAGAAAAAAACCTCACCCAAATGTATAGCCCTCTTGGAAAATATAAATGTACTGTTTGAAAATGTCAATCACATTTTTATTTGGCGTACCTGACTGCATTGCGCGTACCCCTGGGTGTACCCAGTTTGGGAATACCTGCTGTAGAACAACCTCACTGTCTGTGTCTGTGTTTGCATCAGCTCATTTCCCTCCGTTTTTGTCGCCATGATGACAGTAACCTTTGATCTTGAATATACTGTAATTATAGAATTATCCATCTGCTGCTACCATGTCTCGGAACAGCTAGAACTCCAGTACCTTATTAGCATTATTGTCTTCCGTTGGGAATACGCTGCTGCCCAGTTCACAGGAACGGAGTTTAAAGATGTCAAAGACGGTTGTGTTCCCCATGACAATAAGAAACAAGGGGGAGAGGAAAGAGAGTGAGAGATAGAGGAAGAGAGTAGGCTAATTCATTCTATGCATGCTAATGATAATCTCCTACTATACCCATTTTGAATAATGTTCTAATTTTTTACCCCAACTCAAGTGTAATTCACCTGCATTTCTGTGGAGAAAACAACACAAGCCGACTGTGTGCCGCATATTTACACATCAAACACACTCCTTTACCTCCTTCCCTCTCTCCCTCCCTCCTCGCCCCTCTTCTCACCTTCCGTTTGGAAGATGCTACTGCTCTGAACACAAGACAAACAGACACTGGGGATCCTCATCTCAATAAGAGGTACTACCATAGAGCTAGATAGAGGACTCATCGTTATACTGGGGATCCTCATCTCAATAAGAGGTACAAACATAGAGCTAGATAGAGGACTCATCTTTATATCAGTGCCATTATAGTGTCTGTGACAGCATGAGTATCGCCATTGAGACTACAACCCATAGGAATCCCCACTCAGTTGACTACTTTGACTACTTTAAAATGCCGGAAGCATGGTGGAAGCCCTCAATGGCAATGTCAACACTGAAGCTAGTTATATCCATGAAGAGTCCTATATCTATCTTTATGTGTACAACATACAATGTACAGTACTTCATGAACTGGGTGGTTCGAGCCCTGAATGCTGATTTGCTGACAGCCGTGGTATATCAGATGTATACCACGTATATGACAAAACATGTATTTGTACTGCTTTAGTTACGTTGGTAACCAGTATATAATAGCAGTAAGGTACCTCGGGGGTTTGTCATATATGGCCAATATACCACGGCTAAGGATTGTGTCCAGGCACTCCGCGTTGCATCGTGCTTAAGAAAAGCCCTTAGCCGTGGTATATTGGCCATATACCACACCCCCTCTGGCCTTATTGCTTAAGTATACAATGAGTCTGTGCCCAGGAATACTGTTAGAAATAAACAATGCCAGAGAGAATGCATGAGAGCGATAGATAGTGTAGACAACGAATGCCCAGGAATACTGTTAGAAATACACTGCATTAAAGGGAATATACAGAGTTTTTGATAACAACAACCTGTTAGAATGCTGAAAGACTAACAACCTAAATGGAAAACCAAAGCTAATTCAAAGATAAGCACCAGGCCTACGAAGAGATGATGAGACGGTGTAAGTAACTCTGCATGTCGTTCTGTTTTAAACTCTGTTTACCCAGTATCAATATTTGTCTCCCCTAGATACAGAAAGTATTCACACCCCTTGACTTTTTCCACATTTTGTTGTGTTACAGCCTGAATTTAAAATGTATTAGATTGAGATATAGTGTCACTGGTCTGCACACAATACCCAATAATGTCAAAGTGGAATTATGTTTTTAAGCCTGAATAAGTTCAGGAGTAGTCCCTCAGTCGAGCAGTGAATTTCAAACACAGATTTAACCACACACACCAGAGAGGTTTTCCAATGGCTCACAAAGAAGGGCACATATTGGTCGATGGGTAAAAATTAAAAAAGCAGACATTGAATATCCCTTTGAGCGTGGTGAAGTTATTAACTACACTTTGAATGGTGTATCAATACACCCAGTCACTACAAAGTTACAGGCGTCTTTCCTAACTCAGTTGCCAGAGAGGAAGGAAACCTCTCAGGGATTTCACCATGAGGCCAATGGTGACTTTAAAACAGTTACAAAGTTTAATGGCTGTGATAGGATAAAAACTGAGGATGGATCAAAAACTTTGTAGTTCGTCCACAATACTAACCTAAATGTCAGATTGAAAAGAAGGAAGCCTGTACAGAATACAAATATTCCAAAACATGCATCCTGTCTGCACTAAGGCACAAAAGTAAAACTGAAAAAAATGTGCCAAAGAAATTAACTTTATGTCCTGAATACAAAGGGTTATATTTGGGGCAAATCCAACACAACCCATCACTGAGTACCACTCATCATATTTTCAGGCTGCATCATGTTATGGGAATGCTTGTCATCGGAAAGGACTAGTGTTTTTTAAGATAAAAATAAACGGAATAGAGCTAAGCACTGCTTTCCAACAGACACTGGGAGACACATTCACCTTTCAGCAGGGCAATAACCTAAAACACAACGGCAAATATACACTGGAGTTGCTTACCAAGACGACATCGAATGTTCCTGAGTGGTCTAGTTATAGTTTTGACTTAAATCGGCGTGAAAATCTATGGTAAGACTTGAAAATGGCTGTCTAGCAATGTTAAACAACCAACTTGACAGAGCTTGAAGAATTGTTTTAAGAATAATGTGCAAATATTGTACAATCCAGGTGTGCAAAGCTCTTAGAGATTTACCTAGAAAGACTCACAGCAATAATCGCTGTCAAATGTGATTCTAATATGTATTGACTGAGGGATGTGAATACTTGAGTAAATGAGATATTGCTGTATTTCATTTTCAATAAATGTGGACAACTAAAAAAAATATCAAATTCACTGTCTTTATGGGGTATTGTGTGTAAATGGGTGAGAAAAAAATCTGGAGTGGAGGAACACATTAAGACAGCAATGATTTTCAGTCGTAATCAGGATGCCAGAATAAGGATTTCAGAAATGGTGTAACTTCACTTACTATAAACATGTTTTGCTTCACAAGATCATACTCTAACTGTGGATTCTATAACTATGAATAAAAAAATGAAACATTTAACTTACTATTTGTATGTAGAGAGGTGATGATAGTCTTCCAACAGTCTGTAAAAGAGAGAAAAAAATGAATAAAACATATTTTTGACCACATCTCATTGATTGTGGATTTTTGGATCAAGGTAGACTAACATAATACCAGTGTTTAGGTGAGTTGCAGTAATATTTCATTTAGAAAAATTGCAAATTGTGACTAAAAACCATTTAACGATAAGTAATTCTCTGTTTCTGAGATAAAGAGGGCGCCTTCCAGTAACACTATGGTGTCAATTTACATTTATTTTTAAATAATACAATAAATATACTACAAATGAACATTGGCTGTGGGTAGAGAGTTACAACATCACCATTCTCTCTCCACTTCACAATTATGGACATGACCGTTTTCAATTTTAGCATATGAAATTTAGAATTCTACCTATTTTAATAATAAAAAGTGGGTTGGAGATCATGTCATTGTAAAGTATAAAACAAGAGGAAAAAACTTTACAATTTCATGCATACAGATAGGTTTTAATGCTTCAAAAGACATACAAGAGTGGGTGGCCACAGTAAACTTGAATTTATTGACATAAAAACCAATATATCTTCTATCCTCTCTTACACAGGTTTGACAAGACCATAAAAACTAACGAACAGACAAACGTAAAACAATAAAAAAACAAAAACAAAACAAAAACAAAAAACCTTATTGGCAGCATTACTGCTGGTTCTGAAAATTTACAAAAATGTTTTGTCCTTTTATTGAAAGCAAAGGTTAAATTTGGAGTGCTTCATCGAAATGAACATTAAAAACTGATGATCAATAAGTGTATTGAGCTATCTTAACATAAATGGTTCAAGTCACATATCTAGAAGGTAAAAACAAAAAACATAACAAAAAACAAGCTACTTATGCAGGACAGTAAAACTTTCTGTGGCAGATGCTGTAGTGGTAAAAAGCAGGCAGAGTGCATAGTTTGTACAAGGGTATAACTAGGGCTTAAGAAAGTAAAACAACAGTTAAATCAGAAGACCCCAAACAACAATACAAAACAAGCTTTGCATCTGGCTTTTCTACCTTTAAGCGGGCTAATCTGATGGACTATTAGATATCGTTCACTTAAAAAAACAAATCTAAATTTTTCATTTTTTTATTATTTTTTTAAAAATATATGTTTGAAAATATATTTTTGACTTGTACATGACACACCTGATTTTAATCATCATTAGACAATTCTACCACATTTTCAAATAGTGGATTTCAAAATACATAGTGGATTCTTGGCCCTATAGGAACTTAAAGCTATATAAAAAAAAGCCTTTGGTAAGAAAGTTAATGGTTTCAGGTACCAAAACTCCAAACTGTTCCTCGGCCATGTGCTTTGGAATACTCAAAGGGGGAGACACTCCGTACCCATTCCAAACCAGTCACCTTCACCCCCAACCCCGAAAAAGAAAAGCAGGAAAAAGCTTGACGAAGTGAAAAAAGATTATCCATTGTGCATACCACCAATCATGAGATTCCATTCACAAAATGCACCATGTCTTGGAACCATGATATGCAAGCATTGCAGCATCGCTTCTACCGTTTTCTTTTTTTTAAGACATCTAAGAAAATTTGATAAATTAGCACCACATTCGGCAACTGAGTACAATCTTATTTCTATTAGCACATTCCAAGTAAGTTGCAGTATGATCAGACGTTGTTAGTTTTTACTAAGTGGGCCTTGGAAGCAGAGAAATACATAAAATAAAATACTGCATGGATCTATGAATGAATATGAAGCAAACTGACATGCATTAAAACACCCCTGGACATAAATAAGAATGTAGCAAAGATGTTGTGTCAGAGGTGATGGGTAAGAGGGTCAGGGTCAGGGACAGACAGGGTAGTCATGGTGACAAGTTAACATCACCATCATCAGCTTACTGTACTTTCAAAATAACAACAAACTTGAAAATATCATAGCACCACAGGAGAAAAAATAGCACCTAAGTATTGATTTCTTGTGTTTCATTGAAAAGTGACATCTCCTGCTGCATATATAGTTTGATAGAGTAGAAATATGGAAGTATTGAAGGAAAAAAATATCAAAGTTGTTTATTAAGTTAATAAAATCTCAAAATGCACCCAAAATAGAGGACACAAGAAGAGTAGGAATGTCTGTCATTTTTATCTTGACACATTTTCTGTTATGCTAATCAACTCTCACATACTAGCGCAGAGTAATATTTCCATATTTTATTTTCATTCGGTTCTTAAATTACAATAAGGTGTTCTTCACACCCAGCAACAAGACAAGCACTCCTCATCTATTCTCCAATTTACATGTCCAATTCCTTACTTTAGTATCGGCGAATTTCATGTATTCCAATGACCATCATCTTTTACCTCACGTCTTAAAAGGTCACATGCATGTTTTGAAGCCAGAAACAATAAACATTACCAGGAAAAATATACAGAAAGTACTTACAAACATACAAAAAATATTTATATATATATAAGTTCCATTCAGAAGAATGGGGAGACAATTATGCACAAAACAAAGCTTCCGAAATGAATGAATGAGCAAACGAATGAACGAATGAACGAATTAATAAAATATTCAAAGTGGGAATTGAGAGGGAGACAAAAAAACAACAACAACAAAAACCAATAAAAAAACGAAGAAGAAAACTGCCACATGGGATGGAGTCCATGGCAACCTTCTGAAACCAGTGGAGTAGCAGGTAAAAGTTTGCCTCCGGTGCGTTGGACAACCAGACTGGATTTACATCAAGTGCGCTGGGATTGGGTGGAGGTTTGGGAACGGTGATAGGGGTCATGGGTGAACATAGGGGTCGGTAGTATCTGACTTATTCAGTTTCAAAACTTGCATGTGATGGAGAAGGCACACTGAGGTTACAAGGTTGCTCTTTTTTTTATTATTCTTATCCAATCCTCTAGAAATTTATTGTAGTATTCTCATCTTGATTTTTGTGTATTTTATTCATACTTGTTGCTTTTGGACACAGAATGTTTTACACAAATACAAATTGTCCTATTCATGTGTTTTGTTTCTGAGAAAATAAATATGCTTTTTATTTTCTCCATTTTGTTCAGTAAACAGTCTTAGCCGATGAAACAGACAGGACCCACTTCGAATCCAAACTTCTGCGTAGCCCCGCCGAAATCATTGAACATGATGTCAACAAAAGGCACCTGTTCCACCTTTGGTGTGTTGATCTCCAGTACTGTCTTTTCATAGCCCTTTTTCAACTGAAAAACAGAGAGGGACAGAGAGTGAGAAAGTGCTACTGTACTTTCGACCTCTATATACAGTATACAGTAGGGTTTATTTTTTGCATCAAATCTTAAATTCATTCCCCCCACCCCACACAGACATACAATTCACTCCCCCCACACAGACACACAATTCAGCCCCCCCCCCCCCCCACACACACTTCTTATTGAACGCAGAACGAGGGAGAGCTCGGTCCGTTGTTTTGTGAAGTTTGTTGTTTTAAAAGTGTATTGGAAAGTTTCTAAGTAGCTAGCTAACTTTTTATTTTGGATCCCGCGACACAGTTGGCATCAGTTGCTGGGTCTGTTACACTCTGTCCAGTGATCCTGCCGACCAAGGCCGGTTCTGAGGAGCTATTTGGCATAGCAGCTTGCCTAGCTGCTAGCTAGCTGCCAGCTAGTTGCCTATCAAGCTAGCGGGGTTTCTTGAGGGCTTGAACGCAGCCCGTGACGAGGTTAGCCATTGTGGCTGGGACTCCGGATTGTCCCGGGTTTTTGGCTGTCTAGATCCCTGCTATTTGTTGTTTTAAATCTTCCCTGTGACCTGCCCTGTCTGAAACTACGAGGAGTAACAGCATAACCTACGTTGCTAGCTACCATGACAAAGTCCAAAGCCGGCATGAGTACCATTGAGGACAGTGGTGTCTCTCTATCACAGGTGAAGGATCTTTTAAACTAACAAAAATAGTTATATAAGCAGTTGTTACAACAACAAGAACATAGCTTCAAGTGTTTTGTCAAAATACTGGTGGCTTCAACTAATAAAAGAATGGACGACCTGACCAGAGAGGTCCAGGACCTGAAGAACAGCTTGCAGATCTCCCAGGGTCAGCTCGATGAGTTGAAACAGGAGAACGGCAAGATGACAGCAATCTGTAAAGGACATCAGTTTTGTGTGGGAATCCAGGACAACAATGACGTATAAATCTCAAGGGACACAGGTGGAATAGCTTGGTTGTTGATGAAATTGCAGAATCTAAACATGAGACCTGGACGGAGTCTGAGGACAAAGTGAGGGAAATGATCTCTGAGAAATTGAAGATGGACCACAGGAAGGTTGAGTTGGAGTGCGCCCATAGGACTGGATAACCCACCACTAGCCCAGGTGACAGGTCCAGGCCGAAAGTGGTCAAGTTCCTGAGGTTCAAGGACAAGGTAGGTGTTCTGGATAGAGCCAAGAACTTGAGAGGAACGTATATCTTCCTGAACAAGGACTATCCTGTGCACCAGAAGAGGAAAGAACTGATCCCTGCCATGAAAGCTGGCAGAGCGCGTGGAGACATTTCCTACATCCACTATGACAGGCTCATTGTCCACCCTCCATCCCAGAAGCCTGGAAGGGATAAGAGAGCCAAGCCTATGGGTCCGTAGCGTCAACCCGCAGCACACACACACACACACACATTGATTAATGGACTGCTGAATGTATATTTTTTATTTTGTTTTGTTTGCTCTTTTCAATATTATGTCTATCTCTGATAAGCTACCCAGGAAAGGGCTGAAAATAGCCCATATGTAGCCTTAGAAACAAGGTTCATGAAATCAGTAACTTGCTATCATCAGATAACATTCATATATTAGCCATTTCTGAGACTCACTTAGACAATTCAGTTGATGATACAGCAGTAGCAATACAAGGATATAACATCTATAGAAGAGACAGAAATGCTGATGGGGGAGGTGTTGCAGTATATATTCAGAGCCATATCCCTGTAATGCTTAGAGAAGATCTTATGTCAAGTGTTATTAAGGTGTTGTGGTTGCAGGTTCACTTGGCACATCTAAAGCCTTTTCTTTTGGGGTGTTGCTATAGGCCACCAAGTGCTAACAGTCAGTATCTAAATAATATGTGTGAAATGCTTGATAGTGTATGTGATGTAAGCAGAGAGGTTTACTTTCTTGGGGACCTGAATATTGACTGGTTTTCATCAAGCTGTCCACTCAAAAGGAAGCTTCTTTCTGTAACCAGTGCCTGTAATCTGGATCATCCTCATGTATAGATCACATGCATCCGTACCCATTGGATGCAGTCATTACAATAGTAGCTATATCCAAGAAAGCCAAAGTTCCAAAAGCTGGGCCTAAAATAGTGTATAAGAGATCATACA
This sequence comes from Salmo salar, assembly GCF_965601325.2. Classification (NCBI taxonomy): domain Eukaryota; kingdom Metazoa; phylum Chordata; class Actinopteri; order Salmoniformes; family Salmonidae; genus Salmo; species Salmo salar. Next base: position 164,873,759 of record NC_138291.1, on the reverse strand, counting down.
AAATATTTTGTTGTGACTCTTATGTGGATGATGCTAAAAATGGTGGGTATGATATGATTAATAAGGCGCATCCAGACATCGCATCCAGACATCCAGACATTGCACCTGTCATTCAGGTCATTTTTGGGGGGTGGGGGCTTGCCTGTTTTGCGCATTATTTTGGAATTAATACGTAACACATCAGTTTGCAAACAATGTATAAAATATATATATACATATATATATATTATATATATATATATCATTACGTTAATAAAGGCACATACAAACAATTTTTTGCTTTATTGAGTAAGGCAGCTCCAAAATGCAGGTGTTTCAGGCTAGCTCAGTGCTTTCTGTGGTGGTGGGACAGCCAGCTGAAAATACGGAGCGTAGGTGTTGGTAATGTTCTCTAGTTGCGCCATGATTGGCTCAGTGTTCTGTCACTCATGGGGAAACTACGTTACCGCCAAGTCTAAGGGTAGAGCTTGAAAATTCAAGCCCCTTGGGTGGTGCCATAGAGTGACATTTGAAGTGCCCATCCAAGAAGACTCAAGGTCATTGGCCACAGATAAAATTATGTCAAATCACGTTTTATCTACAGTAGCTTTGATTGGACTGATCATGTCAACATCATACTTTCAAAATCTTAGCTAGCTGTCATCATCATGATCAAGTCAACAATCTACTGGCAAATCCTTTTTAATCCTTGTCATATGAAGAGAAAAAATGATGAGAAATTATAGATAAAACGTATCGGTGCTCATCAGCCATTGGCCATAAGCATTACACAACAAGTCGGAAATCACAAATTCAACAATGAGTGGTTTGGAAAGAATCAGTGGCTAACTGCAAACATTGCAAAGCAATCACTAGTCTGCTATTCAGAGGAGTGGATGTGTGGTCCCAAGTCTGGGATTAAGGATCTCTTTTCCAAGCTTAAAATTATAAACATAAAGAATTGGCCATGCTGTCAATGAAGTGTGATTGGTGCTACGCTCAAAACAACTGTTAACTTGGAACAGCGAAATCTGACTTCAGTGAGTTCAAGACAACGAGGAACTCTGGAAAAATAAGCTCCAACTGGGAAAATATGTGTTGAACGGTCATCCAATTCGGTATTCTAAATCCGGAACTTGGGCCTCTTTCTAGAGCTACGACCAGAATATCACTGACGTCATCATGATTCTACCTTGTTTTTTTCCGAGTTCCCAGTTGTCTTGAAAGAACCACAAATCCAGAGAATGCCAAACTTTGATGACAGAATTTGCCCACGAAGGACCACCGCGCCACCTTCCTGTTCAAGTGAGCATAGCACAACAAGGTGAGTCCAAAAATATATTGTATGCTGCTGCATAAATTATGTAATATGCCAGGGAGATATGTATACTGTAGCAAAGAAAATAATAATAAGTGAATGTGTTGTGTATCAAGCTGTTAGTAGCCCATGTGCCTCACCCTAATAATTTTGTCTATTTTCCCCTCTTACTTGGTGGAGCACATGTAGCCTATAACCTGTTTTAGAGAAATGTAATCATTGAATATTCTAAGAGCTTTCATTGTCTGCTTATATGCCCCCTTTATTCATCCCTTTATTCATGCTCCTTTTATTCATCCATTTAGCCCATCCAACTACCTCATCCCCTTACTGTATTTATTTAATTTATCTTGCTCCTTTGCACCCCAGTATCTCTACTTGCACATTCATCTTCTGCACATCAATCACTCCAGTGTTTAATTGATATATTGTAATTACTTTGCCACCATGGTCTATTTATTGCCTTACCTCCCTTATCTTACCTCATTTGCACACACTGTATATAGACGTTTTGTACTGTATTATTGACTGTATGTTTGTTTATTCCATGTGTAACTGTGTTATTGTATGTCTCGAACTGCTGTGCTTTATCTTGGTCAGGTCGCAGTTGTAAATGAGAACTTGTTCTCAACTAGCCTATATGGTTAAATAAAGGTGAAATAAAAAAAAATATATTTTTTAAAATCCTACAGGTTCTGACTTGGTGTACAGGGAGAACACTGTAAGAACGGCCCATGTTCTGAATTATGTCGCTGTACATTTCAAAAGTGCTTAACAAATAGTTATAGTGACTATGTCAGTCCTAGCTCACTCATTAATGTCTTTATTGAAATTACGGATTGCCTCTTATCTGCTTGTTGTCCTCTTATGCCATACTTTGTACATCTTAATTATCTGCAGAAACCACATTTGTTTAAGTAATCACCCATATCAGCTATGTTTTTTTTAAAGGCAGTAAATTAGGCTGAATTAACTGTTTCGCTGCCAGACAAGGCTCCACTGATAGCCAGGTGTAAAAAGAAAAATAAACTGTATTATGAAGCCAAGATCAATGATATAAAGCATGAAGTAACCTTTTTGGGGGAATACTTTAAATGAAATTATGGGCAGAAAGACTAATTCAACTCCATCTTTCATCAAATCAGATGGCTTATTCATCACAAAACCATTTGATGTTGCCAAATATGAAATGATTACTTCATTGGCAAAGTGGGCAAACTTAGACAGGAAATGGCAACAATGTTCAGTGAGCCTTCGTATTCATGCAAAAAAAAAATAAAAAAAGAATGAAAGAAAAGCATTAAGTTTGAATTTTGAAAATAAAGTGTGGGAGAGATGGAAAAATTATTGTTATCTATCAATAATGACAAAACTCCTGGCATTGACAATTTAGATGGAAAGCTACTGAGGATGGTAGCTGACTCTATAGCCTCTCCTATCTGTCATATCTTTAATCTGAGCCTCGAGGAAAGTCTTTGTCCTCAGGCCTGGAGGGAAGCCAAAGTAATTCCACAACCCAAGAGTGGTAAAGCGGCCTTTACTGGTTCTAACAGCAGACCTATACGCTTGCTGCCAGCTCTTAGCAAACTGTTGAAAAAATTGTGTTTGACTAAATACAATGCTATTTCTCTGTAAACAAACTAACAACAGCCTTTCAGCATGCGTATAGAGAAGAGCACTCAACATGTACTGCACTGACACAAATGACTGATGATTGGTTGAAAGAAATTGATAATAAGAAGGTTGTGGGAGCTGTACTGTTAAATTTTAGTGCAGCCTCTGATATTATTCATCATTTTATTTTTTATTTAACCTTTATTTAACTAGGCAAGTCAGTTAAGAACAAATTCTTATTTTACAAACCATAACCTGTTGTTGAAAAAACATATGTGCTATGGCTTATCAACATCTGCCATATTATGGATTCAGAGATATCTAATAGAACTTAAAGGGTTTTCTTTAATGCGAGCTTCTCTAATGTCAAACATGGAAAGTGTGGTGTACCGCAGGGCAGCTCTCTAGGCCCTCTACTCTTTCTATTTTTACCAATGACCTGTCACTGGCATTAAACAAAGCATGTGTGTCCATGTATGCTGATGATTCAACCATATACGCATCAGCAACTACAGCCAATGAAATCACTGAAACCCTTAACAAAGAGTTGCTGTTTGTTTTGAAATGGGTAGCTAGTAATAAACTGGTCCTGAACATCTCTAAAACTAAGAGCATTGTATTTGGTACAAATCATTCCCTAAATTCTAGTCCTCAGCTGAATCTGGTAATGAACAAGTTGAGGAGACTAAATTACTTGGCGTTACCTTAGATTGTAAACTGTCATGGTCAAAACCTATAGATTCAATGGTTGTACAGATGGGGGGAGGTCTGTCCGTAATAAAGAGATGCTCTGCTTTTTTGACATCACACTCCAAAAAGCAAGTTCTGCAGGTTCTAGTTTTGTCTTATCTTGATTATTGTCCAGTCGTGTGGTTGAGTGCTGCAAGGAAAGACCTAGTTAATCTGCAGCTGGCACAGAACAGAGTGGCAAGTCTTGCTCTTCATTATAATCAGAGGGCTGATATAAATACTACTGTATGCATGCCAGTGTCACTTGGCTACGAGTTGAGGAGAGACTGACTGCATTACTTCTTCTTTTTATAAGAAACATTAATGTGTTTAAAATCCCAAATTGTTTGCATAGTCAATTTACACACAGCTCTGACACACACTTACCCCACCAGACATTCCGCTAGGGGTCTTTTCACAGGCTTTTCACAATCCAGGACAAATTCAAGAAAGCGTACAGTTTTATATAGAGCCATTATTGCATGGAATCTCATATTGCTCAAATAAACAGCAAACCTGCTTTCAAAAAACAGATAAAGCACCTCACGGCACAATGCCTCTCCCCTATTTGACCCAGATAGTTTGTGTGTCTGTATTGATATGTAGGCTACGTGTGCCTTTAGTAATTTTTTGTTTGTTTTTAATGTAGTTCTGTCCTTGAGCTGTTGTCTATTAATGTTCTGTATTATGTCATTTTTCATGTTTTGTGTAGACCCCAGGAAGAGTAGCTGCTGCTTTTGCAACAGCTAATGGGGATCCTAATAAAAGACCAAATACCAAAACAAAGACACACAACTCACTCCCCCCACTCTACACAGACACACCATTCATTCCCCCCGCCCCGCCCCACACAAACACACAACTCACTCCCCCCACTCTACACAGACACACCATTCATTCCCCCCGCCCCACACAAACACACAATTCACTCCCCCCGCCCCACACAAACACACAATTCACTCCCCCCGCCCCACACAAACACACAATTCATTCCCCCCGCCCCACACAAACACACAATTCACTCCCCCCGCCCCACACAAACACACAATTCACTCCCCCCGCCCCACACAAACACACAATTCATTCCCCCCACCCCACACAGACACACAACTCACTTCCCCCACTCCACACAGACACACAACTCACTCCCCCCACCCCACACAAACACACAATTCATTCCCCCCACCCCACACAGACACACAACTCACTCCCCCCACTCCACACAGACACACAATTCACTCCCCCCGCCCCACACAGACACACAATTCACTCCCCCCACTCCACACAGACACACAATTCACTCCCCCCGCCCCACACAGACACACAATTCACTCCCCCCGCCCCACACAGACACACAATTCACTCCCCCCCCCCGCCCCACACAAACACACAATTCATTCCCCCCACCCCACACAGACACACAACTCACTCCCCCCACCCCACACAAACACATAATTCATTCCCCCCACCCCACACAGACACACAACTCACTCCCCCCACTCCACACAGACACACAATTCACTCCCCCCGCCCCACACAAACACACAATTCATTCCCCCCACCCCACACAGACACACAACTCACTCCCCCCACCCCACACAAACACATAATTCATTCCCCCCACCCCACACAGACACACAATTCACTCCCCCTGCCGCACACAAACACATAATTCATTCCCCCCACTCCACACAGACACACAATTCACTCCCCCCGCCCCACACAGACACACAATTCACTCCCCCCGCCCCACACAGACACACAATTCACTCCCCCCGCCCCACACAGACACACAATTCACTCCCCCCGCCCCACACAAACACAAATGCCGTTATACACATGACCGTCAAATCTCCTTACTCACACCTATGCCCTCACACACACACACACACACACACACACACACACACACACACACACACACACACACACACACACACACACACACACACACACACACACACACACACACACACACACACAAACTTCCCAACCCTTCCATCCACTCACCGCACAGCCGTCCACCACGGCTCTGATGTAGGGGTTGTTATCGTAGGACATCTCCTCATCGTTGGAGCCCAGGAAGCGGATGGCCTTGTCGTACGAGTCCCCGTCCTGGTTGTGCCAGGCCACCGACTGGTAGCAGTTGTAGGTGAGGTTCTGGCGGGCGGCCGCGCTCAGCAGACGCAGGAAGGTCATCTGGACCACACCAATGGGGTTTCCCTCAGCGTCCACGTACGAGAGCTAGACAGGGAGGAAAGGAGATATAGGGTCTAGGCCGGAACAGACACTGTGGACTAATACAGACACTATACATACATACATACATATTTGGGTACATCTGAAATGGCACCCTATACCCTAAATAGTGCACTACTTTTGAGCAGCGCTCTTGCGAAAAGTAGTACACTATTTAAAGAATAGGGTGCCATTTCAGACACAACATTGCTTTATTGTTTGTTCTCTACCAAGAACACTCAGATCTACACATCACACCGTTCTCCTGTACTGTGAGGTGTCTTGGGAGGGTTTCTCGCTTTTATCTGTGAATTCTAATTCTGACACCTAGTAGTGTCGTTGTGGAGATATGATTTCATATGACTTTAGACGGAGTGTTTCGCAGACAACAGACTGTAGGTGTATGCAGCAGCATGGCGGACTCAGAGCAATGACACACCGTCACTCAAACATGTCAGCATTCCTCACCTCTCTCTCCGGCGCTACGGCTGCTTTGACAGAATTATAGAATGTCAATCGGTGCGCGCAGTGCGTCGCGACACGGGTTTGTCCCATCAGTCACTGCAGCACCAGGGAAAGAGGGGGGTTGTGGGTAAGATCAACGGCGTCCGGCTCGTCTCCAGAGGGTATGCTAAGCTTCATTACCCATAATTCATGGCGGCGCTACGTGAGTAGGATAGAATTCCGATTCCTGAGACGACAAATCAGGAGGGGGGATATACCAGAGGTGTTCCGGCTAGGTCCTTTAGAATGAAATATCTAGGCTGTTATCAACCAGCTTTGGGAGAGATGGAGAGGCATGCTGTATTATGGGGTCTGTCTGTCTGTCTGGGGCTCTATGAGTAAGCTTGTGTCTGAGAAACAGTAATGCAGACAGGAGTTACTACAGGAGCTCTAATCTACAGGCTCTGGGGCCTCAGATACTGACTGGCTTATTCTCTGCTGAAAGACTTCAATGGTTCTGTAGGAACAGCAGTCTACTAGCAATGAACAAGTGATGAATACTCTCAATCGAGGAGCTAACCGTAATTGAACACTTAAGCTTTAATTAAGAAAATTATGTAAATGTATTGTTTTGAAAGGAGCTCATTAGTAAATGTGAAACGTAATTGTATAAATGAAAAATAATAATGGTTTGGTTTAATCGGTTTCCGCAATTCAGAATTAGCCTAATTCGCCATGTTTAAGTGGAATTCTAAACCAACATGTGTTCTATTATACTAATGTAGCTTGGCTCTAATGATTACTAATCATGCCTGATGACCCGTCCATTTGGGAACATCAGTCTTTGGTGTGATGCTATTTTACGCTGGAGATCCGTTTCCATACCAACCAACAGTGTTCCACCATCCGTTCCACAGGGTTCTCTTCTTCTTTCAGACAAACAGGACTGACTGAGACCAAGAGCCAAGCGCATGCAACGCCCATGCCATGCAGTCACAGCAGAGAGCCACTAATGTGTGTGTAGAGATACATTCTCTCTCTCTCTCTCTCATGCACACACAGACAAGCACACAGACACACACACACGTATGACTCAACCTGGACAATAATGGACATTACAGATTACTATTAATGGGAAGTAAATCAAATCGTACTGTATTTTCAGGAACCCACAAGGTGGCCACACCATCATCAGATAGGAATTTGGGCTCATAGATGATGATAACTATATCCATTATGTCCAAGTAACAGTGTCTGTCTGTGAATCAGTGGCTCTTAAAGGGAGTAGTACCCCTCAACCCTGTGAGTGTCCAGGTACTCACAAAGGCTAGGTAGGTCCTCCCCTGCTCCTGTCTGTTCCTCCCCCTCCCTCATCCCTCCTCCCCGCTCTGCCCCGCAGAACCAGTGTGTAGAAACAGCCCTACATCGCCATGGAAACATTACCTCTTCATCGCAGCCGCAAGTCAAAAGTGGGTGTACCCAGAAGCCCCTGGGAATGTGACTGAGTGCCTGACTTTTGACTGTTCACATTGAATCAGTGTTGTAATCCTCTTGTGAGTGAATGGGTAGGTGAATGTGTGGAATGAGTGTAGCAGGAATAAAATGGTGCCTAATCACTCTCCTGTGACTAGCTTCACATGATTTATGAATAGGTATCTATACAGTATGAGTATCTATGAGTCAACTGGAAATGCTGAGGGCAATAGGAGTAGTTGTTATGAATAGAAATGTGTGTCTAACCATGAGAGGCACTCAGTCACTTCTAGGTGATGCTCTCCAACTACAGAGAGAGGCAGTTTGAGTGGATGCATTTACACTCATACTTTCCCATAGCAACATTCAGTGCCAACACAGTGATTTACTCAATTCTATTACTTTTTGTACTACACTTACCTTTTTGTATTGAATTTATATTGAAGTTTTTCTTCAATGGAAAATTGTCTTTCACTTCTTCAACTACTAGTTGCCATGGTAAAGTATGTCTGTCAGTCTGTCTGTTCCACCAACGATGTCTCCCTCTATTCTGGAAGGAAGAGACTCACCTACTGCAGTATGTCTTACTGAAGTTGTGCTGAGCTGAGCTTGATCGTGCTGAACCATGCAGAGCAGTGTCGCCACAAACACAAGCCAGAGTGCCAGTCAAAGACCAGTGCCAACCAGTACAGGAACCATGCAGAACCAGTACTGACCAGAACCAGAACCAGAACCTAGAACCATGCAGGGCCCTCAGACCCACAGAGACCCAGCCAGGAGTCACCCTAGCTGGGCCTCCAGAGACCTGTGGGCGTGCCACTTACCAGGGAACCTCGCTTGTAGCGACTATACCAAGAGCCTGGGGAGTCTTTGGGCCATTTTGCCATTTTGCTCTGTAAAATATGAGATGAGCTGTTCAGGAAAAAGGGAAGGGGACGGGGGGAAGGGGGGCGTCAGGGGAGCTTACCAGTTTACCACGTTTGAATTCACTGAACCAGGAGCCAGGGATCTCCTTTACCCAGGAGGTGAGCCTAGTCTGGGTATGGATGGAGCGAAACAGGGGGGAAGAGGAGGAGGACAAAAAATGGTTAAAGAAAGAAAAACAGTAAGAACAGCCTCCTGAAAGAAATAACAACGTTATCCCTCGTTCTTCTAAACCCTCCCTCCCTTGGTCCATCTGTGGTGTCTGAGAGACCTGCAGTAGTATTGTGTGACACTGAACAGCCCGGAAGAGTGTAAAATACCTTAGCAAGCCATTATCGCGTTTTGTGTAAACATTGGCTGGCAGCTAATTACTGATCAAATATTCATGAGTACACAGTGATTCATTAAGAGATGTTGCATGCATCCTAAATGGCACCCTATTCCTTATATATTGCACTACTTTTCACCAGAGCCCTATGGTCCAAATGGGCCCTAGTCAAAAGGAGTGCACTAGAAAAGGAATAGGGTGCCATTTAGGATGCATCTGTTAGCCTCCAAAGGACCAGCTTAAAAATGCCCCCTTTCCCTTCAGCTAAGTGTTCTGCTCTATACCAAAATAGAAGTGACTATGCTTTTATGGTGCTCATTTAAGCTTCTGCTGTATACTGTAGGTAAAGACAAGTGGCTTTGTTTTGTGGCTTTCATTTAAAACTAGATAAGCTTTTGCTACATAGCCAACAATAAGTCAATTTTCAATTACAAAGCAGTTAAGAGTCTGCTGTAGAGCCATCCAGAATTTTCTTCATTTAAATTCTTCATTTAAATTCTATTCAGCTTTAGTTGCATTATAACTACCAATAGGTATCAGATACATAGCCAGTGATACTCCAGTGTGATATTCTGAATATTATTATACCCCAGGAATAAGCTAGATCAGTCTGATACAGGGTTTATACAGGGCTTGTCATCAATGCCTTAATAACCTGATATGGATAGGGGGCAGTATTTTCACGGCCGGATGAAAAAACGTACCCGATTTAAACTGGTTACTACTCTTGCCCAGAAACGAGAATATGCATATTATTAGTAGATTTTGATAGAAACCACTCTGAAGTTTCTAAAACTGTTTGAATGGTGTCTGTGAGTGTAACAGAACTCATATGGCAGGCAAAAACCTGAGAAAAAGTCAACCAGGAAGTGTAGGATCTGAGAAATGTAGTTCTTCTTTCTAGTCCCTTTCGAAACTACAGTATCTGTGCTGTTACGTTGCACTTTCTAAGGCTTCCATTGGCTGTCTAAAGCCTTCAGAAAGTGGATTGAGCCTTCTCCTGTCTCTGGGCAGAGTATAGGAGCTCAGTTACTGAGTGGTCTGCCTGATGACAAAGAGATTGGATATGCGCGTTTCCGCGAGCACGCTGTTTTTTCTTTTCCTCCTTGAATGAATACACTATTGTCCGGTTGGAATATTATCGCAATTTTACGTTAAAAATACCATAAAAATTTATTTTAAACAGTGTTTTACATGCTTCTAAGTACGGTAATGGAACATTTTGACTTTTTGTGTCTTGAATTGTGCTCGCGCGTTACCCTTTGGATAGTGACCTGAACGCATGAACAAAACTGAGGTATTTGGACATAACTATGGATTATTTCGAACAAAAACAACATTTCTTGTGGAAGTAGCAGTCCTGGGAGTGCATTCTGATGAAGATCAGCAAAGGTAATACAATATTTCTAATACTAATTCTGAGTTTAGGTTGCCCCGAACTTGGCGGGTGTCTGAATAGCTCGCCGTGATGGCGAGCTATGTACTCAGAATATTGAAAAATGTGCTTTTGAAGAAATGCTAATTTAAAATCTGACACAGCGATTGCATAAAGGAGTTCTGTATCTATAATTCTTAAAATAATTGTTATGTATATTGTCAACGTTTATGATGAGTATTTTTTTAAATTCACCGGAAGTTTTTGGTGGGAATACATTTTCTGAACATCACGCGCCAATGTAAAAAGCTGTTTTTGGATATAAATATGAACTTGATTGAACAAAACATACATGTATTGTATAACATAATGTCCTAGGAGTGTCATCTGATGAAGATCGTCAAAGGTTAGTGCTTCATTTAGCTGTGTTTTGGGTTTTATTGACATATATGCTTGCTTGGAAAATGGCTGTGTGGTTATTTTGGTCTATGTACTCTCCTAACATAATCTAATGTTTTGCTTTCGCTGTAAAGCCTTTTTGAAATTGGACCATGTGGTTGGATTCAGGAGAGGTTTATCTTTCAAATGGTGTAAAATAGTCGTATGTTTGAAAAAATTTTATTATTGGATTTTTGAGGTTTTTGTATTTCACGCCATGCGATCCCATTGGCTGTTGGCTAGGGGTTCCGCTGGCGGAACGCCTAGATGTAAGAGGTTTTAATGTGTAAATTAATGTTCAGCTGGAGATCAATTAGCGCTGGGAGACAGCACACATTAAACACACCCTGCTGTCTTCAAAGGCACTTCCAGCTCTCCTAGCATGAGTGGAGCGAGCAGCAGGGGACCCCACTGGAGGAGACCACTGATACCCTAGAACTGATCCCCTCTACTGGAAGCGACCACTGATACCCTAGAACGTATCCCTCTACTGGAGGTGAGAACTGATACCCTAGAACTTATCCCTCTACTGGAGGAGACCACTGATACCCTAGAACGTATCCCTCTACTGGAGGAGACCACTGATACCCTGGAACTGATCCCCTCTACTGGAGGAGACCATTGATACCCTAGAATTGATCCCCTCTACTGGAGGAGACCACTGATACCCTAGAACTGATCCCCTCAACTGGAGGAGACCACTGATACCCTAGAACGGATCCCCTCTACTGGAGGAGACCACTGATACCCTAGAACTGATCCCCTCTACTGGAGGAGACCACTGATACCCTAGAACTGATCATCTCTACTGGAGGAGACCACTGATACCCTAGAACGGATCCCCTCTACTGGAGGAGACCACTGATACCCTAGAACTGATCCCCTCTACTGGAGGAGAGAACTGATACCCTAGAACTGATCACCTCTACTGGAGGAGACCACTGATACCCTAGAACTGATCCCCTCTACTGGAGGAGACCACTGATACGCTAGAACTGATCCCCTCTACTGGAGGAGAGAACTGATACCCTAGAACTGATCACCTCTACTGGAGGAGACCACTGATACCCTAGAACTGATCCCCTCTACTGGAGGAGACCACTGATACCCTAGAACTGATCACCTCTACTGGAGGAGACCACTGATACGCTAGAACTGATCCCCTCTACTGGAGGAGAGAACTGATACGCTAGAACTGATCCCCTCAACTGGAGGAGAGAACTGATACCCTAGAACTGATCACCTCTACTGGAGGAGACCACTGATACCCTAGAACTGATCCCCTCTACTGGAGGAGACCACTGATACCCTAGAACTGATCCCCTCTACTGGAGGAGACCACTGATACCCTAGAACTGATCACCTCTACTGGAGGAGACCACTGATACCCTAGAACTGATCCGCTCTACTTCTAACTCTTCTTTTTCTCTCCTGTCCTTCATCTATCTACTGTACCTCCTCTATCCTCTCCTCTGCATAACTCGTGATGGGTAGACTAGGGATACAGTGTTCCAGGCTAGCAGGGAGGGAGAGGTGTGTGTGTGTGTGTGTGTGTGTGTGTGTGTGTGTGTGTGTGCACACACCTTCCCATGTGTGTGTGCCCACATGTGTGCATGTCAATGCATGGCAATGTCAGGGTGTCTGCCCATGTGCCATCTCTCCACTCCTTCACACTAAAGAGGCCATCCCACTGGCCCATCAATCTGCCCGGCTATAAAAAGTCAAGTTCATTAATCTGAGTTTAAGCAAACTCCTGCTCCTCTGTGTCTCAATGTGCCAGCGGATCGTTAAAATGTCCTGTAGCTTAGAGCCCTTACCGATCTCCCCTGGTCCGCCGCAGACACAGTTTCCTGTGTTTTACCTCTCCTCTCCTGTCCTCTCCTTTCCTGTCCTCTCCTGCCCCCCTCTCCTCTACACCATGCATAACCAACCAGCAGCAAATTCCTCTCTGGGTGCCTGTCACCTGCCATAACCTATTACAGGTGACTGGGCCAGGGACGACACTAGGCCACTGACACTTACCTGGAGGATAGTACAGCAGAACTGTGTGTGTGTGTGTGTGTGTGTGTGTGTGTGTGTGTGTGTGTGTGTGTGTGTGTGTGTGTGTGTGTGTGTGTGTGTGTGTGTGTGTGTGTGTGTGTGTGTGCGTGCGTGCGTGTGTGTTTGTGTGTGTACATGTGTGTGGAAGGGAGTCTTTGACTCTCAGTTGACAGTGAGGGACAGCCCCAAATATATTCTTTGACATCATGACATGTCAGTAGTGTGTAACACCAAGAGTATTACATGGAGCTGCTGCCCCCTAGGGGCTTGGAGGACCCTGGGTATTACACTCATACCAGGAAAGTAATAGTGATGCATGAATGTTACATATATGAGTGTTATGTGATTATGCAGTAGTGTCAGGAGAGAGGTATATATGATTTATATGTGTAGTAGTTTGCTTGGGGCCAGGGAAGAATAAATAAATATTAACTTATCTGCATCATACAGTCAGAGTTATTTAACCTGTCAATCAAATGGGGAATAGTGACACTTGACAGAACAATGTAGAAAGATTTTTTTATACCCACTTTTTCAATCAACCAGAAATATCACTGTGCCACGCAGGCATGATGCATTTTAATAATTTGTATTTCCCTCATTATATACACCAAAACCTATAAAAATGTGTATGGTTCTGGTTTTTAAGATTAATTTATATCACTGTCTCTCAAAATGTGACAATTTGACCAGTTGTGAGTGTAAACGCGCCATGACTTACCCCTTCTGACTTCTTATCAGGGTAGATACAGCTCTCTCCTCCTGCTGTGAAGTTGCAGTGGACCTTGAAAGAGTCCCTCGAGCAACCCTGGTTGGGGTCGATCCAGTATTCACCTGAAAACGACAAGAAATGGAGGGAGGGAGGGAGGGAGAAAATGGGGAAGAGGGAAAAGAAAGAGGGGAGGAGAGAGGGAAGGAGGGAACCTTTAACAATTAGAAACCTTTTCATCAGAGATCATTCAATGTTTAAATTAGCATGATTTAGCATTCCAAGGAGAGACTATTCTATACCCCATATCATCAAATACCAATCATATTTATAATCCTATTTCTCTATCACATTTAAATCCATTATAGTAGTGACACTTGGTCCTTGACATATATAAAATAGCCCCCACCTGTATGAAAAAGATGGCTAGCACCAGCCACCTTTTCCAAACAAGTTTCAAACAAGATTATTCCTGGGCTTCAGCACCGAATTTAGTAAGACTTCAGAACGTCAGATTTAGCATTTCAGATCTCAAATCGATGCCCACCGTCGGGGAAGTCAGGGTGGCAGAGCTGCAGGTCCTTGCAGGTGCGGGCGGGGTTGCCCTGTGTTCCCAGCGGGTGCTTCATCTGCTCGATCTCCAGCTTGAGGGAGTTAAGGGATCCGAAGATCTCCTCCATTCCATCGTCGTAGTCCTTGTAGTTGGCATCTGCATTGGCATCGTCCATCATCTGGCTGGCATCGATGTTCCTGCGGCTCCGCTTGGGGCTCGACTGCATGGGCAGTGGGTGGATGACATCCCCAGGAGGACCCTATCGGGGTAGAGAAAGGGGGAGAGAGGAGACAGGGAAAGGAGAGGGGGGCGGAGATGAGGGGGAGGAGGTGAGGAAGTGGTGAGGAGACGGGGAAAGGAGAGAGGGGAGGGGAGAGGAGGAGGAGGGGAGAGGGGGGAGAGGAGGGGGAGAGGAGAGGAGGAAAGAAGGAGGGGAGGAGATGGGGAAAAGATAGGAAGGAAAGGGGGAGAGGTGGAGGAGGAGAGAGGGAGAGAAAGAGGGAAAGAGGGAAAGAGGGAGAGAAATGGGAGAGATGTTTTAGTCAGGGTAAAACTACAAAACAACAACATGTAATGACATCACACAATCATGAAGATAGCTTACAGGAGGCCCAGGTTGTCCAGGAACACCAGTCTCTCCCTTGGGACCAGTTTGACCCTGAGGAAGACAGGAAAGAACACAGCATCATACACACAGCCTCTATGGACAGTAGGACATGGTTTAGACTTTAAAAGCCCATATACACAACTTATATGGACAGTGGGACATGATTTCAAGGGGACAGTACGGCATGGGACATGGTGGTTTGTGGGGACGCTTACCGATGACCCCTTAGCTCCTTTAGGACCAGGAGGACCTGGTAATCCTGGAGGTCCCAGGGGACCAAGAGGACCTGAGGGGCCAGCAATACCCTGGAGGGAGAGAAGGAGAGAATAAAGACAGGAAGGAGAGAAGGCTGATCAAACCACACTTGACTGTGTTGACTTGATATGATCAACTGTATTATCAGATCAAACCACAACATGTCACTTATTATTAGGTAAACATCGCTCAATAATCATGTAAACAACAGTTGTAGGTCTACTAACATTATCTCCTTTGGGTCCTGATGTCCCCTGGGGGCCTGGCAGACCTCTGTCACCCTTCTCTCCCTGCTCTCCTGGGGGCCCGATCAGACCGATCAGACCAGGGTGGCCCTGAGGAGAGGAGAAACACAGATCAAAACAGGCATCAATAATCAATTAATTACTCACATCAATTTGCCTGTCAATCAATCTCTCTTCATATATCATTAGTGTGATGACTCACTGCCCTGGGGCTAATACCAGAGACATAATCAATAGGTTTGAACACCAAGCCGTCAGTTATCATTCACTTGAATGTGTATAGTATGGAATATACAGTATCTCCATCGACAGATTTCAAGTGTATCCCTATAGAATATTAGACATCAACATCATTAGCAATGGAAGAAGATCAATACAGTATGTGACTTTTAGCCATGCATGCAACAGGTAGGTTAATATTTGACTGTAATATTTACAGTATAGTACTTGTTGTCAATAACCTACTGAAACAGGGTTTTACCTTTTCTCCCTTAATGCCAGAGTCTCCCTTCAAACCTGGTAATCCTGGAGGACCCTGTGAGGGAGAGAGGAGGGAGAGAGGAGAGAGAGAGAAAGAAAGAGAGAGAGGCGAGAGAGAGCAAGAGAGAGCGAAAGAGAGAGAGAGAGATGGAAATAATATGGGAGAGTTATAGCGGAGAGGGATGGAAGGAAGGGGGTAGAGAAGTAGAGAGGGAGGTAGAGTAAAAGAGAGTGAGGACATATAACATGTCTGACCCAATAAGACAAGGTACTGTGAATCCTGTGACATCCAATGACCTGGGTTTAGGGGTTAGAGGTCAGAGGTTAGTTGTCTCACCATGGGTCCAGGGGGTCCGTCGGGGCCTGAGGACCCTGGAAGACCTTGTTCCCCCTGCATGGAAACAAGATACGAGTCAATGCTTTAAGCCACTGATCTGTACATACAATATAAGGGTGGCAGGTAGCTTAGCTGTTAGAGCATTGGGCCAGTAACTGAAAAGTCACTGGTTCTAATCCCCCGCCGACAAGGTGAAAAATCTGTGTGCCATTGAGCAAGGCACTTAACGCTAATTGCTCCAGAGTCACCGCTGATAATGGCAGACCGTGGCTGTAACCACACTCTCAGGGGGATAAGGAAATACACATTTCCAATATACAATTGTACACGTATGAAATAGGACAAATGTAAGCACCCACCTAATTATTATTACAATATTGGTATTATTCCCTTATGCTTATATTGTGTGATTTAGAAATGGCTTTTGTAAGATCAGTCACTATACTCATCTATGAGTGTTGTAGAAAACTCATAGCTACTGTCCCTAGTTACTGTAATAGCTATGACACAAAGAAATTAAAATATTAAACAATGCTGTACTTACAACTGGGCCAGGGATACCTCTGAGACCTTCAGAACCTTGCTTGCCAGGTGCTCCCTGAGGACCAACGGGGCCTGTCTTGCCCTGTGGGCCCTCCAGACCAGACTCTCCCTTGGCTCCCTTCTCTCCTTGCCTGCCCTCGGGTCCAGTTGTACCATGGGGGCCTCTCTTTCCTGGTGGGCCAGAAGGACCTGACTCTCCGGTGGGTCCAGGAGAACCCTAAGAGATGAGAAAGGATAAGGTTAAAGTACATGATCAGAGTGCTAAAAGCTCTTGTACAGTACTTCTATGTTTACTGTAGTTACCTTCAGATATGAGAAATGCTCAGTTTGTTAGTGCTTGTTTGTCGTTAGACAGATGTAATAATACGTTAGGTGAGACTCACAGGTTGACCAGCCTCTCCGTCGTCTCCCTTGTCACCAGGAGGACCGTCTAAACCCTGGCAGGAGGAGAAAGAGAGACATGGTGAAAGTTGCATGACACTGAATGGATAGGGCACAGTGTGGGATTTTTTACATTTCAATAGGTGCCAAAGATTACAGTAACTGGATGCCAAAACAATGTCATTATAACATTTCAGTGACTTACAGCCTGTCCGATCTCGCCAGGGGGACCAGGATCACCAGGGAAACCACTTGGACCCTGGAAATGAAATCCAACAAAATGCTCAACTTAATAACCCTAGAGACTACATCTTACTTTGCCTTCCACTGACAATTGATTACAAATCCATAACATCCATTGGAATACATTCACATGGCAGTAACGGGACTCAACTGCAATCAATCAACCAACCAATCAATGAACTGTGATATGTGATTCTACAGAGAAGTGTAACCAGGACTTACAGGACTTCCTTTAGGACCGTCATCTCCAGGGGGACCTTTAGGGCCGGGGGGTCCAGCAGAACCTGCAGGACCGGACTCTCCCTTCTCTCCTCGCTCTCCTCTTGGGCCCTGTGACAGTGGGGCAGTGTGTTAGTGTGTCAACAGTGTGTTAGTGTGTCAACAGTGTGTTAGTGTGTCAACAGTGTGTTACTGTGTCAACAATGTGTTCATGTCTATGCCCATTAGAACTGTGCTTAACACACTCCATGTGGTTGGTGGGCTTTCCTCTATAATGGTTTTAATTACAACTTTGTTGAATTGATTCGGTTATTGTTACAGTAATGGTGAAGAGGAGTAGCCTCCTTCTACTGTTTTGTTATAATAAATATATGAATCGGTAAGTTTTGCATTTGCAGCAGAATAATTCCTTCTCTCCAATGGAGAGGCAGTGAATGGGAGTTGTAGTGTGGTGTTGTGGGGCCGTGTTGAAACAGTTGTTGTGTTAGATGATGTGAAGGTGCTGTCGGTTCACTTACAGGTCCGCCAAGTTCTCCCTGAAGACCAGGCTCTCCGTTTTCACCTGAGTCACCCTGAGAAAGGAAGAGACAGAGAGATAGAACACGAGAAAGAAAACAATTCAGAAACGGCAGTGAACCAAAACAACTCTAAAATTCATATTTACAGTAAACCCAATGTCCTGATGCCCCTGGGGAATGAAAGAGATGACACCAGGGGTTTCAATCCATCACAGCCAGTCAGAGCTGGGCCTGGAGCGGGCAGAGAGCAGGCGACCTCTGGGTCCTTCTTGGTCTACTCCATACATCTTCCACTCTCCCTCCCTCTCTCCCTGCCTGTCTTATTGGGTAGCGGGTCCAGGCTTCAGGCCCCGTTGTTACTCACTGTCACATAGGCCCCGTCGTCACAATCAATCAATCAATCATTGGGACAAACGCTGGACAGCCACGTGTTCCTAGAGACAATGTTTATCTAACCCTGGTCTGTGATGGGAGGGACAGGGCAGCAAACTGCTTGGCCTGGTGGATTTGGATTGAACTTTCCAGAGCTGAGCCAAACTGTGCCAAGTTCGCCCAGGCCTAGATCTAGGTTATCATACCCATCCAGAGCCTAAATTAGCATCTGGCCTCTTTCCCAAAGCACTGTTGTTTCTGTCAGGATATCTAGTCCAGGCAGCAGAGCAGAGAGAGCAGAGCAGAGAGAGAGGCCTCTCCTGTACTAAGCTTTGTATACAGCCCTGTGTCTCTCTGGGAAGCCTGACTCCACATAGGGGCTACATACCAAATGGCACCCTATTCCCTATAGGGAGAGAAAGAGAGAGATAGCGAGAGAAAGAGAGAGAGAGATAGCGAGAGAGATTGCGAGAGAGAGAGAGATTGCGAGAGAAAGAGAGAGAGAGAGAAAGAGAGAGAGAAAGGGAGAAAGAAAAAAGAGAGAGAGAAAGAGAGAGAAAGAGAGAGAGAGAGAGAGAGGGAGAAAGAAAAAGAGAGAGAGAGAGAGAGAGAGAGAGAAAGAGGAGAGAGAGAGAGAGAGAGAGAGAGAGAGAGAGAGAGAGAGAGAGAGAGAGAGAGAGAGAGAGATAGGGGGACAAACAGGGAAAGATAGCGAGAAAGGAAGACTAAACCACTGCTATAAAAGCAGCCAGATCAGCTCAGATCAGATTAGCCTGAGAGAGGATTGTAATTGTGGTGAGCTAAGCTTTTGTTTGAGGAAGGGATGGATGTGTGCTCCCAGGGGGAAGACTCTCAGGGGGCGAAGGTCATTCCATCGATGGGCCAGATAAAACAAATCACGCCATCATTGCAGTAGAAAGTGCTGAGAGCGTTTGGTGGACAGTGGGGCTGGCGGGTGCCAAGACAAAGCTTTCATAATCAAACAGCTACCTCCAGTCGTCTGCCCCTGACGGCGAGCAAAACACCAAGGCTTATTTTGTAAGAGCTGTTTTTAATAATGCATTCAGCGTCTCCACAGTCACTTTGAGTATTAATTCGTACTTCTACTCTCTCCAACGACAATACTGTTGAGGATGAAAACACTACCATTAAGCTGTGTGTGTGTGTGGTGTGTGTGTGTGTGTGTGTGTGTGTGTGTGTGTGTGTGTGTGTGTGTGGTGTGTGTGTGTGGTGTGTGTGTGTGTGTGTGTGTGTGTGGTGCGTGCGTGCATGTACGTGTGTGTGCGTGTCGCTCACACTCACTTGAGAATGAAAATGAGCGTTTCCAATTTCAAACATGATCTATTGAATAGCCACATCAAATATTGATGGTGACAAAAGCTTTGCAAAGAGGATGAGTGGTGATCTGAATAATGTTGTACTGAAACTCAAACTGACAATTGGACCTCTTGCACAGTAAGAATATCTGTCTCGTGTTGCTACTTTAAACCACAGTTACACTGATAGATGAGACACCTTCTACCTCTGAGCTCAGCAACAGGGTAAATAGACGTTGCCATCTACTCTGGACTGCTGTGAACTATGGGGATTTTATGTGCAGGAACAGATGGCATAACGACTATGTACCTCAATACTGTCTGAGTCCTCTGCTATGTAGATCTCTAAGTACTAGGAGACCCATGGTGGATTAGGAGACCAATGGTGAACTAGGAGACCCATGGTGAACTAGGAGACCCATGGTGAACTAGGAGACCCATGGTGAACTAGGAGACCCATGGTGAACTTGGAGACCCATGGTGAACTAGGAGACCCATGGTGAACTTGGAGACCCATGGTGAACTAGGAGACCCATGGTGAACTAGGAGACCCATGGTGGACTAGGAGACCCATGGTGGATTAGGAGACCAATGGTGAACTAGGAGACCCATGGTGAACTAGGAGACCCATGGTGAACTTGGAGACCCATGGTGAACTAGGAGACCCATGGTGAATTAGGAGACCCATGGTGAATTAGGAGACCCATGGTGAACTAGGAGACCCATGGTGAACTAGGAGACCCATGGTGGACTAGGAGACCCATGGTGGACTAGGAGACCCATGGTGGACTAGGAGACCCATGGTGGACTAGGAGACCCATGGTGGATTAGGAGACCCATGGTGGATTAGGAGACCCATGGTGGATTAGGAAACTCATGGTGGATTAGGAGACCCATGGTGGACTAGGAGACCCATGGTGGACTAGGAGACCCATGGTGGACTAGGAGACCAATGGTGGACTAGGAGGCCAATGGTGGACTAGGAGACCCATGGTGGATTAGGAAACTCATGGTGGATTAGGAGACCCATGGTGGACTAGGAGACCCATGGTGGACTAGGAGACCCATGGTGGACTAGGAGACCAATGGTGGACTAGGAGGCCAATGGTGGACTAGGAGACCCATGGTGGATTAGGAGACCCATGGTGGACTAGGAGGCCCGTGGTGGACTAGGAGACCCTTGGTGGACTAGGAGACCCGTGGTGGACTAGGAGACCCGTGGTGGACTAGGAGACCCGTGGTGGACTAGGAGACCCATGGTGGACTAAGAGAGTCATGGTGGACAAGGAGAGTCATGGCTTCCAATGGGGTCAAGAGGACTAGGCCAAGTGTAGGAATCTTCAGAAAACTATGGAAAGGTTCTACCATAGAAATATAATCAATTTTGGATTAACGGATTGTATTTCTATGGGTTCTACATTGAGGTGAAGGGTATTAACAGGTGGACCTTACCTTCTCTCCAACAGATCCAGGGTTTCCAATACCACCAGGAGGTCCCTGAGGGCCGTCAGCTCCTGGGGGTCCGGAGGGGCCTCTGGGCCCAGGAGGACCGGGAGGACCCTAGCAGGGAAGGAGAAAAAGAGTGATGAGTCTACTGTCATCACATACAAATAGGAATAAACTATCATCATATAAATATAGGAAACCGACAGTGCTAAATTCATTGTACACAATCCTTATACATACACTCAATACTGGTACATTAGAATTCTGCTCTATTTCATGAAACTCCATAGCAGTATTGCATAAGAGAATAGTAGGAACTCTTACCATCTGACCAACGTCTCCGGTTTCTCCTTTCTCGCCGGCTGGACCAGGTAATCCCTGCATTCAGACAAGATAATGATGTCAGTCACAATCACAAAAACAGAAACCTATGAGCCCTGGACAAAATAAATCCACTACATAGGGAAAAGGGTGACATTTGGGACACAACCATAGACTGTCCCTGGTTTGATTATGGTTCTGACCTGCAGTCCCACTGGGCCAGGGGGTCCATTGAACCCTCTGGATCCTTCATCTCCCTTCTGGCCAAACAGACCCTGCTGACCTCTGGGACCGGGCTCTCCATCAGCTCCCTACACACCCGAGAGAGAGGAAAAGAGAAAGAGAGATAGAAGGAGAAAGAGAGAGAGAGGGAGGGGATAGAATGTACATACGTAAGAGAGTAAGGGGTAGAGAAGAATTCGATTTTGAACTGTGGCATAGACCAGGTCAAGAGACTGTGGCAGGGACAGGAAGTGACATCATATCCAATGAACTGGAGGGTGAGATGGTTTGGTGGGATACTTACAGCAGGACCAGGCGCTCCAACCGGGCCTTGGGGACCAGTAGGACCAGGTGGACCATGCTCTCCTTTGTCTCCTTTACCTCCCTTCTGACCTGGCTCTCCAATCTCTCCCTGGTGATAGAAAAAAAGACAACCACAACAACAGTCAACACAACTCACTTTAATCCTGTTGAGTTAACTCACTTTAATCCTGTTGAGTTAACTCACTTTAATCCTGTTGAGTTAACTCACTTTAATCCTGTTGAGTTAACTCACTTTAATCCTGTTGAGTTAACTCACTTTAATCCTGTTGAGTTAACTCACTTTAATCCTGTTGAGTTAACTCACTTTAATCCTGTTGAGCTAACTCACTTTAATCCTGTTGAGCTAACTCACTTTAATCCTGTTGAGTTAACTCACTTTAATCCTGTTGAGTTAACTCACTTTAATCCTGTTGAGCTAACTTACTTTAATCGTGTTGAGCTAACTCACTTTAATCCTATTGAGTTAACTCACTTTAATCCTGTTGAGTTAACTCACTTTAATCCTGTTGAGCTAACTCACTTTAATCCTGTCGAGTTAACTCACTTTAATCCTGTTGAGCTAACTCACTTTAATCCTGTTGAGCTAACTCACTTTAATCGTGTTGAGCTAACTCACTTTAATCCTGTTGAGTTAACTCACTTTAATCCTGTTGAGCTAACTCACTTTAATCCTGTTGAGCTAACTCACTTTAATCCTGTTGAGCTAACTCACTTTAATCCTGTTGAGCTAGTGTTCAGCTAAATTAAGATTTGTATGTGAGTAAATGCTTGGCAGGGAGATAAGAGAGGTTTTAGGGCTTTTTGTTGGGTATATGTCATTGTTGCCTTCAAATATCATTCAGTGACACAGTGTCAGAACTAGGAGTCACATAATATATATATTTATTTAGTTTATTTAACCGTTATTTAACTAGGCAAGTCAGTTAAGAACAAATTCCTATTTACAATGACGGCCTACCAAAAGGGAAAAGGTCTCATGCCGGGGACGGGGGCTGGAATTAAAATGTTAAAATAAATAGAAAATATAGAACAAAACAGAACAAAACACACATCACGACAAGAGAGACACCACAACAATACATAAAGAGAGACCTAAGACAACAACTTAGCATGGCAGCAACACATGAAAACACAACATGGTAGCAGCACAACATGACAACAACATGGTAGCAACACAAGGCAGCAGCACAACATGGTAGCAGCACAAAACAAAAATAAATATAATGTACACATAACTGTCGAAATAAAGGAAACACCAAATATAAAGTGTCTCAATATGGCGTTAGGCCACCACGAGCCAGAACAGCTTCAATGCACCTTGGCATAGATTCTACAAGTGTCTGGAGCTCTATTGGAGTGATGCAACACCCTTCTTCCAGGAGAAATTCCATTATTTGGTGTTTTGTTGATGGTGGTATAAAACGCTGTCTCGGGCGGTTCAATTGAGTTGAGATCTGGTGACTGAGACGGCCATGGTATATGGTTTACATCGTTTTCATGCTCATCAAACCATTCAGTGACCACTCATGCCCTGTGGATGAGGGCATTGTCATACTATGGGGGCATAGCCACGGTAGCCAAAATAATGGCCTGCCCAGCATTTGTATACATTACCCTAAGCATGACGGGATGTTAATTGCTTAATTAACTCGGGAACCACACCTGTGTGGAAGCACCTGCTTTCAATATACTTTGTATCCCTCATTTACTCAAGTGTTTCCATTATTTTGTAAATTACCTGTATATGTAATATAATAATGATCTAATATATATACGCCATTTAGCAGACACTTTTCTCCAAAGCGATTTACAGTCATGCATACATACATTTCAGTGGTCCCAGGAATCAAACCCACTGCCCTTGTGGTACAAGCACCATGCTCTACCAACTGATCTACAAAGGACCACATCCCAGAAGGGGTTTGTCATCTATATGTGGTAAACAACTAGCATTCTGTCACGGATTCCATTCACAACTTGTTTGCACTGCATTTGCACTGCAAAATCAGAACACCAGAACGTCGCACTGTTACGCATACTCAAATGCATTTGCAGTCTCTAGGTGTTTGAAATGGTGGGAAAACATTGAGTCAGACTTTTCCTAAGCCAGCCCAGAGGATGCTTATTGCTTCTGAAACAACATTATTCTACTCTCCTTAACTCCTCTTAATAAAGCCCTTGGAGTTATCCTCCCTGTTCCGAGTGTGAAAGGCCTTATAATGAGACTGGGTGAATGTTAGTGAGATCCTCTTTGTTTGGGTGTCTCTCTCTCTCTTTCTAAATGTCAAATACCTCAGTATTACCTGTGTCCCCCAACACCAGGAGAAAGAGACTAAGGCCAGTTAACAACTAAAGCAGCATTCCTCCAAAGATAAAATATTAAATTACAGCTGATCTTCATACAAATGTTTCTCCATCTCTCTTTCTCCCTCTGTTTCTCTCTCTCTCTCTCTCTCTCTTTCTCTCTCTCTCCCTCTGTCTGTCTCTGTCTCTCTCTCTCTCTCTCTCTCTGTCTGTCCCTGTGTGTGTGTCTCAGTGTGTCTCAGTGTGCATCCTGGCTGTGTGTTTGCATACTAATAGCAGCTCCTCTCTCTACCATCTGAAACGTACAAATGATCGACATAACGGGTTCAGCTATCTGTCAGCTGGAAAGACTTAAATACATGTCAGTCAGAGCCAACTCTGCCTGTCAACACCCCTGAGGAGAGAGAGGGTCATGAGAGAGGACAAACACTCCCTGCCTTTGATGTAAATCATCACGTTGAGTATGTTTGTGTGTTCGAGCCAGAGAGTGATAGACATTTTGTTTTTATCTAAGCTGCTAAGTGTTCACTTTTATATAAATTCACATGCATGGAAACACACACACACACACACACACACACACACACACACCACACACACACACACACACACACACACACACACACACACACACACACACACACACACACACACACACACACACACACACACACACACACACACACAGACAAACGCATACTACTCTCCCCTCAGTGGGCCAACCCACCTTGTCTCCATCCTCTCCTGGGGGTCCGAGAGGTCCAGCTGGGCCAGGCAGACCAACAGGTCCCTGGACACCATCTCTACCGGCAGGGCCTTGGGGTCCTTTTTCACCCTATAGCACATTAAATTACAGTACATTTCATTTCACTCATTTACCAGACAACTCTCATCTGCAGACTTACTAAACTGCAGGGTTGAAATCAATTCCATTTTGATTCAGTCAATTCAGGATGTAAACCATTTACTTCCTGAATTGACAGAATTAGAATAGAATTGACCCGAACACTACTGTACTGCACAATAAGTCGATTCAAACGAGGAGGCTGAGATATACAGTGGCTGAGAGAAATGTGTTTGTTTTCTAACAGGGTTTATGTTGAAACTGGTAGCATGGACAGAACCAGGCTGAACTGAACTGGGTCTTACCGGTCCACCCTTCTCTCCAGCGGGTCCAGGGGGTCCCTGAGGTCCTGGTCGTCCAGGGAGACCAGTGGGTCCGGCTGGGCCAGCAGGACCACGCTCACCAGGGGAACCCTAAAACACAGAGAGACACAGTCAGTATAGGTCACTACTAACAAGTCTTGTACTATCTTTATTCAGAGCCATATATTTAGAAAGTTGGGTCAATTTGAAGAATTTGAAGAATTTTTTATATTGTTCTAATTCTACTTTAGTAACATAGCATTGTTTAAATATTCCCCATGTAATGTTGATGGGGTGCAAGCATGGCTGCCACAGAATGTTGTTCCCCATCTAAACACGTCTCTGCTTTTACAGTACTACCCTCATTACAGTAGTACCTTTATACCTGTAAAGGTGCTGTATATCCCTGGAGAACTAGTCTACAGCAGGTACATTACTTTTTTGATAACATATTTTGATATCTTAGGGTAGAATCTTAACATCAGGCAAATCTACTAAATAGGTGGAACCTATGTCGCGTAACTAATGAATGAACTATGAATATCGTTAAAACATTATGTAATGCATGCTGGTACAACTGATGGGCTATAAACATCGTTCGCAGTGCGTGTGCATAATAAAAAGAGGGAAGAGAGAGAAATAGAGAAAAACACAGAGAGATAATGATAGAGTGATAGAGAGACAACTACTGATAGAGAGTGTGAAAGATGAAGAGAGGGTGTTGGTGGATGTGTGCTCATCAGCCATACTCACAGCAGGTCCAGGTGGGCCGTTGGGGCCTTCATTCCCTTTCAGGCCGTGAGCCCCCTGTAGAGAGAGAGGAGAGAGAGAGAGAGAGAGAGAGAGAGAGAGGGGGGGGGGGGGGGGAAGGGGAAGCAAACCTTTAGAAAACAAGCATGTTCTGTGATGGAAGCAGAGCACATCTCATCCTTCCTTAACGCCGGGGCGGAACCCCTCTATCTATCCCAGAATCCCCACACTGTGCTGACTGAGAGGATACAGGCTACTGAGGGAAGAAGCTGTAATCATGAAAGCCTATGTGAACTCCTCATGTTTACACAAGAAAGGCAACTAGCTCTAAAATAAATCTGATTGATTTGAATCTTATTCATCCCAAAGATAAGACAGAAATGTGACTCGTTTCAGGAAACTAGGTGTATGTCCCGCGTCACAGGAGAGGCATTGCAACGTAAACATGAATTCTTTTAAATAAAAATGTGTTTTTTGGCAGAAATGCCTTCTGGAACGTGTGAACTTTCATATGCCTTCATAACAAATGTTTATGCTATCTGTAAATATGAATAAAATGATGAGCCTAGTTGGTTTAGCCACGGAAAAAGTGAGGAACCTTGTATGACTTGTATGCCATCTGTAAATATGAATAAAACTGTTAAATCAGCAACCTTCCCGCTAGCCATGATTGGCTGAGATAATGGATGGGCTAGACATGCGGAGAGATGAGTGTGCCATTTAGCTCACTTCTGTCTATATCATGAGCTGGTTAGTATGTGTAGGTAATCCTTTCTAATGTGGCTTTTTTGAGAGATATCATGAAGAACTGCAAGAGTTGCTCTCCACTTTCTGTAGGTCTGAGTTTCAAAATCAGTGGAATGCCCGGTGGAAGCAGAGTATGATAGCTAAAGAGATGGAGAAAATTCTGGCATTTGATTGCAAATATGCGGAGGGAGTCGAAAAGAGAACATACAATATATAAAACACCTGTCTCCGGATTACATCTTCAAACTAAGGGCAACCATAGAATCCATGACAGAGAGGGAGAAGCGTTCATCCATGTATACGGTAAGTCTAGCTAGCTACATTTTCAGATATTATACGTTTATCATTTTGTCAGAAAGTTGTTTTTATTGCAAATGAAAGCATACTGTTAGCTAGCTAGCTAACGTTAGCAGCCTGGCTCACTGGCTAATGTTACATGTATGATCTGTTTAGTAAAATGATTCATATCAGAGCTATTTGCATTGCTAGTTATAGCCAGTGAGCCAGCCTGCTAATTGAACCTAGTTGGTTATATACCTGCATATTCATGCAGGGTAGTAACGTTATGAGTTGGGATTATGGTTCATTGTTTAGCTAGCTAGCTAGCTAGCTGCAAGTCTAAACAAAATACTCCACTATGGAAGTAACCATTTCACTGTACCATTTACACCTTCTGTATCCTGTGCATGTGACAAATAAACCTTCATTTTATAGTGTGAGTTTACCAGAGACGGTAATGTGAAGAACAACATGCACCGAAGTCAAATTAGTATATAATGTTAGGCCAACGAGACAGTGTCCAAGTTCTAAAATTCTCAGGTAGAATGCCCTGCTTTTATTTCATCACACTCACAACCATAAGTTATTTTTTGTAATTGGCTCGGCATTAACTTGTAAATAATGATCTTGTTGTGAGTTTATTTTCCTGTAATAATAAATACAAATTAGCTAAAGTGAAGATGTTGTCAGCTATATGATATGGTCATTATTTGAACTGGCAAGCCAGCTAACTTAACTTTAGAAAGCTAGCTAACAAGCTATAAACAAACCAAAATATTGTTTAGAAAGTTGCTTTTAGTTGCCTGGTTTGCTAGACTAACATACAGTATACTAAATTCATTTTTAAATGGATGGGTTTATTGGTGTTAAAATACACCAGTTGTGCTATTTTGGAGCACCAGGCTGCTGATGTCATGCAGCCTGTAGTTTTTGTGTTTATACTTTTCATAACGACAATGACAAGTTTGATGGCGGACGACAATAGAATGTTCATGATGTCACTGCGACAACTGTCTACAGACATGTGTATAGACGAAGTATAAACCAGCCTTTAGTCTTGAAAACTTTGGTTGTTTAGTACATGGCCTCATATGTGAATCCTTAAGGAGATGGGTGGGGCTAAGGCTTAAGAGGGTGTGATGCTGATTGGGTATAGACAAAGAAGAGCTCTCCAGTTGGTTTACCAAAACATTCAAGGCCCATTTTCTCAAAACTGGGGTTAAGTTTATCAACTTTCAAAGCATAATTACTTTCCCACTGTACCTCAACTGTAGTGTATGATATACCATTTTGTAGAGTCTTTACCATTTATCCAATGTAAAAAATACAATTTCAAAGTTTGCTACATAAGAC
The DNA here is from genome assembly GCF_965601325.2 of Salmo salar. NCBI lineage: Eukaryota > Metazoa > Chordata > Actinopteri > Salmoniformes > Salmonidae > Salmo > Salmo salar. The sequence continues at coordinate 164,845,189 of NC_138291.1, read as the reverse complement.
CGAATCGAGCCGATCAGTCATAAATGATGTGAGGTGTGTGCTACTCACCACTGGGCCAGGCAGACCTCTCTCTCCTGGGAACCCTCTCAGACCAGGGGGACCATCCTTACCAGCCGGGCCAGCGGGACCGGGGTCACCCTTAGCTCCCTCTTTACCAGCAGATCCAGGAAGACCCTGCTCACCGGGTGGGCCTGGGGGTCCGGGATGGCCACGCTCTCCCATTGGTCCAGTCTCACCTGTGGGGCCCTGTGGAGGGAGAGAGAGAGAAAGAAAGAGAGAGAGAGAGAATGTGAATGAGACAACAAAGTGTATCAGGGTGTCTGTACAGAATGTATGAGTACAGGGTGACAGAGCGTGGGTGAGTGGAAGGCCAGAACCTCCAGTACCCGCTAGTCACTCCCGGAAGGCATCTTCCATCTGCCAGAACAACATCATCGATACATGTAATGTTCTCAATTAGCATTAGGAGAAAAGCTCTGGGTGGAAATGGCTGTTAACTGAGCATGCATAATGAATAAATAGCCAAGTGCTAATATCTAAGAGGATAAACAACACTCTGACAGTCATGCCTAGCCAGACATAGACAGGAGGAATGCCCTTCTGTCAGCACAGCAAACAAGGCAAAAACTCAACCTAAAACTCACTATGACATTATTACGACACCTGTAAGTCATCCTTATGTGACTCTTGCGACACCCTAATGACTGCTAACTGCACATCCTGCCCACGATCATCTTAATCTCAGCCTAGGTAAGAGATAACAAACCAAAAGGTGTGTTTGAGAGCCCTACTGTCGCTAATCAGTGTTCATTGATATGCATTGCATACAAACGAGTGGGCATTCATTATTTACAGTACATGATTTTGGCGAGGCCTAATTTATTTCCCTAACTGCATCTAAGTTAGATGAGGACTGACAAATAGGAAGTGTTCTGTCTACATAGTTATGTCACCGCATTGACACAATATGAGTCACTTTCAAGCTACTCATCAGTGATAATAAACTAATCCTACACACATGATCTCTGCATGTCTACTTGTCGATGAGGCCAGTCCACTGAAATGTATTGTATTAGGTGGTGTGTGTCACAGGAGATATGACATAGTGGGGGGTGTGTGTGTTAGTATTGTGGTGGTATGTTAGTATTGTGGTGGTGTGTGTGTGTTAGTAATATGGTGTTGTTCGTGTCTTAGTTGTATGGTTGTATGTGACAGAACTCACCTGAGGTCCAACCACTCCTGGGGGTCCAGGTGGGCCAGTCTTGCCTTGGAAACCCTGCGAGGAGAAGAGAGAAGAAGAGCGATAAGAAGATGGTATACAAGGTTCAGGAGAATATAAACTCTGGTCTATGACACAGGTGTAGGATGACAACAACACTGTGTGTACTCACAGTCTCTCCTCTCTGTCCAGGGTGTCCGGGCAGACCATCTTTCCCAGCAGGTCCCTGAGAAACACACAGACAGAAAACCCCAGAGCTGCTACACATATACATGTAGAGTACAGATTGGGTCTCAGAGAGACCTAGCAAAACACTATAGACAGACTAACACAGAGGAAAGGCAGTATTATGTGTGTGCCATTGTTGTGTTGTAGGTTTTGTTTGTCTTACGGGTGGGCCCTTTGGTCCAGGGAATCCTGTTGGTCCTTGAGGCCCTGGAAGACCCTTAAACACACAAGCAGACGATACAGTCAATCAACCAATCAATCGACCAGTGATCAATAAGCACTATTGGAAATGGATCAGGATGATATAGATTAATTGGTGTTTGAGGTGAAGGATGCTCCAGTACATACCCTCTCACCGGGAGGTCCTGGGGGGCCATCACTTCCTGAGGTACCCTGGGAGACAGGAGGGATACAGGAAGTGATCAGAAGGGACTCAGCCAATGATAGACAAGATCATACCACTGTATGACAGTGAGGCACTTCGTCCGCCATGTCAGATCAAAGACCCTGACTCACCTTTGGTCCAGCTTTTCCTGTTGGTCCCCTTGGTCCCCTCTCTCCACGAGGTCCCTGGAAGAAGAGGAAGAATAAGAAGAGGAACGTGAGGAAGGAGGAATACCAATAAAGACAGTAGAACCTCTGAATATATCCTTCACCAATAGAGAATGTTCTCCTTTCATTCACTTAACCTCCTATTGGGGGTCAAGGTAACCCGGACACACCATTGTCATGGTTACCTCCATAGCCTGTGGATAGTGGAGGTCTAAGGGGAAGCAGACCTACCGTTGGTCCTCTCTGTCCTCTTGGGCCAGCTTTCCCTGCAAGTCCCTGTGAGGAATCAGAACACATACAGAGGTCTGAGGTCACAAGTTGTAATGGTAATGAATTTGAGACTACCCTGACTTATCTAGCCTATCAGATGAACTAGACCTGTACTAATCATTAGATTAGTCCCATTAGATTAGTTCCACTGGATATCATAAGGTGAATCCACCAATTTGTAAGTCGCTCTGGATAAGAGCGTCTGCTAAATTACTTAAATGTAAAATGTAAATGTAATTCCCACTATCACCATTGCTACTTCAACTAACATTTAGACCTATTCCTCATTCAACCTTCGCTATGGGTCGCTCTGGATAAGACTGTCTGCTAAATGACTTAGGTACATTTATTTAATGTTTATATAAGTTTCAAATGTGAAAACAACTTTCAATTTTTGATAATAAAACGAGATAAATGGGTTTAGATATCCTAAACTGTTGTTGGGCGAGAGACCATTGCGGTACATCTAGAAAACAACACTATATTATAAGCCATATTTCCATGATTTCAGAGCAATACGAAACGAAGAGGAACGTGAGTAATCCCTCGCTGTACGTCAAATTAATAAAGAAAGGAATTATGGCTTTGTGGGTTTTAGATTTAGAAAAGACAGCAATGAAACTAATGTAAATGTGACGACCATCGCTCTACATCAGAGCGTTAAGGGTTCTGCTACATAAATTCCCATAGTTCTGCGATAGAAGATAAAAAACCTTGTGTACCGTCCGTCGTTCCACACTTTGTGACAAACCATTACTCTCCAGACTAAACTAATGACCCGTCTCTTTAAAAGAAAATGAAATATTTTGCCAAGTACCGTACAATATGATAAATGACCTTAGTGGCGCTTTTCAATGCTCTTAAAAAATGGGTTGATGTGAGGATGGTAATGAAGAAGAAATACAACTGTATTTTAGTCCTTGGATTGATCTTCTTCCCTTTGACTAAAACTCCCTGGTGTTTTGAATTAGTACTAGAGAGAGAAAAAACCCTGTCTCCATTGATCTGATTCAGTATTGATCCAATCTTCTCAGGGGTGGGTTGAATACTAAAACTACAAAGTGAAATGCACTTAGCTGGCTCGCACATCCACATTAGGTTGTTTTGTAGGTATGTAGAGTATAACTTGAAATTTAAGGAAACTAATACTAAATACTAAGTACTAAAACTTTGACAGGAAATGTTCTCTGACGTACCCTTGTTCCTTTCTCTCCGTTGGCTCCGGGGAAACCTTGGAAACCCTGAGATCCCTGTGTTGAGAAAAAGAAGAGAGAGAGAGAGAGAGCGAGAGAGATTAAATCCCAGGTTAATCAAAGGTTAGGAACAAAGATGTTGAGTTGTGTAAAATAAAAGCGCTGTTGTAGGCAGTAGTGATGCATTGTGGATAGCGGCTGGGCAGTGGGCATCTGTCTGACACCAAAAGGGTAAAAATCCTTCCTTTTGGTGTCAGACAGATTAGGGAGGTTCAAACATGTTCACCCTGCGCCCTGCCTGCGTAAGAGTGCTGCCCCGCTGGCCCGTCAGATCAAATCAGGTCATCACTAACGCCATGTTCAATCAAGGGCTCTTCAGAAGCGGCTCCCAGAAACATCCACTGTAATAAAGAGAGAAAGAGAGGGACCTGAGGAGGAAAGGGGGACCTACCTTTGGTCCTGGTCTTCCTGGATATCCTGGCAACCCTGGAACACCCAGTTTGCCCTGTGGGCCAGGAAAATCAGAACACAGTCAACATCGGTTCTGTATGTATATCAATCAATAATCATTTTGGATTTATTTATAAAGTCCTTTTTACAACAACATACATATACTGTAGAGTGACTATGGTTGTGTGTAATGGGTACTGTACTGTATTGCTGAAACAATCCTCTGTACTATCTCTTTAGATCCTCAATCTATCTCCTCCAGTCCCCCTAGTCTGGGTCAGGCCAATGTGAAGCCAATCTGTTTTGTTTACACCCTGGTCCTGCTAGACGTGGGCGGGACGTGGGAAGAGGAAACTGGCTCTCTCCATGTTCCACTTCAATAGAACTCCCCAGAGATACTCCTAAATGATTCTGATTCCCAACTACATAATGAGAGTAGAGAGAGACACTGTACTGGGGAAAAGTAAATAACTATTTTAAGTCTTATAGCTTCAAAAATAACTGTCCTTGTTTTAATAAACAGAAAATAAGGTCACTCCAGAGTTTCACCGGTTATGGACCAACCATATCCTAAACATGTACAGTTTAAGAGCAGGTGGCAGGTAGATTGAGAAGTTGAGAAGTTGAGAAGTTGAGCGGTGGTCTTTCGTCCTCAACTTCCGTTCCATGTAACTTAATGGAGATTTGGTCACAAGAATAATGGCCTTTTTAAAGTATGAGGAGTTGGTCACAAGGACAAAGACGACTCACCTTTTCACCGTTGGGTCCAAGAGGGCCAGCATCTCCAGGAAGACCGGAGCGACCCTTGGGCCCCTCAGGTCCGTCCTCTCCTCTGGGTCCAGCAGGTCCCAGCTCACCCTACAAAAACACATATAACCATGTTGTTCAGGTGTATCTCATATAGTGTCATACTATTTCTTAGAGTATTATGTTGTATCATATCCTAGAATCACGTGGCATTCCATGTCGTTGATTTACCTATCGCGTAATACCATATCTTTTATATTGACGTATTGTGTCATGCCCCTTCAAAAAGCCATGCTCACTTCAGGTCCAGGCCTTCAGCCTGCACTTCCATCCTCACATCATTTCTGTCACTGTTTATGTCATAACATCTGCTCTCACAGGCCCAGCAAACTGCAATACCAGCCTCACTTTTTCAGTCGTGACACCATCACATCCTCACATCGTTTCATTCAGACACTGTTTGAGGCCGTGACACCAGTTTGTTCCAGTCACTATTTCAGTCATGACAGCTGCTCCTCCAAGTCCAGCCCTCCAGACAGAGTGAAGCAGGTCAGTCTGATGCTCTGTTGCTGGTTAATGAATCAAATGAGGCTGCTGAGGCTGCTGTCTGTCTGTCTGTCAAGCTGACAGATAAGAAGCCTTTTATTGCCTTTAAGTGTGTTAATCCTCTGGTGGGTTAGTGGCACTGAGGCTGCTACAAGGCAGCGCACAGCACGTCTCTAAAGAGCAGGGTAAAAACTGTCTCTGACAACCAGCCATTACCAGGCCGACCCAGTGGACCGTGAACGGACCCCGTACACTCGCCGTAACACACACACACTCACAGGCACACACACACTTGCACTCAATCACACTTCACACAAATGCACTCACTTAAATATGCACACACACACACACGCACACACACAGTCATCACAAAACTCTCTTATCCAGCTCAACACTCACACATCAACTCATGCTAAAAAGCTAATTAAGCAGACTCTCTCTCTCTCTAACACGCACACTCATAAGCATGCAACACACACTCATAAGCATGCAACACACACTCATAAGCATGCAACACACACTCATAAGCATGCAACACACACTCATAAGTATGCAACACACATTCATAAGCGCACAACACAGGGAGACATTCAGATTCCGGTCCATGCTGGGCGCCTCCTGCCTCCTCCCCTCCCAAGCAGAGGGCCCATTCAAATCCTCTTCTCTTCCCTCACTCCCAAATCCTCCTCTCTTCCCCCTCTCTTCCCCCTCTCTCAAATCCCCCATCACTCCTCTCTTTCATCAGATGCTGATACATCTCCAGAGGAAGACAGACTGAAGCCCCTTGTCTTTTTCTCTCTCTCCGTTTTGAAGTGGTTTAAGCTCCTCATGGATTTTCTCCTCTCTCTCTCTCTCTCTCTCTCTCTCTCTCTCTCTCTCTCTCTCTCTCTCTCTCTCTCTCTCTCTCTCTCTCTCTCTCTCTCTCTCTCTCTCTCACTCTCTCACTCTCTCTCTCTGTCTCTCTGTCTCTCTGTCTCTCTGTCTCTCTGTCTCTCCACTCCTCTAAAGAGGGCCTGGTCAGGATTGAGGGTGTTGTGTTTGAAGTTAGGGTCAGAGCTACTCCTGTTGAAGGGGTTTTAAGGTGACTTGAACAGTCTAAAGTTAATCTCTGACTGACGTAGTAAGTTTGGACAGGGATTCTATTTTCGGGTTTACCTGACAGTTTTTCTGTCCTGTTAGAGGTAGAGGGTGTTTGAAGAGGGGCATTGAGAGAAAGGTGGAGGGTGTTTGAAGAGGGGCATTGAGAGAAAGGTAGAGGGTGTTTGAAGAGGGGCATTGAGAGAAAGGTAGAGGGTGTTTGAAGAGGGGCATTGAGAGAAAGTTAGGGTGTTTGAAGAGGGGCATTGAGAGAAAGGTGGAGGGTGTTTGAAGAGGGGCATTGAGAGAAAGGTAGAGGGTGTTTGAAGAGGGGCATTGAGAGAAAGGTGGAGGGTGTTTGAAGAGGGGCATTGAGAGAAAGGTAGAAGGTGTTTGAAGAGGGGCATTGAGAGAAAGGTGGAGGGTGTTTGAAGAGGGGCATTGAGAGAAAGGTAGAAGGTGTTTGAAGAGGGGCATTGAGAGAAAGGTGGAGGGTGTTTGAAGAGGGGCATTGAGAGAATGGTGGAGGGTGTTTGAAGAGGGGCATTGAGAGAAAGGTAGAAGGTGTTTGAAGAGGGGCATTGAGAGAAAGGTGGAGGATGTTTGAAGAGGGGCATTGAGAGAAAGGTAGAGGGTGTTTGAAGAGGGGCATTGAGAGAAAGGTGGAGGGTGTTTGAAGAGGGGCATTGAGAGAAAGGTAGAAGGTGTTTGAAGAGGGGCATTGAGAGAAAGGTGGAGGGTGTTTGAAGAGGGGCATTGAGAGAAAGGTAGAAGGTGTTTGAAGAGGGGCATTGAGAGAAAGGTGGAGGGTGTTTGAAGAGGGGCATTGAGAGAATGGTGGAGGGTGTTTGAAGAGGGGCATTGAGAGAAAGGTAGAAGGTGTTTGAAGAGGGGCATTGAGAGAAAGGTGGAGGATGTTTGAAGAGGGGCATTGAGAGAAAGGTGGAGGGTGTTTGAACAGGGTCATTGAGAGAAAGTTAGGGTGTTTGAAGAGGGGCATTGAGAGAAAGGTGGAGGGTGTTTGAAGAGGGGCATTGAGAAAAAGGTGGATTGAAAGGAAGACACACACACACGCATGTACGCACACAAACCCAGAAACTCTCACTTGCCAGAGCTGGCAACAAAGACAGTTACAATCAGTGTTTGCTCATTACCCATAATTCCACAATAACTTCAGGCATAATTCCATAATGACTTCAGGGCAGGGGGCAGACAGACAGTAGGGGATCAATACCATCGACCAGTTTAAGTAAAGGTCACCTCCCATTGGACCAGAGGACTTAGGATCAACTCCGCACTGGCCAAAATCATCAGCCAATGACAACTAGCTTACTGTTTTTTCTCTGAGGACCTTTTTGCCCATTTTTCAAAGTCAAACAGGGTTTTATTGTACCCTTCATCATAAGCCTATCAAAGGCACACTAAATCCCTGACAGATTGAACGGAGAGATGATGGAATACATTTCCCTATACTGTGTTAGATATAAATGTGTTCTGAGACGTACATCCAGATATGGTTGACGGCATTTGACAAAAACTCAAACAAAAGATAAATGTCTCACCCTGTCACCCTTGATTCCCATATCTCCCTTGAAGCCAGGGAATCCATCTTCTCCCTGAGTGAAAGAAAGAAAGGAGGGGGAGAAAGAAAAGGTGTTGAGAATGTGGTAATTCATTTTGGAGAGCAGTGAAAAGCCATATCCGCCCTCACAAAGGCATTCACAAACACATATACACACACACAACTGTAACATTGCTTTTGGCTGTTCATGTTGCCATAGAAACTCTAGATCTTATTTTTTCCCAAATAGTAGTAGGCTAGCCTGATATTTATGGGCATTGGCAATGTATACGATCGTCCTTATCATCATCATGATCACAATCATCTTCATCCTTATTATCAACATCATCGTCATCACTATCTTCATCATCACCACATATGGCCGACACATTTTATATGACCATTGACAATAGGGAAAGATCAGACACACACACACACACACACACAGACAGACAGACAGACAGACAGACAGACAGACAGACAGACAGACAGACAGACAGACAGACAGACAGACAGACAGACAGACACACACACAAATTTCTTACCTTTTCACCCTTTCCTCCTTTCAGGCCTCGTACACCGTCGGCTCCCTGGTAGACAGAGAGAGAGAGAGAGAGAGAGAGAGAGAGAGAGAGAGAGAGAGAGAGAGAGAGACAGAGAGAGAGTAAGAGAGAGAGAGAGAGAAAGAGAGAGAGACAGAGAGAGAGACAGAGAGAGAGAGAGAGAGAGAGAGAGAGAGAGAGAGAGAGAGAGAGAGAGAGAAAGAGACAGAGAGACAGAGACAGAGAGAGAGACAGAGCGAGAGAGAGAGAGCGAGAGAGAGACAGAGAGAGAGAGAGAGAGACAGATTAGTGAACATGTCTGTCTGGAGCACACCACTTTAGGGCAATAGATCATCACCCAGACACAACCAACTGGGGCTTCATTAGTATCAACACTCTGAACTGGAGCTGAAAGCTAAAAATATTAACACACTTTCAACTAAGGCTGAATGATAACCAAGTTTGCAGATTCTCATGCTCTATAAATAAAGTGATCTCTATGGGAGCTCTAAGCTATTATACTGTGGTGGAACACCATAGTATAGAAGCAGAATTGATGGTGACCTGTGGTACATTGACTGTACTTTCATTAAACCAGCGTCATTCACAGAGACTGTTCTCTCTAAAACACAGAGACTATCAGAGGGGAAGAGCTTTAGAGAGCACACACCAAGAGCCATGAACCAGAATCATGTACCAGCCTCACACAAACAGTCAGTGGGTGGTGTAATTAATTTGGCCCCTTAACCCCTCTCTGCAAGGGCCATTTGATGTGAGTCCTCTAGCCTTCATGTTTCTCTGCTTTAAATGAGCTAGTCATTAGTGAGGATCAAGAGGCAGAGTGATCACTCCCAGGGTCGTAGAGAAGAGCTGAGGCTACACTCACCAGCCCAGAGCCTCTTTACATAGATTAACATCAACACTTAATCAACAGACTCTAACTACTCTGTCTTGGTTTAGCCACGCATCGTGTGTATATATTAGCCTAATTATGTCACGTCCTGACCAGCAGATGGAGCTATTGTATTCGTTTTGGGGTCAGGACGTGGCAGTTTTGTGTGTGTGAATGTTTGTTGGTGATTGGGACTTCCAATTGAAGGCAGGTGTGTTGAGTTGCCTTTGATTGGAAGTCCTATATAGGTGTGTGTGTTTTTCTTTGGGGTTGTGGGTAGTTGTTTTGCACTGCGTTTGTTAGCCTGCAAACTGTTGCTGTCGTGTTATTGTTTTCCTGTGGATGCCTTACTTGACTCTATTAAAGTATGAGTATTCACATTCCCGCTGCGCCTTGGTCCTCTTCTCTCCAGTACGACATTTTCCGTGACAAGTACGACATTTTTTGTGCCAGAACTACCCACCACCAAAGGACCAAGCAGCGGACGAACGAAGAGGAAGGATGGACCTGGGAGGACAAGTTAAGGGAGCTAAGGGAACCCGAGAGGCAGCCCCAATAATTTTTTTGGGGGGGCACAAGGGCTGTTTGAAGGGGCAAGGATGGAGCCCCAGGCCAGCTCCCCGCACTAGCCCTGAGGTGCGTGTCTCCAGGCTGGCACATCCAGTACCAGCCCCACACATCAGGCGTCTAGTGCGTCAGCCCAGCCTCGCCAGTCAACAGTCACCAGAGCTGCCCGCCAGTCAACAGTCACCAGAGCTGCCCGCCAGTCGAAAGTCACCAGAGCTGGCCGCCAGTCGAAAGTCACCAGAGCTGCCCGCCAGTCAGGAGCCGCCAGAGCCGCCCGCTAGTCAGGAGCCGCCAGAGCCGCCCGCTAGTCAGGAGATGCCAGAGTGGCCCGACTGCCCGGAGATGCCAGAGTGGCCCGACTGCCCCGTTTGTTAGCCTGCAAACTGTTGCTGTCGTGTTATTGTTTTCCTGTGGATGCCTTACTTGAGTCTATTAAAGTATGAGTATTCACATTCCCGCTGCGCCTTGGTCCTCTTCTCTCCAGTACGACATTTTCCGTGACGAGTACGACATTTCTTGTGACAAATTAAGTACTTCTGGTAACATAATGTAATTAGGGGAAATCAGGTTTACAATTTACTATAATATTGACTATCTATCTGCATGGCACAGATGGGTTTTGTTCAGCCAAAATCCTACTTGTTGAAAAAATAGGTCTGGTCCAGTATGAAACGTCATAATTGCAAACTAGGCCCATTTCACTGCATACAAAGTGCAATTTCAGTCCCATGTTCTACATTGGCATTTAAAAAAAGACAGTGGGCCCGAGGATTAGACTGTTTAACCTAATGACAGACCAGACCAATGGGAGAGTAACACTGATACCATGTGACCTTCAGGAAAGGAAGTGTATTAGGAGTGAATTAGGCCTGTCGGCAGATGAGACTGGGGCGTAAAACTCACCTTCACGCCTCGGGGCCCGGGATAACCGATTGGGCCTTGGGGGCCTGCGGGACCCTGGAGGAAAATAAATGCGTGGAGAGATGCTTGTAACAGAGAGTCATTTATATTAATATAAATTAAATCGGCAAATACGTCTGAACAATGAGAGAGAGAAATACAGTGAGTGAGAAAGAGTGAGGGAAGAAGAGAGAGAGATACAGAGAGAGAGAGTGTGTGTGTGAGAGAGAGAGAGAGAGAGAGAGAGAGAGAGAGAGAGAGAGAGAGAGAGAGAGAACAAAGAGCAAGAACTAAAGTAAAAGTCAAAAGGATCCTGATAAACAGATCCGGATAAAACATAATACCCATAAAGAGAGAGAAACTTACCAAATGTCCTTTCTCTCCATTGGGTCCTTCCTTGCCAGGGTGACCCTGTGAATTATTAACAGCAACATTAATGGTGGTCCTGGGATAATTAGCACTAGATCATAAATACTACGCCACTCTCCCTATTACATAGGGATTATTAAGCTGTAAAACCATCCCAGGATGTAAGATAGTGAAAAGGGACATTTGGAATAAAAGCCTTCAGAGTTCAATCTCATTTGGGATTTCTCCTTAATGCCCAGCGTTATACAAGCACTATGGTCTACTGTAGAACCTCTTAAAGAGAAGGGCTTTCCGTCTCAATACTCCTGGAAGAACACACACGCAGGCGCGCACACACACACACAAATACATACAAACTACTTAGAATGTCGAGTAAAAAAGGGTTGAGGTAAGTTGATTGTGCTCCCTTGAGATAAGAGAGCTGTGCAATGTCCACTGATATGGTTTCAGAAAGGGGAGAGAAAGAGAGGGATGGATGGATGGAGGGATGGATGCTCAAAAAATAGAAGTCAACAGGAGAAAGAGGGGAAGAGAGTGGCATAACTATCCAATGACAGGCTTTCAGAGAAGAGAGAGAGGGAGAGAGAGGGAGAGAGAGGGGTGTATGGAGACTAAGAGGCAGATACTAGAAGAAGAGAGAAGAAGGGAGATGAAAGGAGAGAGTGGTAATACCAGTGTGGTAATACCAGTGTGGTAATACCAGTGTGGTAATACCACTCACAAACATATCAAAGTCATTAGAGAATCATGGGGAATACAGTGACAGACGCTGCTCTTATCTGGCTCTCTCTCTCTTCCATTCTCTCTCACTCTCTCTCTTACCCGCCACCTGCCATCTTCCAAGGCCCACCTGCCGATAGCACAGGTACTCTCTGGGAGAAGGTGGGGAGTGTGTGATCGGGAGTGTGTTTCTTTGTTAGTACACACACTTACCGGGGGTCCATCAGCTCCTGGAATTCCTGGCAGTCCTGATTTTCCGGTAGGCCCCTGAGGAGAGAGGGGAAGTTAGAGATAGAACAGAGAAGACAACAGACACACATCAACAACACTGCTCACATCACATCATGTAGGTATGTTTTTGAGTGGCCAGGGCCCATACCTTCTCTCCTGGAGACCCGATGGCTCCCTGAGGACCTGGAAGTCCCTGTAAAGAGAGAGAGGAAGGACATTGTCAATATAAATTAATTGGGGGATGAAACAGGAAAGTCCAAGAGTGACAGACAATCCAACCAATGGACTAAGATCAACGTGTCATAGTGGGCATGACCAATGTTCCCTCTACGCTGGGCGGCCGCACACTTGCTCCAGGATATTCACGCAGAAGAAATGTTATGCCGAGACGCAAGTGCACTATATAGATTTTTTCTGTGATCGAATCAACATTATATCAGCCCCTTTTCAATGCAACATTCCAAATTTAACTTTGCAAGATTGAGTCTGTGATTTTTTTGTAGGCAGAGCCAGAGCGCAACGGAGTAGAATTCTATTGGCTGGGTAGCCCACGGCAGTCTTTCAATCACCTGAAAGTGAATGTGCTTTTCAGATCAGTTCAGATCAGAGTACAGAGCCGCGCGTGCGCACATTTGTTGATATTCTTTGCTAGTTAGCGAGTTATTAACCGGGTTATAGATAAGTATAGGTCAGCAATGGAGAGTTACTGCTTCCTACAAGAGCACAAAACCTGTAGGCTACATTTCAAGCTGTCTTTGAAAAGTCAGTCAAGTAAAAAGCAGGCATTGGGCATGACCATACAATGACCAACCAAATGAAGGCCACAATCTCATAACCTGCCCAAGAAGGATTGTAACATCACACTGACCTGAGCACCAGGGTTCCCTTGCTGTCCATTGGGGCCAGGTTCTCCTTGTGGTCCCTATGAAGAGAAAACACCTTGGTTACATTCATCCACACTTACACAAGGACTGATAACATAGTACATAGGACAGAGTGGATTGAAGAGGTAGAAGATAGAAATAGATAGATAGAAGACTAGAAATACAGTGTACTGAGGGGACTTTAGATTGAGTCAGTATCACTACATTGTTACTTTGTAACACGCAGACAGGCTACAACTTAGCGTGTTTTTGTAGCCTTTTCTAGCTGGAGGGAACATAATACACACACACACACACACACACACACACACACACACACACACACACACCCACACACACAGACATACACACTCACTTTCCTAATGAAAGAAACTGCTGAACCTCAAACTCAAACGCAAATGCCTCGCTTCCCAGTTAATTGACAATCAATTATGTTCCCTGTTCGTAGCGGCTGGGAAAAGACTGTGAATCTTCCATCTCTCTCTCTAATTGGAGCATTCCCAGTGGAGCCACTGTCTGCTCCAGCCAGGCATTCTCTCATTACGGACACACCGCTCCAACAAAATGGACCCAGAATAACTGAGAGGCCACGGAGGACTGGGCTCTCACAGGACTCAATACACCCAGTCTAGTCTTCATTAGAAGGCAAGAGAGCATTCAGAGAGTGGAAGTGTGTGAGTGTGGAAGTGGGTAAATGAGTCTTGAAACGATAGTAGTGTGCATTTGATGGGAAAATAGACTGGAATGAAGGAGAAGAAATGGTGTGATAGTGTTAGAGTAGGGGATGAAGGGGAAGAAATGGTGTGATAGTGTTAGAGTAGGGGATGAAGGGGTAGAAATGGTGTGATAGTGTTAGAGTAGGAGATGAAGGGTTAGAAATGGTGTGATAGTGTTAGAGTAGGGGATGAAGGGGTAGAAATGGTGTGATAGTGTTAGAGTAGGAGATGAAGGGGAAGAAATGGTGTGATAGTGTTAGAGTAGGGGATGAAGGGGTAGAAATGGTGTGATAGTGTTAGAGTAGGGGATGAAGGGGTAGAAATGGTGTGATAGTGTTAGAGTAGGGGATGAAGGGGTAGAAATGGTGTGATAGTGTTAGAGTAGGGGATGAAGGGGTAGAAATGGTGTGATAGTGTTAGAGTAGGGGATGAAGGGGTAGAAATGGTGTGATAGTGTTAGAGTAGGGGATGAAGGGGTAGAAATGGTGTGATAGTGTTAGAGTAGGGGATGAAGGGGTAGAAATGGTGTGATAGTGTTAGAGTAGGGGATGAAGGGGTAGAAATGGTGTGATAGTGTTAGAGTAGGGGATGAAGGGGTAGAAATGGTGTGATAGTGTTAGAGTAGGGGATGAAGGGGAAGAAATGGTGTGATAGTGTTAGAGTAGGGGATGAAGGGGTAGAAATTGTGTGATAGTGTTAGAGTAGGGGATGAAGGGGTAGAAATGGTGTGATAGTGTTAGAGTAGGGGATGAAGGGGTAGAAATGGTGTGATAGTGTTAGAGTAGGGGCTGAAGGGGTAGAAATGGTGTGATAGTGTTAGAGTAGGGGCTGAAGGGGTAGAAATGGTGTGATAGTGTTAGAGTAGGGGCTGAAGGGGTAGAAATGGTGTGATAGTGTTAGAGTAGGGGATGAAGGGGTAGAAATGGTGTGATAGTGTTAGAGTAGGGGATGAAGGGGTAGAAATGGTGTGATAGTGTTAGAGTAGGGGCTGAAGGGGTAGAAATGGTGTGATAGTGTTAGAGTAGGGGCTGAAGGGGTAGAAATGGTGTGATAGTGTTAGAGTAGGGGATGAAGGGGTAGAAATGGTGTAATAGTGTTAGAGTAGGGGATGAAGGGGTAGAAATGGTGTAATAGTGTTAGAGTAGGGGCTGAAGGGTTAGAAATGGTGTGATAGTGTTAGAGTAGGGGCTGAAGGGGTAGAAATGGTGTAATAGTGTTAGAGTAGGGGCTGAAGGGGTAGAAATGGTGTGATAGTGTTAGAGTAGGGGATGAAGGGGTAGAAATGGTGTGATAGTGTTAGAGTAGGGGATGAAGGGGTAGAAATGGTGTGATAGTGTTAGAGTAGGGGATGAAGGGGTAGAAATGGTGTGATAGTGTTAGAGTAGGGGATGAAGGGGTAGAAATGGTGTGATAGTGTTAGAGTAGGGGATAGAGAGAAAGTGTGTGAGGTGTACGTCAGATGCAAACGGAGTGTGTGGAGAATTTACACACTACTACTCCGCTTCGCACCGTGCCTCAGAACAGCCCTTAGCTGGGTGTTATCAGTACTTACAATGTTTCCTTTGGGTCCAGGGTGGCCATCCATTCCAGTTACACCCTGCAACACACAGTCAGATGAGATGAAGCCTCTATTAAATACATGAAGCCATACACTCAGGTGAACACATAGAGAAACAGGATGTGGACATGGGGAGTGCCTCAAGGATAGACTGAGATTTATACACAGTAGATAGAGACTGCAGCCATTTGGGAACAAGAGGATATTTCCCTCAAGTTCAAATGATGTAGAGAAGTTAAAGTGGAGGACATAAAACAGTTTCATATCTACAGCCATAACCTTTCTTATCATCTGAAGTATGTACTGTAGATACTAAATGTGTTATTTACCTATGTACTGTAGATACTGGATGTGTTATTTACCTATGTACTGGAGATACTGGATGTGTTATTTACCTATGTACTGTAGATACTGGATGTGTTATTTACATATGTACTGTAGATACTGGATGTGTTATTTACCTATGTACTGTAGATACTGGATGTGTTATTTACATATGTACTGTAGATACTGGATGTGTTATTTACATATGTACTGTAGATACTGGATGTGTTATTTACCTATGTACTGTAGATACTGGATGTGTTATTTACCTATGTACTGTAGATACTGGATGTGTTATTTAGCTATGTACTGTAGATACTGGATGTGTTATTTACCTATGTACTGTAGATACTGGATGTGTTATTTACCTATGTACTGTAGATACTGGATGTGTTATTTACCTATGTACTGTAGATACTGGATGTGTTATTTACCTATGTACTGTAGATACTGGATGTGTTATTTACCTATGTACTGTAGATACTGGATGTGTTATTTACATATGTACTGTAGATACTGGATGTGTTATTTAGCTATGTACTGTAGATACTGGATGTGTTATTTACCTATGTACTGTAGATACTGGATGTGTTATTTACCTGTGTACTGTAGATACTGGATGTGTTATTTACCTATGTACTGTAGATACTGGATGTGTTATTTACATATGTACTGTAGATACTGGATGTGTTATTTACCTATGTACTGGAGATACTGGATGTGTTATTTACCTATGTACTGTAGATACTGGATGTGTTATTTACCTATGTACTGGAGATACTGGATGTGTTATTTACCTATGTACTGTCGATACTGGATGTGTTATTTACCTATGTACTGTAGATACTAGATGTGTTATTTACGTATGTACTGTAGATACTGGATGTGTTATTTACCTATGTACTGTAGATACTGGATGTGTTATTTACATATGTACTGTAGATACTGGATGTGTTATTTACATATGTACTGTAGATACTGGATGTGTTATTTACATATGTACTGTAGATACTGGATGTGTTATTTACATATGTACTGTAGATACTGGATGTGTTATTTACCTATGTACTGTAGATACTGGATGTGTTATTTACCTATGTACTGTAGATACTGGATGTGTTATTTACCTATGTACTGTAGATACTGGATGTGTTATTTACCTATGTACTGTAGATACTGGATGTGTTATTTACCTATGTACTGTAGATACTGGATGTGTTATTTACCTATGTACTGTAGATACTGGATGTGTTATTTACCTATGTACTGTAGATACTGGATGTGTTATTTACATATGTACTGTAGATACTGGATGTGTTATTTACCTATGTACTGTAGATACTGGATGTGTTATTTACCTATGTACTGTAGATACTGGATGTGTTATTTACATATGTACTGTAGATACTGGATGTGTTATTTACCTATGTACTGTAGATACTGGATGTGTTATTTACCTATGTACTGTAGATACTGGATGTGTTATTTACCTATGTACTGTAGATACTGGATGTGTTATTTACCTATGTACTGTAGATACTGGATGTGTTATTTACATATGTACTGTAGATACTGGATGTGTTATTTACCTATGTACTGTAGATACTGGATGTGTTATTTACATATGTACTGTAGATACTGGATGTGTTATTTACCTATGTACTGTAGATACTGGATGTGTTATTTACCTATGTACTGTAGATACTGGATGTGTTATTTACCTATGTACTGTAGATACTGGATGTGTTATTTACCTATGTACTGTAGATACTGGATGTGTTATTTACCTATGTACTGTAGATACTGGATGTGTTATTTACATATGTACTGTAGATACTGGATGTGTTATTTACCTATGTACTGTAGATACTGGATGTGTTATTTACCTATGTACTGTAGATACTGGATGTGTTATTTACCTATGTACTGTAGATACTGGATGTGTTATTTACCTATGTACTGTAGATACTGGATGTGTTATTTACCTATGTACTGTAGATACTGGATGTGTTATTTACCTATGTGTGTCATTAGTATTGTGTTGGTGTTGCTATGAGCTGGATCAGTTCAATACAATACTGATGAATCTCTGTCTGAACTGTGTGTGTGTGTGTGTGTGTGTGTGTGTGTGTGTGTGTGTGTGTGTGTGTGTGTGTGTGTGTGTGTGTGTGTGTGTGTGTGTGTGTGTGTGTGTGTGTGTGTGTGTGTGTGTGTGTGTGGTGTGTGTTCTAAACGTACAGGGGATCCGGGAGGTCCTTGAGGTCCCTTAGGTCCCAGCAACCCACGAGGTCCCTGGAGAGAGAGAAATACATGAAAATGCCAACATCAATGCCATGATCCATTTGAAAACATAGCAAATAAATATAGAATGTTTGTTAAATGTAAATCTTTGATGTTTTTAAAATTATGGCAACAATGACAACAATGAATGAATAATGGATTTTCATCTAAAGTATACTTGATGCTTCTTGAATCTCTCTGTACCATCATTGATTGATTTCACTATTCTTGATGTCTGCTGTCTTCACTGTCTATCACACAGTGCTCTCTCAGTGCCGTGACTCAGTGCCCCTTCCTCTCACAGCTAGAGTATCTCAGAAAACCAGTGGTGTACCACCCCCTGGTGTTCTGTCTGAAATACTGCACCACACAATCTATCACTAATGATGCTCTCTCAGCCTTTTACTTTGTCTAACTCATTTTCTCTCTGCCTGTCTCCTTCCTCTTCTCCTTAGGGGAAATCCTGTCAGAGAGGAAGGGAAGTTTGTCTACCAGCCGTGAGGAGAGTAGACTGTGAACAAGAGGAATCTAAGGGCTTCTCACCCTGAGATTCACATATAGGGTCTAGGCTACCTAGTTACTAAACCTGTGTAAAAACAAACTGTGTACATATACCATAAGCTGGACACCATATATGGATCTGAATCCAGAACGTATATGTCAACACATGCTTTATTAAGTTGTACAGTACGTGTCACAATGACAGGGGATAGACATCATAAAAAAAACACTTACTGGGTCACCAGGCAGCCCCCGTGGCCCGATTTCTCCATCGTCTCCCTGGAAACAGGAAGTGACATGGTCAGAACAGGAAGTGGGAATTTGGAGTATAGGAGAGAGGGAGAGGGAAAGGGGAGGTGTGAAAGGAGGAGAGGACAGGAATGAAGTGATTGGGCCAGGTGATGGAGTGACATGGGGGTGTCAAAATGAGGCTCATCTACATGACAGATGACAGACACTTAGATCACACACTGACTAATCACACACACACACACCATACTGATGTGCTGACCTATGGACACATACACACGCCATACTGATGTGCTGACCTATGGACACACACACACACACACAAACCATACTGATGTGCTGACCTATGGACACATACACACACACACCATACTGAAGTGCTGACCTATGGACACACAGAGTGGGGAGATGAAGAAATAGAGAGTGAAACTGGGTAGGTATGATAAGAGATGGAGGGAGGGGGAGTGGTAGTACTTACTCTCTCTCCATCCTCTCCTGTGGGTCCGGGAGGTCCATGGGGTCCAGATTCACCCTAAAGGAACAGACAGAAGATCAGTGGGACGTACACATTCAAAAAGACATCCAAACACCGTCATACTACAACGGAGCTGAAATAACAACCACGAAGACTTACTCTGTGTCCCTTCTCACCAGGAAGTCCAGCCAAACCATCAAACCCTCTGTCTCCCTTGGTTCCGGTCTGACCAGGCATGCCTCTGGCTCCATCAGAACCAGCACGTCCCTGGAAAAACAGATGATTACAACACCCGTCAACACTTACACCCGCTTCACCCTCCTTTCTGAAGGGCACAATTCTTCATTGTTTTTATTGAACCTTTATGTAACCAGGAAAGACCCTTGAGGTTAGCAACCTCATTTGCAAGGGGGGCCTGGCAAGAGGTCAGCAGGAAGTAGTCTGCGTGAACGAACATACAACAGAAGAGCACAATACAATACGTAAGGGATAATCAACAAGAGGTTATGCGTTCTATGGAAAATAATGAACGACATGGAACTAACCTTCCACAGAGTTGCATTATTTTCCAGAGAACACATAGAGCCCCGAGTTGATTATCCCTTTTATACCACGGCTATAATTTAACACATTTTCCTCTAGAAATGTGTTTATTTGTCAGTAGAAATGTGTTCACCATCCACTGAAGTAGCTAGCAAGTTTATTAGATAGCTACAGTAGTTGCCTTTTTAACCAAACAAACTGACTTGCTAGTTTAGCTAACCAAACCAACAGTCTTAGGTTGCTATTATGAAAAATCTAATTCAACAATGCAAATAATGTTTTCAATTTGGCTTTTGCTTCAAAAGCAGCTCAAACATAGAACATGTATGAATGAATTACAGCCATTGAATTCTACCGTGCAGATATACCGTACGTTATAGGGAAATAATACACGCTCTAGAATGCTCTTCAAGCCAATCAGAAACTAGTATTAAAAAATGTCATGTTTTAAAATACATCAAAACTACACCAAGACTATCCTAATCTGCACGCCAAACTAAAATATCCATCCAAGACTCCCATTCACACTTACCCTTCTGCCAGGCTTCCCAGAGGGTCCATGAGAACCCAATGGTCCACGAGGTCCCTGGAACAAAGAAGAATGTTATGGAGAATCCAACAAGAGAACCCTACCACAGAACCCCAACAAAATATCCCTAACAAAAGAACCCAAGTAAGTTGTGTTTATAGAAAGGCCTTAAACTTGGGCTGGAGATTACAGAGGAACCGTTCCAGTGGTTCTAGAAACGTCCATCCGTCTTACCTGAGGACCGGACTCTCCAGACTCTCCCTTCAGTCCAGCCACACCTGGAGAACCCTGGGAGGAGGACAAACACAATAAGGTCACGGTATGTTCAGATTAGCGGATGAATATGATCAGGCCACAGTCCAAACACTATTAATGTTGTAGCATCTGCATTAAAATAATAGGATTTTATCAACTATTAACACTATAATAAGTTATTCTCCTCAGGCTGTGTATGTGAGAGGGGTGTCTGTGTGTGTACAGTATGTGTGTGTGTGTGTGTGTGTGAGAAGACTGAGGAAGACTTTGGTACGTACCAGAGGACCAGATCTACCTGTCAAACCCATAGGGCCAGTAGGACCACGCATCGCCAGCTGGAGAGAGAAAACAGTTAGAGAAGTACAAAATGGTGCGTGTGTCTCAAATCAAATCAAAGTTTATTTGTTATGTGCGCCGAATACAACACCTTACAGTGAAATGCTTACTTACAGGCTCTGTGTGCATATGTGTGTGTGTATAAACTTTTGTGTTTGCGTGTGTGTGTGTATGCACTTGTGTGTGGAAGCCTTACCCTAGCTTGTTGCATGATGGCTTGCATCTGGGCCTCCTGAGCAGACACCTGAGGTCCCTTCTGTCCAGAGTCTCCTCCAGAACTGAAGCGGAACTGAGGAGGAGAGCATAACTCAGAACTCAGAACCAGACCCAACAGGTAAGGCCAGTCCAGTAGATACAGGTACATGGACAAAGATATAGAGATAGACCAAGAGACAGACACAGAGACAGACAAAAAGACAGAGACAGACAGACAAAGAGACAGACAAAGAGACAGAGACAAACAAGGAGACAGACAAAGAGACAGACAAAGAGACAGACAAAGAGACAGAGACAGACAAAGAGACAGAGACAGACAAAGAGACAGAAACAGACAAAGAGACAGACAAAGAGACAGAAACAGACAAAGAGACAGAGACAGACAAAGAGACAGAGACAGACAAAGAGACAGAGACAGACAAAGAGACAGACAAAGAGACAGAAACAGACAAAGAGACAGAGACAGACAAAGAGACAGACAAAGAGACAGAAACAGACAAAGAGACAGAGACAGACAAAGAGACAGACAAAGAGACAGACAAAGAGACAGAGACAGACAAAGAGACAGAGACAGACAAAGAGACAGAGACAGACAAAGAGACAGACAAAGAGACAGAGACAGACAAAGAGACAGAGACAGACAAAGAGACAGAGACAGACAAAGAGACAGACAAAGAGACAGAAACAGACAAAGAGACAGAGACAGGCAAAGAGACAGACAAAGAGACAGAAACAGACAAAGAGACAGAAACAGACAAAGAGACAGAGACAGACAAAGAGACAGACAAAGAGACAGAAACAGACAAAGAGACAGACAAAGAGACAGAAACAGACAAAGAGACAGAGACAGACAAAGAGACAGACAAAGAGACAGAAACAGACAAAGAGACAGACAAAGAGACAGAAACAGACAAAGAGACAGAAACAGACAAAGAGACAGAAACAGACAAAGAGACAGAAACAGACAAAGAGACAGAGACAGACAAAGAGACAGAGACAGACAAAGAGACAGACAAAGAGACAGAAACAGACAAAGAGACAGAAACAGACAAAGAGACAGACAAAGAGACAGAAACAGACAAAGAGACAGAGACAGACAAAGAGACAGAGACAGACAAAGAGACAGAGACAGACAAAGAGACAGACAAAGAGACAGAGACAGACAAAGAGACAGAGACAGACAAAGAGACAGAAACAGACAAAGAGACAGACAAAGAGACAGAAACAGACAAAGAGACAGAGACAGACAAAGAGACAGAGACAGACAAAGAGACAGAGACAGACAAAGAGACAGACAAAGAGACAGAAACAGACAAAGAGACAGAGACAGACAAAGAGACAGACAAAGTGACAGAAACAGACAAAGAGACAGAGACAGAGACAGACAAAGCAAGAAGAGAGACAGCGGGTTGAGAAAATGCCAAGTCATCTTACAGGCTAGGTTACCCATTCTTCAAACAGAATGTCTAAATAAATAAATTAAATTTGATTGTACTGAAACAAGTTATAAAAAAATAACAAATTCAAATTCAGGCTTGGCTTGCATTAAAACTGCTAAGTTGTAAAGACCTTAGCTCATACATCAACTGCCTGGTTATGGTCCTTTTCCCATTAGAAGTTCATATCATGCCTATACTGGCATCTAGTGGTGAAATGTGGGTAATGCAACCAGTTGGTTGATCCTACAGAGATGTGTTTCTGTTTCTGTTGGTATGAATAAAAACAGACCAGTGAGGAGGGTTTGTCACCACAACCATCACCACAACCTTGTTACTATGGAGGGAAAAAATTACATCGAATACAGGTTTGCATGAAGCTGGCAAACCTTACTTTTTTCAATACAGCAACATCTCTCCAGCTAGGGATCTCTTTCATAATATTTTACTCTATATTTTTCAATTGTCTATATTTTCCCCAGTGAATATCTCTCTCTCTCTCTCTCTCTCTCTCTCTCTCTCTCTCTCTCTCTCTCTCTCTCTCTCTCTCTCTCTCTCTCTCTCTCTCTCTCTCTCTCTTTCTCTTTCTCTTTCTCCTACACTGTGAGATATACTTTGGACATTCCTCCATAATACAGTCAACCACAAAATGATCTGCCAGCACCAAATTAGCTGTACCAACTGCTAGGAATAATTTCAACTAAACCAAAAGCACAATGTCCCTCGAGAGCCTCATCATTCCACTCACAGAAACCAAAGTACAACACAGAGATCCAACCATGCCCAGAGGAAGAGAGACAGAGACAGATAGAGAGAGTAATTTGAACTGTGACCAAGCAGAAACCTAGGGCACACAAATGGCATCTAACTACATTTTACATTATAGTCATTTAGCAGACGCTCTTATCCAGAGCAACTTACAGTAGTGAATGCATACATTTCATGCATTTATTTATTTTTATTTACTTATTTTATTTTGACATTTTTTTTGTACTGGCCCCCCGTGGGAATCAAACCCACAACCCTGGCGTTGCACACACCATGCAGGCATTGCAAACACCATGCTCTACCAACTGAGCTCTACCAAGCACACTATCGAACTCTGCACAATCAAACAATAATTGACCAATTAGATGATTAGATTTAACACCTTGACATGGCTATTGTTCACAACTATACCTAAGTTAGTTGTGGGGGGGTCAGGACAATTAACGAAGAGGCAACTCAAATTAACTTTGATCGATTTTATTCAAATTTTTAAATAGCAAAAAGTGATTATTTTTCATGTCGGATCCAGCCAAATGGGTCCCGGAACGAAACAGTCCAAAACGGAGAGGTGCCAGACCCTGTCAAATGAAGCACTGGGCCCATGCTTTACTGGTCCACCTTGACCAGACGTCTTGGCCTGACACATACAGCCTTTCCAGAAGGTTCTCTGCTCTGCTCCTGACTCCTGAGACTCCAGCAGGACATTTAGTCAAGTCATCACACTCAGCAGTAGCAGTACAGGCAGCAGCAGCACAGGCAGAAGACTTCGCAGCAGAACAAACAAAAAGGCTAGATACTGACTTTAGCCTTTAGTTTTAGCAGCTGTGATCACAGGAAGGAGCACTTAGACCTGCTCTACTTCCTGTCTGAGGCTAGATTACTTCCTGTCTGTAAGACCCCTACACTCTTAGAAAAAAAGGTGCTATCTAAAACCAAAAAAGGGTTCTTCGGCTGTTCCCATAGGAGAACACTTTGAAAAAACAGTTTTGGTTCCAGGTAGAACCCTTTTGGTTCCAGGTAGAACCCTTTTGGGTTCCATGTAGAACCCTTTCCTCAGAGGGCTCTACATAGAACCCAAAAGTGTTCTCCTATGGGGACAGCTGCAGAACCCTTTTGCAACCCTTTTTTCTAAGAGTAGATGTGTCATTTGGACTGGAGTCTGTGGACAATAGGAAGGTGGGGGATTGGGGGAATGGTGTGTGGTAGTTATCTCATTAGTAAGAAATAGGAGGAGAGAGGGGAGAGGAAGGGCATGGAATAAGAAAGAGGGAAAATCGCAAAATCCATTGGAGAAGGTCAGAGGGGAGGGACTTCTGGCTTTCTCATCCAATGGGTTTTGAGAATGCGACAAGGAGAGAGGACGGAAGGAGTATGCAATTGAGACCTTCCCAGAGAGCGAGTCTAAATGACAGCAGAACCACAACTTCCAACAGCTTCCACTAGGAGGTGCTAGAGCGCTTATTGACTGGTTTACACCACAGCATTCTCTGATTGGATTATCTGGGGCAAGACCAGAGAGGAAGAGTGTTTGATTCAGGAGGAGACTACCTCCCTGAATTCCACTTGCTAACAGAACAGAGATCTATAACCCCCTCTGACACAGTCAGGAAAACACACATCACAACAGGTCAGGACACTGTGACCCAAACCATACAGAACTCTGATCTGATATCAACAGCACTCTATGAATCAAAGGGTGAAATAATGCAACCAAGAGAAGAGAGGATTAGCCTTGTCTGAAGTAATACTGACGAACCTAACAAATATGTTGAAGGGCAATGACGATAGCTTGAGGATAGCATTACAGAAGGGACAAGATTAGGATGGAAGTTTAAAAAGAAAGCCTGCCAGAAGATAAATGCACACACAATAGCCAACAAGCCAAACGGTACATACAATTAGAAACGTACACATGTGCATAAACATAGTCACCTGTCATCTGAGAAAACATATGGAATGTCTAATATGCTGATATACCTAATATGTCTAATATGCAACAAAATATTAGACGGACACATTCAATATGTATTCTGTTCTAGATATAGATCTGTATAT